>NW_027422605.1:0-67500 GCF_048934315.1 Petromyzon marinus | reverse complement strand
ACCTCGACCACCACCCCGGTGTTGCTGTTCCAAAGAGTAATTAACGGCACGGAGAGGGGAGCTCCGGACCGAACTCAACAACTTTGGATTTGACCACAGACAGAGAGACGACTCGTACAGAGGACGACTCGTACAGAGGACGACTCGGAGAGAGGACGACTCGGAGAGAGGACGACTCGGAGAGAGGACGACTCGGCAGGAGGAGAAACCGGAGGCACAGAGCGGCAAGGCGGTAGCAGCAGCCACGCGGCGGTGCTGGTGGTCAGCTCTTCTCATGTAAACGAAATACGCTAATTAGCTGCTAGTTCAGCACTAACTGGTTGTTTAGTGCGGGAGTGTAAAACCCAGGGCAACATTTGACAATTCATGTACAGCAATTACGACGACAACAACAACCAGCTTCGTCAGGTGACGGCCAGGAATTGTCAGGGTTGGGATCGATCCCACAACCTCCTTGCAGACCAGGCGAGGCACGTGAACATCTACAAATATACAGCAGCAGCGTCACAGGGTTCGGGATACCACGTGAAATAGTCAACGTCTCCCAGCCACCGTGGGGCCCTATTGGGTGGTGTGGCGGTGGGTGTGGCGGTGCGGGGGGGGTGGGGGAGGAGGGCTGGCCCAGTCCTCACCTTCTCGCTGAGCACGCCGGAGCGAACTCTGCGCAGCTCCTGCATCTGACCGCCGACCCCCAGCAGGAGGCCCAGGTGCACGCACAGCGTGCGGATGTAGGTGCCGGCCTCGCAGCTCACCCAGAAGATACCTGGACACAGTGGGGGGGGGGCACGGGGGGGAGGATTAACGCGAAGACCAAACCAGCGGCGGGAAGTTGGACGGTTCGCGCGAGCATCTTTTTATCAACTCACTCTGTCTGTTGTATCCTCAAATCTTGTAAACTCAACTTTTTCACACGCTATGTTTCGGCTTGGGTCTAATTCTTCACGGTAAACTAACTCACCTTGGCTGTAATTGAGCACGGTCCCTTACGGAGTTACGGTACATTGCAATGAAGCGTGTTTTTAAAAAAGTTTTTAAAAAATATTACTGAACTCCCCCTCCTCTTGGCTAAGGGCGCGGTCCGCCTGGCGGGAGACGTTTGGGGCCAACGACTGTCCGCACCGGGGAGGGTGACGCGGTAGGCTAGGAGATGTTAACTACCTCGCCCGGTATACGGGAGGTCGCGTGGGTTCAATCCCCGACCCTAGACGCCGGTGCTACTTCTGGAGAGTTTTCTCTCTCCCCGTGGTGACGTGGATTTTTTCCGGGGGTTCTCCCGGCTTTCCCCTCCACAGTTATAATCAACAGCGGGCGTTTCAGAGCGTGATAAGCCACTTTGCTGAGCTATCATCTGTGATAGCCAGGTCGTTTCTAAAAATAGCTACATAGCTCAGTGGGGCCTTACACCTGGTAAAACAAAAATAGTTTATAAAAAATATTTTACTGTGAATGAAAGTGACTCTGCACCAGGGAGGGTGTGAATGGCAGTGACTCTACACCAGGGAGGGTGTGAATGGCAGTGACTCTACACCAGGGAGGGTGTGAATGGTGGTGACTCTGCACCAGGGAGGGTGTGAATGGTGGTGACTCTACACCAGGGAGGGTGTGAATGGCTGTGACTCTACACCAGGGAGGGTGTGAATGGCTGTGACTCTACACCAGGGAGGGTGTGAATGGTGGTGACTCTGCACCAGGGAGGGTGTGAATGGTGGTGACTCTATACCAGGGGGGGGTGTGAATGGTGGTGACTCTGCACCAGGGAGGGTGTGAATGGTGGTGACTCTGCACCAGGGAGGGTGTGAATGGTGGTGACTCTGCACCAGGGAGGGTGTGAATGGTGGTGACTCTGCACCAGGGAGGGTGTGAATGGTGGTGACTCTACACCAGGGAGGGTGTGAATGGTGGTGACTCTGCACCAGGGAGGGTGTGAATGGTGGTGACTCTACACCAGGGAGGGTGTGAATGGTGGTGACTCTACACCAGGGAGGGTGTGAATGGTGGTGACTACACCAGGGAGGGTGTGAATGGCTGTGACTCTGCACCAGGGAGGGTGTGAATGGTGGTGACTACACCAGGGAGGGTGTGAATGGCGGTGACTCTACACCAGGGAGGGTGTGAATGGTGGTGACTCTACACCAGGGGGGGTGTGAATGGTGGTGACTACACCAGGGAGGGTGTGAATGGTGGTGACTCTGCACCAGGGAGGGTGTGAATGGTGGTGACTACACCAGGGAGGGTGTGAATGGTGGTGACTACACCAGGGAGGGTGTGAATGGCTGTGACTCTACACCAGGGAGGGTGTGAATGGTGGTGACTCTGCACCAGGGAGGGTGTGAATGGTGGTGACTCTGCACCAGGGTGTGAATGGTGGTGACTCTACACCAGGGAGGGTGTGAATGGTGGTGACTACACCAGGGAGGGTGTGAATGGCTGTGACTCTACACCAGGGAGGGTGTGAATGGTGGTGACTCTACACCAGGGAGGGTGTGAATGGTGGTGACTCTGCACCAGGGAGGGTGTGAATGGTGGTGACTCTGCACCAGGGAGGGTGTGAATGGTGGTGACTCTGCACCAGGGAGGGTGTGAATGGTGGTGACTACACCAGGGAGGGTGTGAATGGTGGTGACTACACCAGGGAGGGTGTGAATGGTGGTGACTACACCAGGGAGGGTGTGAATGGCTGTGACTCTACACCAGGGAGGGTGTGAATGGTGGTGACTGCACCAAAGAGGGTGTGAATGGCTGTGACTCTGCACCAGGGAGGGTGTGAATGGTGGTGACTCTGCACCAGGGAGGGTGTGAATGGTGGTGACTCTGCACCAGGGAGAGTGTGAATGGTGGTGACTACACCAGGGAGGGTGTGAATGGTGGTGACTCTGCACCAGGGAGGGTGTGAATGGTGGTGACTCTGCACCAGGGAGAGTGTGAATGGTGGTGACTACACCAGGGAGGGTGTGAATGGTGGTGACTCTGCACCAGGGAGGGTGTGAATGGTGGTGACTACACCAGGGAGGGTGTGAATGGCTGTGACTCTGCACCAGGGAGGGTGTGAATGGTGGTGACTGCACCAGGGAGGGTGTGAATGGTGGTGACTCTGCACCAGGGAGGGTGTGAATGGCTGTGACTCTGCACCAGGGAGGGTGTGAATGGTGGTGACTGCACCAGGGAGGGTGTGAATGGTGGTGACTCTGCACCAGGGAGGGTGTGAATGGCTGTGACTCTGCACCAGGGAGAGTGTGAATGGTGGTGACTCTGCACCAGGGAGGGTGTGAATGGTGGTGACTCTACACCAGGGAGGGTGTGAATGGCGGTGACTCTACACCAGGGAGGGTGTGAATGGTGGTGACTCTACACCAGGGAGGGTGTGAATGGCTGTGACTCTGCACCAGGGAGGGTGTGAATGGCGGTGACTCTGCACCAGGGAGAGTGTGAATGGCTGTGACTCTACACCAGGGAGGGTGTGAATGGCAGTGACTCTGCACCAGGGAGGGTGTGAATGGTGGTGACTCTACACCAGGGAGGGTGTGAATGGCTGTGACTCTGCACCAGGGAGGGTGTGAATGGTGGTGACTCTGCACCAGGGAGGGTGTGAATGGCGGTGACTCTACACCAGGGAGGGTGTGAATGGCGGTGACTCTACACCAGGGAGGGTGTGAATGGTGGTGACTCTACACCAGGGAGGGTGTGAATGGCTGTGACTCTGCACCAGGGAGGGTGTGAATGGTGGTGACTCTGCACCAGGGAGGGTGTGAATGGTGGTGACTCTGCACCAGGGAGGGTGTGAATGGTGGTGACTCTGCACCAGGGAGGGTGTGAATGGTGGTGACTCTGCACCAGGGAGGGTGTGAATGGTGGTGACTCTACACCAGGGAGGGTGTGAATGGTGGTGACTCTACACCAGGGAGGGTGTGAATGGCGGTGACTCTACACCAGGGAGGGTGTGAATGGTGGTGACTCTACACCAGGGAGGGTGTGAATGGTGGTGACTACACCAGGGAGGGTGTGAATGGTGGTGACTACACCAGGGAGGGTGTGAATGGTGGTGACTCTGCACCAGGGAGGGTGTGAATGGTGGTGACTCTACACCAGGGAGGGTGTGAATGGTGGTGACTCTACACCAGGGAGGGTGTGAATGGTGGTGACTCTGCACCAGGGAGGGTGTGAATGGTGGTGACTCTACACCAGGGAGGGTGTGAATGGCTGTGACTCTGCACCAGGGAGGGTGTGAATGGTGGTGACTCTACACCAGGGAGGGTGTGAATGGTGGTGACTCTGCACCAGGGAGGGTGTGAATGGTGGTGACTACACCAGGGAGGGTGTGAATGGCTGTGACTCTGCACCAGGGGGGGTGTGAATGGTGGTGACTCTGCACCAGGGAGGGTGTGAATGGCGGTGACTCTACACCAGGGAGGGTGTGAATGGTGGTGACTCTGCACCAGGGAGGGTGTGAATGGTGGTGACTCTGCACCAGGGAGGGTGTGAATGGTGGTGACTCTGCACCAGGGAGAGTGTGAATGGTGGTGACTCTACACCAGGGAGGGTGTGAATGGCTGTGACTCTGCACCAGGGAGGGTGTGAATGGTGGTGACTCTACACCAGGGAGGGTGTGAATGGTGGTGACTCTACACCAGGGAGGGTGTGAATGGCAGTGACTGCACCAGAGAGGGTGTGAATGGTGGTGACTCTGCACCAGGGAGGGTGTGAATGGTGGTGACTCTACACCAGGGAGGGTGTGAATGGTGGTGACTCTGCACCAGGGTGTGAATGGTGGTGACTACACCAGGGAGGGTGTGAATGGTGGTGACTCTGCACCAGGGAGGGTGTGAATGGCAGTGACTCTACACCAGGGAGGAGGGTGTGAATGGCGGTGACTCTGCACCAGGGGGTATTTCACTGTACCGAGGCGGCGCTCTGGGTCGTACTCGATCATCTTGCTCTCGTAGATGGTGCGCACGCGAAGCTGGCGCTTGACGGCGGCGATGAGGGGCGGCCGTTGGAACAGGGCCCCCGTCAGGGTATCCATCGCCTTCGCGACACGCACACAAAGACAAAGGTTCCCCCGTGTAACCCTCACAAGACTGTCGGGGCAAGTGCAGCAGCAGCAGCAGCAGCAGCGCCAATGAAGGCCGGCAAGATACACGAGAGGGTTGGTGGCCTGCCCGGCAGCCTTCGCCAAGTGGCGACGTTTAATGCACACCGCACCGGGAACTCATCTGAGGCCGAGTCGACCTCGGGAAGGAGGCCCAGGACCAGTTCAGGTCATCGTCACTGGTGGTGGCCATGAACGGAAATCCCACTTTGGTGGCCGGGTTCGTAGCACAAAGCGCTAAATGCTACCACTACCGCGCACTCACACATCCATGCATCGTCCGTGAATAATATGCAATTAATTAATGAGGCCTCTAATTAAAACCGCACAATACCTGGACTTTACACAAAGACCAGTAGACTCGTGCAGAGACTCACAGAGATCCACAGAAATACCGACACTCAGAAAAACCAATAGACTCACACAACAGTAACATTTCCTCTAACATTACCTCATCATCTTTCCCTATGTGTCATCTCAGCCTTGTCTAGAAAACCAAACTCTGCGTCTCTACTCGGCGTGCGATCAGAAAAGTCGACTCATCTCAGCCGACGGGGAGGGGGGGGGCAGTGGGGGGGGCCGGAGGCCCCCACCCCCCCCAACCCCGCCTGCCCCCTCCTCCGCCGACCAATCGGCACTCGGCTCCCAAAGACCACTGGCCAATGGGAGCTAAGCTTACTCCCCCGCCCGGCAAGACGCTGGGGGGGGAGCGGCCGTGGTGGGGAGAGGGGGCGGTGGCTCTGAGAATGGATAAACATCATCATCACTTCGCACCACCACCACCACCACTACCACCATTACTACCACCACCACTAACCACCACCACCACTACCACCACTATCACCACTAGCACCACCATAGTCATCATGACAACCATAAACATCATCATCACTTCGCACCACTACCACCACTACCACCACCACCACTATCACCACTAGCACCACCACTACCACAGTCATCGTGACGACCATAAACATCATCATCACTTCGCACCACTACCACCACCACCACCACTACCACCACCACTAACCACCACCACCACTACCACCACCACTACCACAGTCATCGTGACGACCATAAACATCATCATCACTTCGCACCACTACCACCACTACCACCACCACTACCATCACTACCATCACTACCACTACCACCACTATCACCACTAGCACCACCACTAGCACCACTACCACCACCACTACCACCACTACCACCATTACTACCACAGTCATCATGACAACTATAAACATCATCATCACTTCGCACCACTACCACCACCACTACCACCACTAGCACCACGACCATAGTCATCGTGACGACCATAAACATCATCATCACTTCGCACCACTACCACCACCACTACCACCACCACTACCACCACCACTACCACCACTACCACTACCATCACTACTACCACAGTCATCATGACGACCATAAACATCATCATCACTTCGCACCACTACCACCACTACCATCACTACCATCACTACCACCACTACCATCACTACCACCACTACTACCACAGTCATCGTGACGACCATAAACATCATCATCACTTCGCACCACCACCACTACCACCATTACTACCACCACTACCACCACTACCATCACTACCACCACGACCATAGTCATCGTGACGACCATAAACATCATCATCACTTCGCACCACTACCACCACCACTACCATCACTACCACCACGACCATAGTCATCGTGACGACCATAAACATCATCATCACTTCGCACCACCACCACTACCATCACTACCACCACGACCATAGTCATCGTGACGACCATAAACATCATCATCACTTCGCACCACTACCACCACCACTACCATCACTACCACCACGACCATAGTCATCGTGACGACCATAAACATCATCATCACTTCGCACCACTACCACCACTACCATCACTACCACCACGACCATAGTCATCGTGACGACCATAAACATCATCATCACTTCGCACCACTACCACCACCACTACCATCACTACCACCACGACCATAGTCATCGTGACGACCATAAACATCATCATCACTTCGCACCACTACCACCACCACTACCATCACTACCACCACGACCATAGTCATCGTGACGACCATAAACATCATCATCACTTCGCACCACCACCACTACCATCACTACCACCACGACCATAGTCATCGTGACGACCATAAACATCATCATCACTTCGCACCACTACCACCACCACTACCATCACTACCACCACGACCATAGTCATCGTGACGACCATAAACATCATCATCACTTCGCACCACTACCACCACTACCATCACTACCACCACGACCATAGTCATCGTGACGACCATAAACATCATCATCACTTCGCACCACTACCACCACCACTACCACTACCATCACTACCACCACGACCATAGTCATCGTGACGACCATAAACATCATCATCACTTCGCACCACTACCACCACTACCATCACTACCACCACGACCATAGTCATCGTGACGACCATAAACATCATCATCACTTCGCACCACTACCACCACTACCATCACTATCACCACGACCATAGTCATCGTGACGACCATAAACATCATCATCACTTCGCACCACCACCACCACTACCACCACCACCACGACCAGTCATCGTGACGACGATAAACATCATCATCACTTCGCACCACTACCACCACTACCACCACTACCACCACGACCATAGTCATCGTGACGACCATAAACATCATCATCACTTCGCACCACCACTACCATCACTACCACCACGACCATAGTCATCGTGACGACCATAAACATCATCATCACTTCGCACCACCACCACAGCCATCGTGATGGTGACGATGACCGTGAGGATGATGATCACAATAATGATAATGATGACGATGATCACGATAATGATCGTGACGATGATCACAATAATGATCGTGACAATGATCACGATAATGATGATGTCGACGATAATGACGATGACAGAAATGAAAATTTCCCGAGCTCTGTGTTCCTACACTGCTGCCACTGGGGGTGCCCCTGGGTAAAGCGGACGGAGAGGGATGAGGGAATGGAGGGGGAGGGGGGTTGAAGGGAACGGGGGAAGGATGTTTGCCCAGCCCTGGATTTGGCCCTGGGTCTGAAACGACATGCACCTTGGTGAGCTGCAGTTCACTCTCGATGGCGCTGTGCAGACGAACGATCCCCACGTACTCCTTGCCTGCGGCACCACGGTGGTGCACGGGGGGAGGAGGGGGGCACACGGGGGAGGGGGGTGGGCATGGCACACGCAACCAACATCCCCGGCGATGTCTCGGTTACACAACGCCGGACGTGGCGACGCAGAGTACAGAAGTGAGGCTGGATGAGTTAGTGGGTGAGTGAGTGGGTTGGTGGGTGAGTGGGGTGGGTGAGTGGGTGGGTGAGTGGGTGGGTGAGTGGGTGAGTGAGTGAGTGGGGTGGGTGAGTGGGTGGGTGAGTGGGTGGGTGAGTGGGTGAGTGAGTGAGTGGGGTGGGTGAGTGGGTGGGTGAGTGAGTGAATGAGTGGGTGGGTGAGTGAGTGGGTTGGTGGGTGAGTGGGGTGGGTGAGTGGGTGGGTGAGTGGGTGAATGAGTGGGTGGGTGAGTGGGTAGGTGAGTGAATGAATGGGTGAGTGGGTGAGTGAATGAGTGAGTGGGTGGGTGAGTGAATGAGTGGGTGGGTGAGTGGGTGAGTGGGTGGGTGAGTGGGTGGGTGAGTGAATGAGTGGGTGGGTGAGTGGGTGGGTGGGTGAGTGGGTGGGTGAGTGAATGAGTGGGTGGGTGAGTGAATGAGTGGGTTGGTGGGTGAGTGAGTGGGGTGGGTGAGTGGGTGGGTGAGTGAATGAGTGAGTGGGTGAGTGAATGAGTGGGTGGTTGAGTGGGTCGGTGAGTGAATGAGTGGGTCGGTGAGTGAATGAGTGGGTGGGTGAGTGAGTGGGTTGGTGGGTGAGTGAGTGGGTTGGTGGGATAGTGAGTGGGTTGGTGGGTGAGTGAGTGGGTTGGTGGGTGAGTGAGTGGGGTGGGTGAGTGAGTGGGGTGGGTGAGTGAGTGGGGTGGGTGAGTGAGTGGGTTGGTGGGTGAGTGAGTGGGTTGGTGGGTGAGTGAGTGGGTTGATGGGTGAGTGAGTGGGTTGGTGGGTGAGTGAGTGGGTTGGTGGGTGAGTGAGTGGGTGAGTGAGTGGGTTGGTGGGTGAGTGAGTGGGTTGGTGGGTGAGTGAGTGGGTTGGTGGGTGAGTGAGTGGGTGAGTGAGTGGGTTGGTGGGTGAGTGAGTGGGTTGGTGGGTGAGTGAGTGAGTGAATGAGTGAGTGGGTGAGTGAATGAGTGGGTGGTTGAGTGGGTCGGTGAGTGAATGAGTGGGTGGGTGAGTGAGTGGGGTGGGTGAGTGAGTGGGTTGGTGAGTGAATGAGTGGGTGGGTAAGTGAGTGGGGTCGGTGAGTGAGTGAGTGGGTTGGTGGGTGAGTGAGTGGGTTGGTGGGTGGGTGAGTGTGTGAGCGAGTGGTTGAGTGTAGACAAAACAGAACACAAAGTTGTGCTGCCCCCATAGCAAAACTCTCATCATGTCGACTCATCTCAGCCTTGCCTAGACCACCAAACTCTGCGTCTCTACTCGGCGTGCGATCAGAAAAGTCGACTCATCTCGGCCAACGGGGAGGGGGGGCCGTGGGGGGCCCGGAGGCCCCACCCCCGCCTGCCCCCTCCTCTGCCGACCAATCGGCGCTCGGCTCCCAGAGGCCATTGGCCAATGGGAGCTGAGCTTACTCCCCCACCCGGCAAGACGCTGGGGGGGGAGCGGCCGTGGTGGGGAGAGGGGGGCGGTGGCTCTGAGAATGGATAAACATCATCATCACTTCGCACCACTACCACCACTACCATCACTACCACTACCACCACCACCACCACCGCCACCACCACTACCACCACCACTACCACCACCACCAGTCATCATGACGACCATAAACATCATCATCACTTCGCACCACTACCACCACCACTACCACCACTACTACCACCCCACTACAACCACCACTACCTCCACCACTACCACCACCACTACCACCACTACTACCACTACCACCACCACTACTACCACTACCACCACCACTACCACCACCACCACAGTCATCATGACGACCATAAACATCATCATCACTTCGCACCACTACCACCACTACCACCATTACTACTACCACCACTAACCACCACCACCACTACCACCACTATCACCACTAGCACCACCACAGTCATCATGACAACCATAAACATCATCATCACTTCGCACCACTACCACCACTACCACCACCACCACCACTACCACCACTACCACCACCACTACCACCACTACCACAGTCATCATGACGACCATAAACATCATCATCACTTCACACCACTACCACCATTACTACCATTACCACTACCACCACTACCACTACCACCACTACCACTACCACCACTACCACTACCACCACTACCACTACCACCACTACCACCACTAGCACCACCACCACCACTACTACCACCACCACTACCACCACGACTACCACCACCACTACCACCACCACCACAGTCATCATGACGACCATAAACATCATCATCACTTCGCACCACTACCACCACCACCACTTCCACGACAACTACCACCCCACTACCACCACTACCACCACCACTACCACCCCACTACAACCACCACTACCACCACCACTACTACCACAGTCATCATGACGACCATAAACATCATCATCATTTCGCACCACTACCACCACTACCACCACCACTACCACCACCACTACCACAGTCATCATGATGACCATAAACATCATCATCATCACTTCACATCACTACCACCACTACCACCACCACTACCACGACCACTACGACACACAGAGAGGGGTCAACCAGCGCCTCCATCCACGCACCACGAAGGAGAGTGATGCATGCCGTGCGCGTGGGCGGTTCGTGGAGTGTTGTGCGGTGCGGTACAGTGTGGTGTTGTGCGGTGCAGTGTGGTGTTGTGTGGTGCGGTACGGTGTTGTGCGGTACAGTGTGGTGTTGTGCGGTGCGGTGTGGTGTTGTGCAGTGCGGAACAGTGTGGTGTTGTGTGGTGCGGTACGGTGTTGTGCAGTGTGGTGTTGTGTGGTGCGGTACGGTGTTGTGTGGTACAGTACGGTGTTGTGCGGTACGGTGTTGTGCAGTGCGGTGTTGTGCGGTACAGTGCGGTGCTCACCGGCGCTCTGCTGGGACTTGACGAGACGCGTGGCGCGGTCGATGCACACGATGAGGCAGCCCGTGACCTTGGGATCGAGCGTGCCACTGTGCCCCGTCTTGTCGCAGCGCAGGATGCGCTTGATCCATGCCACCACTTCGTGGGACGACGGATTGGCTGGCTTGTCCAGGTTGATGAAGCCCGTCCTGGCCGCAACCACCGCAATCATCACAACCACGGCAACCACAATCACAACCACCGCAACCATCACAACCACCACAACCACCGCAACATCACAACCACGGCAACCACAATCACAACCACAATCACCGCAACCATCACAACCACAATCACAACCACCGCAAGATCACAACCACCACAACCACAATCACTGCAACATCACAATCACAATCATAACCACCGCAACATCACAACCATAATTACAGCCACAATCACCGCAACCATCACAACCACAATCACAACCACCGCAAGATCACAACCACCACAATCACTGCAACATCACAACCACAATCACAATCATAACCACCGCAACATCACAACCACAACCATAATCACAACCACCGCAACCATCACAACCACAATCACAACCACCGCAAGATCACAACCACCACAACCACTGCAACATCACACCCACAATCACAATCACAACCACGGCAACATCACAACCACAACCATAATCACAACCACAGCAACCATCATAACCACGACACAACCACAAGATGACGATGGTTGCGACAACGATGGTGAATTGGCGAGGACGTCATCCAGCAGTGGATGGAGCACGGTGGTGGCAATGATGATGGCAACAATGGCGATGATGGCGGTGGTGGCAGTGGCGACGATGGTGGTGGTGAGGATAGTTGCGGTGATGGTGACGATGATGGTGGCGATGACGATCGTGCCGATGGAGGTGACGGTGGGAGCACTCACTTGATGTACTCCTGCAGCTCGCGTTTGAGTGGAGAGGCTCCGCTAGGGAGCGGCGTGTAGTGGGTGGTGCGGACGTTCAGACGGTCAAAATTCTAGACGGGACCGTGGTGGGTCCGGGGATGGGGGGTGGGGGAGAGATGGGGAGGGGGGTGGAGAGAGAGAAAGAGAGGGAGGAGAGGGGGGGGAGATGGAGAGAAAGGGAGAGATGGAGAAATACAGATGGAGAGAGAGAGATGGAGAAAGACAGATGGAGAGAGATGGAGAGAGAGAGATGGAGAGAGAGAGAGATGGAGAGGAGGGAGATGAGAGAGATGGTGAGAGAGATGGTGAGAGAGAGATGGAGAGAGAGAGAGAGAAGGAGAAAGACAGATGGAGAGAGATGGAGAGAGAGAGATGGAGAAAGAGAGAGATGGAGAGAGAGATGGAGAGAGAGAGAGATGGAGAGAGAGATGGAGAGAGAGATGGAGAGGAGGCAGATGAGAGAGATGGTGAGAGAGAGACGGAGAGGGAGAGATGGAGAGAGAGATGGTGAGAGAGACATTGATGAGAATTCTGCCAGTAGTGGGCGATGACTGATTGCTGCTGTGGTCTCGTCTATGGGCACCCCCAGTGGCAGCTGTCCCTGTGCATTCAGTCTACTGCCAGTAGAGGAGTGTGTGATGACTGATTGCTGCTGCTGTGTGGTCTAGACCGAGGGGCACCCCCAGTGGCAGCTGTCCCTGTGCATTCAGTCTACTGCCAGTAGAGGAGTGTGTGATGACTGATTGCTGCTGCTGTGTGGTCTAGACCGAGGGGCACCCCCAGTGGCAGCTGTCCCTGTGCATTCAGTCTACTGCCAGTAGAGTGTGTGATGACTGATTGCTGCTGCTGTGTGGTCTAGACCGAGGGGCACCCCCAGTGGCAGCTGTCCCTGTGCCCACTGCCAGGAGGGGGATGAGGGCTGGCACCTTGAGCAGCAGAGGCCACTGTGCCGAGTTGAGTTTGGCCACCGTGGACTCGGAGGGCTTGATGAGGAAGTCTCCGTGGTGCTGAATCTCCTACGGACACACACAGGGGGCGAGTGCCGTTAGCGAGCAGCAGCGCCTACGAAGGCCGCCACCGTGGCACACGAGGGGGTGGGTGGGTGGCCGGCACCACGCCCGGCCGCCTTTGTCTTCCCCAGTGGCGATGTTCACAACGCACCGCTCCACCCGGTACTCGATTGAGGACGAGTCGATCCCGGGGAAGGGGCCCAGGACCGGTTCAGATAATTATTAAATGGCGGCCGTGAGCGGGAATCGAACTGGGGCCTGTGGCGGGTTCGGAGCGCAGCGTGTGTGTAGGTGTGTGTGTGTAGGCGTGTGTGTGTAGGCGTGTGTACGTGTGTAGGTGTGTGTAGGCGTGTGTACGTGTGTGTGTAGGTGTGTGTGCCGAAACAGCTTTTGTTCGGCCGGATTGAGGGGGCTAAGCAGGCACGGCACGGGCTAGAGAAGAGATGGAGTGACATGGTACAGGAGGACGTGGAGCTGAGTGGACTTGCCGATGACTGGTACCAGCGGTGTCAAGATCGGCCTCTGTGGAGGAGGCTCGTGAAGGACGCTACTGGGCAGTTGGAGGCAGTCGCCCTCCAATAACAACGGAGGGCGGAGTAGCGACACTCACAACAACGAGCGGAGCGCCGGGTGGCTAAAGCACAGCAGGTTGGCACAGTAGGGGGCACAGGTGGTGCATCAGCCAGTCATCTCAGTCAGTCGACCCGTGGCACCTGGGTCTGCCCCGTGACCTCCTGCCAGCGGGCGTTCGACACTTCACGTGGCCTCAGGGTGCACATAGCCTGGCACAAGCGTCGTGGTGACGTCACCGCCACTTAGTGGCGAATGGCGGTTGTTAATGTTGTGTAGCTGTGTGTGTAGGTGTGTGTGTGGTGTGTGTGTGTGGTGTGTGTAGGTGTGTGTGTAGGTGTGTGTGTAGGTGTGTGTGTAGCTGTGTGTGTGTAGCTGTGTGTGTGTAGGTGTGTGTGGTGTGTGTGTAGGTGTGTGTGTGGTGTGTGTGTAGGTGTGTGTGTGGTGTTTGTGTAGCTGTGTGTGTAGCTGTGTGGTGTTTGTGTAGGTGTGTAGCTGTGTGTGGGGAGCGATAGTGGGGAGCGATAGTGTAGCGGTAAGCGCGCTGCGCTATGAACCTGGCGACCCGGGTTCGATTCCCGCTCACGGCCAACACCAGTGACAATTATCTGAACCGGTCCCGGGCCTCCCCTAGGTCGACTCAGCCTCAAATGAGTACCTGGTGCGGTGTGTAAACATTGCCACCAGGGAGACAAAGGCGGTCGGGCGTGGTGCTGGCCACCCACCCCCTCGTGTACCGTTCCGGCCTTCATAGGTGCTCGCTAACAGCACTTGCCCCTACAGTCTGTTAAGGCTATATGGGGGATCTTTATCTTTGTAGCTGTGTGTGTAGCTGTGTGTGTGGTGTGTAGGTGTGGTGTGTAGGTGTGTGTGTAGGTGTGGTGTGTAGGTGTGTGTGTAGGTGTGTGTAGCTGTGTAGGTGTGTGTAGCTGTGTAGGTGTGTGTAGCTGTGTGTGTGTGTAGCTGTGTGTGTGTGTGTAGCTGTGTGTGTAGGTGTGTGTGTGTAGGTGTGTGTGTGTAGCTGTGTGTGTGTAGCTATGTGTGTGTGTAGCTGTGTGTGTGTAGCTGTGTGCGTAGGTGTGTAGCTGCGTGTGTAGCTGTGTGTAGGTGTGTAGCTGTGTGTGTGTAGCTGCGCGTGTGTAGCTGTGTGTGTAGCTGTGTGTGTGTTTGTGTAGGTGTGTGGGTAGCTGTGTGTGTGTAGCTGTGTGTTTGTAGGTGTGTAGGTGCGTGTGTAGCTGTGTGTAGGTGTGTAGCTGTGTGTGTGTGTAGCTGCGCGTGTGTAGCTGTGTGTGTTTGTGTAGGTGTGTGTGGGTAGCTGTGTGTGGGTGTGTGTGTAGGTGTGTGTGTAGCTGTGTGTGTGTAGCTGTGTGTGTGTAGCTGTGTGTGTGTAGCTGTGTGTGTGTAGCTGTGTGTGTGTAGCTGTGTGTGTAGCTGTGTGTGTGTAGCTGTGTGTGTGTAGCTGTGTGTGTGTAGCTGTGTGTGTGTAGCTGTGTGTGTGTAGCTGTGTGTGTGTAGCTATGTGTGTGTAGCTGTGTGTGTGTAGCTGTGTGTGTGTAGCTGTGTGTGTGTAGCTGTGTGTGTGTAGCTGTGTGTGTGTAGCTGTGTGTGTGTAGCTATGTGTGTGTAGCTGTGTGTGTAGCTGTGTGTGTGTAGCTGTGTGTGTGTAGCTGTGTGTGTGTAGCTGTGTGTGTGTAGCTGTGTGTGTGTAGCTGTGTGTGTGTAGCTGTGTGTGTGTAGCTGTGTGTGTGTAGCTGTGTGTGTGTAGCTGTGTGTGTGTAGCTATGTGTGTGTAGCTGTGTGTAGGTGTGTGTGTAGCTGTGTGTGTAGCTGTGTGTAGGTGTGTGTGTAGCTGTGTGTGTAGCTGTGTGTGTAGCTGTGTGTGTAGCTGTGTGTGTTTGTGTACCCCGATCTCGCGGTCCTGCAGCTCTCCCTTCTTCTTGCCGCCTTTCTTTTCGCGTGCATCTGTGGGGGTCACCGTCACCATCACCGTCACCATCACCGTCACCATCACCGTCACCATCACCGTCATAATTACCATCACCACCACCGTCACCATCATAATTACCAATACTAGCACCAGCACCATCACCGTCATAATTACCAATACTACCACCATCACCGCCACCGTCACCATCACCGTCATAATTACCAATACTACCGCCATCACTGTCACCATCACCACCACCATCACCACCACCATCATAATTACCAATACTATCACCATCACCGCCACCATCACCACCACCATCATAATTACCAATACTATCACCATCACCGCCACCATCACCACCACCACCACCGCGACCATCATAATTACCAATACTATCACCATCACCATCACCGTTACCAACACCATCATCTCCAAAGACAAAGATCCCCCGTGTAGCCTCCAGACTGTTGGCGCAAGTGCTGCTAGTAGCCCGGCCACCTTTGTCTCTCTAGTGGTGATGTTTACTGCACCCCATCACAGCCCATTCCACACCACCACCACCACGTCACTATTCATATCCTAGCAGGTTCCAAGGCCCCACTGAGCCACTTGGCTCTCTATTCATATCCTAGCAGGTTCCAAGGCCCCACTGAGCCACTTGGCTCTCTTTCATATCCTAGCAGGTTCCAAGGCCCCACTGAGCCACTTGGCTCTCTTTCATATCCTAGCAGGTTCTAAGGCCCCACTGAGCCACTTGGCTCTCTTTCATATCCTAGCAGGTTCCAAGGCCCCACTGAGCCACTTGGCTCTCTTTCATATCCTAGCAGGTTCCAAGGCCCCACTGAGCCACTTGGCTCTCTTTCATATCCTAGCAGGTTCCAAGGCCCCACTGAGCCACTTGGCTCTCTATTCATATCCTAGCAGGTTCCAAGGCCCCACTGAGCCACTTGGCTCTCTTTCATATCCTAGCAGGTTCTAAGGCCCCACTGAGCCACTTGGCTCTCTTTCATATCCTAGCAGGTTCCAAGGCCCCACTGAGCCACTTGGCTCTCTTTCATATCCTAGCAGGTTCCAAGGCCCCACTGAGCCACTTGGCTCTCTTTCAGAAGCGACCCCCGGGCGATCATTCACCACGTGGTGGTCTACAGCAGCAGCCGAATACTCTCAACACATATGGAGACGCAGACTCCAAATAGACAGCAGCAGCAGCTGGCCTCGTCAGGGTCGGGATCGAACCCACGACCTCCTGCACACCAGGCGAGGTAGTCAACATCTCATAGCCACCGTGATGATGAGGGAGAGAGACGCAGACTCCAAGTATACAGCTGCAGCAGGCATCGGGATCGAACCCACGACCTCCTGCGTACCAGGCGAGGTAGTCAACATCTACCAAGACCCAAGAATATTAATTCCTGCAGTCACGAAAGCTTCAGGTCGAGGGCGACCTCGCCACGTGTCACAGCCCCCCCCCCCCCCGTACCACACCAGAATCAGTGTGTAGACTGCACGCGGAATCCGAAGAGCTATAAAGCTCTTTGTTTACAGATGTCCAGTAGAGGGATGGGGTAAGAACGTCACACACACGATACTCACAAACACGAAACCGACACGCACGAAACTCACAAACACGATACTCAAACACAATACACACACGACACTCAAACACACGACACTCACACACACGACACTCACACACACGACACTCACAAACACGACACTCACACACACGACACTCACACACACGACACACACACACGATACTCACACACACGACACTCACACACACGACACTCAAACACACGACACTCACACACACGACACTCACAAACACGACACTCACACACACGACACTCACACACACGACACTCAAACACACGACACTCACACACACGACACTCACAAACACGACACTCACACACACGACACTCACACACACGACACTCACAAACACGACACACACAAACACGACACTCACACACACGACACTCACAAAACACGATACTCACACACACGACACTCACACACACGACACTCACACACACGACACTCACACAAGACACTCACAAACACGACACTCACGACACACAAACACGACACTCACAAACACGACACTCACACACACACACGACACACACACACACGACACTCACACACACGACACTCACACACACGACACTCACACACACGACACTCACACACAATACTCACAAACACGACACTCACATACACGACACTCACATACACGACACACACACACGACACTCACACACGACACTCACAAACACGACACTCACGACACACACAAACACGACACTCACAAACACGACACTCACACACACGACACTCACACACGACACACACACACGACACTCACACACACGACACTCACACACACGACACTCACACACACGACACTCACACACACGACACTCACAAACACGACACTCACAAACACGACACTCACACACACGACACTCACACACACGACACTCACAAACACGACACACACACACGATACTCACACACACGATACTCACACACACGATACTCACACACACGATACTCACACACACGATACTCACACACACGATACTCACACACACGACACTCACACACACGACACTCACACACACGAAACTGACACGCACGAAACTCACAAACACGACACTCACATGCACGAAACTCACACACACGATACTCACACAATACTCACAAACACGATACTCACAAAACACGATACTCACACACACGACACTCACAAACACGACACTCACAAACACGACACTCACAAACACGACACTCACAAACACGACACTCACACACACGACACTCACACACACACGACACTCACACACACGACACTCACAAACACGACACACACACACGATACTCACAAACACGACACTCAGACACACGGCACTCACACACACGACACTCACACACACGAAACTGACACGCACGAAACTCACAAACACGACACTCACACGCACGAAACTCACACACACGATACTCACACAATACTCACAAACACGATACTCACACACACGATACTCACACAATACTCACAAACACGATACTCACACACACGATACTCACACACACGATACTCACACAATACTCACACAATACTCACAAACACGATACTCACAAAACACGATACTCACACACACGATACTCACACAATACTCACAAACACGATACTCACAAACACGATACTCACAAACACGATACTCACAAACACGATACTCACAAACACGATACTCACACACACGATACTCACACAATACTCACAAACACGATACTCACAAACACGATACTCACACACACGATACTCACACACACGACACTCACACACACGACACTCACACACACGACACTCACACACACGACACTCACACACACGACACTCACACACACGATACTCACACACACGACACTCACACACACACGACACTCACACACACGACACTCACAAACACGACACTCAGACACACGACACTCACACACACGACACTCACACACACTCACACACACGACACTCACACACACGACACTCACACACACGACACTCACACACACGACACTCACAAACACGGCACACACACACACGGCACTCACACACACGGCACTCACACACACGACACTCACACACACGACACACACACACGACACTCACACACACGACACTCACACACACGACACTCACACACACGACACTCACACACACGACACTCACACACACGACACTCACTCACACGACACTCACACACACGACACTCACACACACGACACTCACACACACGACACTCACACACACGACACTCACAAACACGACACTCACACACACGACACACACAGACGACACTCGCACACACGGCACTCGCACACACGGCACTCGCACACACGGCACTCGCACACACGGCACTCACACACACGGCACTCACACACACGGCACTCACACACACGGCACTCACACACACACGGCACTCACACACACACGGCACTCACACACACACGGCACTCACACACACGGCACTCACACACACGGCACTCACACACACGGCACTCACACACACGACACTCACACACACGACACTCACACACACGACACTCACAAACACGACACTCACACACACGGCACTCACACACACGACACTCACAAACACGACACTCACACACACGGCACTCACACACACGGCACTCACACACACGGCACTCACAAACACGACACTCACACACACGACACTCACAAACACGACACACACACACACGACACTCACACACACGACACTCACACACACGACACTCACACACACGACACTCACACACACGACACTCACAAACACGACACTCACAAACACGACACTCACAAACACGACACTCACACACACGACACACACAAACACGACACTCACCAACACGACACTCACACACACGACACTCACACACACGACACTCACACACACGACACACAAACACGACACTCCCAAACACGACACTCCCAAACACGACACTCACAAACACGACACTCACCAACACGACACTCACAAACACGACACACACACACGACACTCACACAAACGACACACACACACGACACTCACACAAACGACACTCACACACACGACACTCACACACACGACACTCACACACACGACACTCACACACACGACACTCACAAACACGACACTCACACACACGACACTCACAAACACGACACTCACACAAACGACACTAACACACACGACACTCACACAAACGACTCACACAAACGACACTCACACACACGACACTCACACAAACGACACTCACACACACGACACTCGCACACACGACACTCGCACACACGACACTCGCACACACGACACTCGCACACACGACACTCACAAACACGACACTCACACACACGACACTCACACAAACGACACTCACACACACGACACTCACACACACGACACTCACAAACACGACACTCACAAACACGACACACACACACACACACGACACTCACACACACGACACTCACACACACGACACTCACACACACGACACTCACACACACGACACTCACACACACGACACTCACACACACGACACTCACAAACACGACACACACACACACGACACTCACACACACGACACTCACACACACGACACTCACACACACGACACTCACACACACGACACTCACACACACGACACTCACACACACGACACTCACACACACGACACTCACACACACACGACACTCACAAACACGACACACACACACACACACGACACTCACACACACGACACTCACACACACGACACTCACACACACGATACTCACAAACACGATACTCACAAACACGATATTCACAATCACGACACTCACACACACGATACTCACACACACTAAGGAGTGAAAACTGAAAGTCAGGTGGAGATGTCCATCAAGGTTTGAGTGGATGTACTGTAAACACATTCATGCAGATTTAAATATCATCACCATCACACATCATCACCATCATCACACCATCGCATTATCACATCACCATCGCATCATCACCACATCACCATTGCATCATCACATCACCATCGCATCATCACATCATCATCACCACATCACCATCGCATCATCATCACCATCGCATTATCATCACCATCGCATTATCATCACCATCACATCACCACCATCACATCATCACCACATCACCATTACATCATCACCACATCACCATCACATCATCACCACATCACCATCATCACCACATCACCATCATCACATCATCACCATCATCACCATCATCACATCACCACATCACCATCACATCACCACATCAACATCACATCATCACCACATCAACATCACACCATCACATCATCACCATCACATTATCACAATCACATCATCACCATCACCACATCATCATCACCATCACATCACCATCATCACATCATATCACCACATCACCATCACATCACCACATCAACATCACATCACCACATCAACATCACATCATTATCACATCAACATCACACCATCACATCACCATCACATCATCACATCAAACCATCACATCATCACCACATCAACATCACCATCACCACATCATCATCACAGCATCAACATCACATCATCACATCATCACCACATCACCATCACCACATCATCATCACCATCACCACATCACCATCACATCATCATCACATCATCACCACATCATCACCACATCACCATTACATCATCACCACATCACCATCACATCATCACATCATCACCGCATCATCACCACATCACCATCACATCACCACCATCAAATCACCACCACCACCATCACATCACCACATTACCACCACATCACCATCACCACATCACCATTACATCACCATCACATCACCACATCATCACCACCACCAAATCACCATCACATCACCACATCACATCATCATCACATCACCATCACCACATCACATCACCACATCACATCACCATCACCACATCACATCATCACATCACCACATCACCATCACCACATCACCATCACATCACCATCACATCATCACCACATCACCATCGCCACATCATCACATCATCACATCACCATCACATCATCATCATCACATCATCATCACATCACCATCACATCATCACATCATCACCATCACATCATCACATCAACATCAAACCATCACATCATCACCACATCAACATCACCATCACCACATCATCATCACAGCATCAACATCACATCATCACATCATCACCACATCATCATCACCATCACCACATCACCATCACATCATCATCACATCATCATCACATCATCACCACATCACCATTACATCATCATCACATCATCACCGCATCATCACCACATCACCATCACCATCACACCACCACCATCACATCACCACATTACCACCACATCACCATCACCACATCACCATTACATCACCATCACATCACCACATCATCACCACCACCAAATCACCATCACATCACCACATCACATCATCACCACATCACCACATCACATCACCACATCACATCACCATCACCACATCACCATCACATCATCAACACATCACCATCACATCATCACCACATCACCATCGCCACATCATCACATCACCATCACATCATCATCATCACATCACCATCACATCATCATCACATCACCATCACATCATCACATCACCATCACATCATCATCACATCACCATCACCATCACATCACCACCACATCATCACCACATCACCACATCACCATCACCACATCACCATCACCATCACACCACCACCATCACATCACCACATTACCACCACATCACCATCACCACATCACCATTACATCACCATCACATCACCACATCATCACCACCACCAAATCACCATCACATCACCACATCACATCATCACCACATCACATCACCACATCACCAGCACCACATCACCATCACCACATCACCATCACATCATCAACACATCACCATCACATCATCACCACATCACCATCGCCACATCATCACATCACCATCACATCATCATCATCACATCACCATCACATCATCATCACATCACCATCACATCATCACATCACCATCACATCATCATCACATCACCATCACCACATCACCATCACATCACATCACCACCACATCATCACCACATCACCACATCACCATCACCACATCATCATCACATCACCATCACATCATCATCACATCACCATCACATCATCATCACATCACCATCACATCATCATCACATCACCATCACCACATCACCATCACATCATCATATCATCACATCATCAACACATCACCATCACATCATCAACACATCACCATCACATCATCACATCACCATCACATCATCACATCATCATCACATCACATCATCATCACCATCATATCACATCATCATCACATCATCAACACATCACCATCACATCATCATCACATCACCATCACATCACCATCACATCATCATCACATCACCATCACATCATCATCACCATCACATCACCATCACATCATCATCACATCACCATCACATCACATCATCATCACATCATACCATCACATCACATCATCATCACATCATACCATCACATCATCACCACATTACCATCACATCACCATCACATCATCATCACATCACATCATCACCACATTACCATCACATCACCACCATCACATCACCATCACATCATCATCACCACATTACCATCACATCATCACCACATCATCATCACCACATTACCATCACATCATCACCACATCACCATCAATCACATCATCATCACATCACCATCACCACATCACCATCACCGCACGTGCGTGCCGCCAGCGCCCTGCACGAAGCCTGAGGCCTACCCCGAATAGCCACGCGCAGCCACGTGGTCCGCACCACGTGGTTGCTTCAACATCACCTCATCATCACCACATCATCATCACCACATCATCATCATCACATCATCACCTCATCATCATCACCACCTCATCACCACTACCACCACCATCAGGATCACAGCAGGGCCTAGACGCGGCCTGCTGCTGCTGTAGTCGTGGCGGTGTGGTCTAGATGCTCTGCTGCTACTATTGCTACTGCTGCTGGTTCTACTGCTGCTGGTTCTACTGCTGCTACTATTTCTACTGCTGCTGGTTCTACTGCTGCTACTATTGCTACTGCTGCTGGTTCTACTGCTGCTACTATTGCTACTGCTGCTGGTTCTACTGCTGCTACTATTGCTACTGCTGCTGGTTCTACTGCTGCTGGTTCTACTGCTGCTGGTTCTACTGCTGCTGGTTCTACTGCTGCTGGTTCTACTGCTGCTACTATTGCTGGTTCTACTGCTGCTACTATTGCTACTGCTGCTGGTTCTACTGCTGCTGGTTCTACTGCTGCTGGTTCTACTGCTGCTGGTTCTACTGCTGCGACTATTGCTACTGCTGCTGGTTCTACTGCTGCTACTATTGCTACTGCTGCTGGTTCTACTGCTGCTACTACTACTGCTGCTACTACTGTTACTGCTGCTACTATTGCTGCTATTACTGCTGCTACTGCTACTACTGCTGCTGTAGTCGTGTAGTGTTCTAGCTACTGCTGCTACTGCTGCTGTAGTCGTGGTGTGGTGGTGTCGTGGTGGTGGTGTCGTGGTGGTGGTGTGGTGGTGTCGTGGCGGTGGTGTCGTGTTGGTGGTGTCGTGTTGGTGGTGTCGTGTTGGTGGTGTCGTGTTGGTGGTGTCGTGGTGGTGTCGTGGCGCTGGTGTCGTGTTCTAACATCGCCACACGAGACGCGGCGGGGACGGCGAAACCTCGGATCGGCCCGCGTCTCGCGCGAGAGGAAAGAGGCGCGACAACAGCGGGGAGAGAGACACGGAGAGAGACGGGGAGAGAGAGACACGGAGAGAGACACGGGGAGAGAGACGGGGAGAGAGAGACACGGAGACGGGGAGAGACGGGGAGACACACGGGGAGACACGGAGAGAGAGGGGGAGAGACACAGAGAGAGAGGGGGAGAGAGACGGAGAGAGACGGGGAGAAAGACGGGGAGAGAGACGGGGAGACACACGGGGAGACACGGAGAGAGAGGGGGAGAGACACAGAGAGAGACGGGGAGAGACGGGGAGAGAGAGGGGGAGAGAGACGGAGAGAGACGGGGAGAAAGACGGGGAGAGAGACGGGGAGACACACGGGGAGACACGGAGAGAGACACGGACAGAGAGAGACGGAGACACACGGGGAGACACGGACAGAGACAGACGGGGAGAGACGCCGCTCTGCTCACCCTCTCCTGCTCCACTCTCTCTCAGCTCCACTCCCTCCCCACCGCCGTCTCACCGCAGGGCGAGACGGCGGCGACTCTCAGGCAGCAGAGTCCCTCACAACTCCTCACCACTCCCCTCACCACTCCTCACCACCCCTCACCACTCCTCTCCCCTCACCACTCCTCACCACTCCCCTCACCACTCCTCACCACCCCTCACCACTCCTCTCCCCTCACCACTCCTCACCACTCCCCACTTCTCACAACTCCTCACCACTCCTCACCACCCCTCACCACTCCCCTCACCACTCCTCACCACTCCCCTCACCACTCCTCTCCCCTCACCACTCCTCACCACCACCCCTCATCACCATCACATCACCTGCCGCCTCCGCCATGCTGCTCGCCTGGGCCTCTCCTCTTGCACGTGGTGTTCAGCAGCACGCGCTGGGCGCAGTGCGCATGCGCGGAGGGAGGACTGGCGGGAGAGGGTTAACCGGATGCTGCGTCATCACTAACAGCCCTCACCTCACCCCCCACAGCCCCCACCTCACCCCCACAGCCCCCACCTCACCCCCACAGCCCCCACCTCACCCCCACAGCCCCCACCTCACAACCCACAGCCCCCACCTCACCCCCACAGCCCCCCCCACAGCCCCCACCTCACCCCCCCCCACAGCCCCCACCTCACCCCCCACAGCCCCCACCTCACCCCCACAGCCCCCCCCCCACAGCCCCCACCTCACTCCCCACAGCCCCCACTTCACCCCCACAGCCCCCACCTCACCCCCCCCCCCCACAGCCCCCACCTCACCCCCCCCACAGCCCCCACCTCACCCCCCCCACAGCCCCCACCTCACCCCCCCACAGCCCCCACCTCACCCCCACAGCCCCCACCTCACCCCCCACAGCCCCCACCTCACCCCCCCCAAAGCCCCCACCTCCCCACAGCCCCCACCTCGTGTCTGTGACGTCACCACGACGCCTGTGCCAGGCTGGGTGCACGTTGAGGCCACCACGTGTAGTGTGGAACGCCGCTGGCAGGCGGAGGTCACGGGGCAGACCCGGCAGGTGCCGTGGGGTCGACCGACCGAGATGATTGGCCGATGCACCACCACCTGTGCCCCTTGCTGTGCCAGGCTAGGTGCACCACCACCACCTGTGCCCCTTGCTGTGCCAGGCTAGGTGCACCACCACCACCTGTGCCCCTTGCTGTGCCAGGCTAGGTACACCACCACCACCTGTGCCCCTTGCTGTGCCAGGCTAGGTGCACCACCACCACCTGTGCCCCTTGCTGTGCCAGGCTAGGTGCACCACCACCACCTGTGCCCCTTGCTGTGCCAGGCTAGGTGCACCACCACCACCTGTGCCCCTTGCTGTGCCAGGCTAGGTGCACCACCAGCAGCTGTGCCCCCTGCTGTGCCAGGCTAGGTGCACCACCACCACCTGTGCCCCTTGCTGTGCCAGGCTAGGTGCACCACCACCACCTGTGCCCCTTGCTGTGCCAGGCTAGGTGCACCACCACCACCTGTGCCCCTTGCTGTGCCAGGCTAGGTGCACCACCACCACCTGTGCCCCTTGCTGTGCCAGGCTAGGTGCACCACCACCACCTGTGCCCCTTGCTGTGCCAGGCTAGGTGCACCACCACCACCTGTGCCCCTTGCTGTGCCAGGCTAGGTGCACCACCACCACCTGTGCCCCTTGCTGTGCCAGGCTAGGTGCACCACCAGCAGCTGTGCCCCCTGCTGTGCCAGGCTAGGTGCACCACCAGCAGCTGTGCCCCCTGCTGTGCCAGGCTAGGTGCACCACCACCACCTGTGCCCCTTGCTGTGCCAGGCTAGGTGCACCACCACCACCTGTGCCCCCTGCTGTGCCAGGCTAGGTGCACCACCAGCAGCTGTGCCCCTGCTGTGCCAGGCTAGGTGCACCACCACCACCTGTGCCCCTGCTGTGCCAGGCTAGGTACACCACCACCACCTGTGCCCCTTGCTGTGCCAGGCTAGGTGCACCACCACCACCTGTGCCCCTGCTGTGCCAGGCTAGGTACACCACCAACACCTGTGCCCCTTGCTGTGCCAGGCTAGGTGCACCACCAGCAGCTGTGCCCCCTGCTGTGCCAGGCTAGGTGCACCACCACCACCTGTGCCCCCTGCTGTGCCAGGCTAGGTGCACCACCAGCAGCTGTGCCCCCTGCTGTGCCAGGCTAGGTACACCACCACCACCTGTGCCCCCTGCTGTGCCAGGCTAGGTGCACCACCACCACCTGTGCCCCTGCTGTGCCAGGCTAAGTGCACCACCACCACCTGTGCCCCTGCTGTGCCAGGCTAGGTGCACCACCAGCAGCTGTGCCCCTGCTGTGCCAGGCTAGGTGCACCACCAGCAGCTGTGCCCCCTGCTGTGCCAGGCTAGGTGCACCACCACCACCTGTACCCCTTGCTGTGCCAGGCTAGGTGCACCACCACCACCTGTGCCCCCTGCTGTGCCAGGCTAGGTGCACCACCAGCAGCTGTGCCCCTGCTGTGCCAGGCTAGGTGCACCTATAGACAAAGATCCCCAGCCCGTGTCGCCTTCAACAGACTCCTGGGGCGAAGTGCTGCTGGCAACGTGAAGGCAGTGGCAGCACGAGGCGGTGGGTGGCCACCGACCCGCACGCCCGGCCGCCTTTGTCTTCCCGATGTTTAACTCGTTCTTTAGGCTGAGCCGACCTAGGGGAGGCCCCCCCAGGACCGGTCCGGAGAATCGCCGGCGGTGGCCGCGAGCGGGAATCGGTCCCGGGTCTCATCCAGCGGTGGAGTGGAGGACGTCGCCCGTGACACTTCGCAATCCTCGGCGGACGCCACAAACTCAGAACGCCACGTGCAAGGCCCCCACTGAGCTGACGCGCCCGAGCTCCTGGGCAGCAGCAGCAGCAGCGACTCGTGGGCAGCAGCGACTCGTGGGCAGCAGCAGAGACTCGTGGGAAGCAGCCACTCGTGGACAGCAGCAGCAGAGACTCGTGGGCAGCAGCCACTCGTGGGCAGCAGCCACTCGTGGGCAGCAGCAGCAGCGACTCGAGGGCAGCAGCAGCAGAGACTCGTGGGCAGCAGCAGCAACTCGCTGGCACATCCCAAATGCTGGCGGCTCAATCAAGTGGCCTGCTTACCATCATCACCACCATCATCACCATGATCATGATCAACATCATCACCATCATCATTATCACCACCATCACCATCATCATCACCACCACCATCACCATCATCATCACCACCACCATCATTATCATCACCACCACCACCATCACCACCACCATCATCACCACCACCATCATCACCACCATCATCATCACCACCATCATCATCATCACCACCACCACCACCATCATCAACACCATCATCATCATCACCACCACCATCATCAGCATCATCATCACCACCACCACTACCACCATCATCATCATCACCACCATCACCATCACCACCATCATGATCACCACCATCATGATCACCACCACCATCATCATCATCACCACCATCATCACCATCATCATCACCACCACCACTATCATCATCACCATCAGCATCATCAGCATCATCAGCAGCTGAACTCTTAGCACGCGTGGCGGTGTCGACTGAACGTGGAACGGCGAATCCGGAGGGAAATCCGCGGAGACGCGAAACTTACCACGGGCACACAGAGCTCACCTGGCGAGGTAGTGAACATCTCCCCAGGTAGTGAACATCTACACAGGTAGTGAACATCTACACAGGCGGTGAACATCTCCCCAGGTAGTGAACATCTCCCCAGGTAGTGAACATCTCCCCAGGTAGTGAACATCTACACAGGTAGTGAACATCTCCCCAGGTAGTGAACACCTACACAGGTAGTGAACATCTCCCCAGGTAGTGAACATCTCCCCAGGTAGTGAACATCTCCCCAGGTAGTGAACATCTACACAGGTAGTGAACATCTCCCCAGGTAGTGAACACCTACACAGGTAGTGAACATCTCCCCAGGTAGTGAACATCTACACAGGTAGTGAACATCTCCCCAGGTAGTGAACACCTACACAGGTAGTGAACATCTACCCAGTAGTGAACATCTACACAGGTAGTGAACATCTACACAGGTAGTGAACATCTCCCCAGGTAGTGAACATCTCCCCAGGTAGTGAACATCTACACAGGTAGTGAACATCTACACAGGTAGTGAACATCTACACAGGTGGTGAACATCTACCCAGGTGGTGAACATATACACAGGTAGTGAACATCTACACAGGTAGTGAACATCTCCCCAGGTAGTGAACATCTACACAGGTAGTGAACATCTACACAGGTAGTGAACATCTCCCCAGGTAGTGAACATCTACACAGGTAGTGAACATCTCCCCATGTAGTGAACATCTACACAGGTAGTGAACATCTACACAGGTAGTGAACATCTACACAGTAGTGAACATCTACACAGGTAGTGAACATCTACACAGGTAGTGAACATCTCCCCAGGTAGTGAACATCTCCCCAGGTAGTGAACATCTCCCCAGGTAGTGAACATCTCCCCAGGTAGTGAACATCTCCCCAGGTAGTGAACATCTACACAGGTAGTGAACATCTACACAGGTAGTGAACATCTCCCCAGGTAGTGAACATCTACACAGGTAGTGAACATCTACCCAGGTAGTGAACATCTACACAGGTAGTGAACGTCTACACAGCCAGCGTGGGCCGTCGGTTAGTACGTGTGTGAGTAGTACGTGTCACTCACTCACTACTCACTCACGTGAGTAGTACGTGTGTCACTCACTCACTACTCAATCACCACTCACTCACGTGAGTAGTACGTGTGGCACTCACCACTCACTCACGTGTGAGTAGTACGTGTGTCACTCACCACTCACCCACTACTCACGCGTTAGCACGGGTGTCACTTACCACTCACTCACGTGAGTAGTACGTGTGTCACTCACTACTCACTCACGTGTTAGCACGGGTGTTACTCACTACTCACTCACTACTCACGTGTGAGTAGTACGTCTGTCACTCACCACTACTCACTCACTCACGTGAGTAGTACGTGTCACTCACCCACTACTCACTCACCACTCACTTACGTGTGAGTAGTACGTGTGTCACTCACCACTCAGCCACTACTCACTCACCACTCACTACCCACTCACGTGTTAGTAGGTGTGTCACTCACCACTCACTCACGTGTGAGTAGTGTCACTCACCACTCACTCCCCACTCACTCACCACTCACTCACGTGTGAGTAGCACGTGTGTCACTCACCACTCACCCACTACTCACTCACTCACCCACTACTCACTCACGTGTGAGTAGTACGTGTCACTCACCACTCACCACCCACGCACTACTCACTCACCACTCACTCGCTCACCACTCACTCACTACTCACCCACTACTCACTCACCACTCACCCACTACTCACTCACCCACAATATTTGGAGATGCCACTGCTGCATCACAACTCCCACTAGAGGTGAGCACGTGGGTTATACCGGGCCCTGGCACGGGAATGTGGAATTTCCACGCACGTTTTTTTAATTTTATTGAACACGGTGAATCTGCTGCTGCGTTGGCAGCATTGGTGATGGTGGTGCAGAAGTACAGCCAACAACAACAACTCGACACACTTCGTGTCAACAACAACACCTGGTTATGTGTCTGTGTGTCTGTCTGTGTGTCTTTGTGTGTTTGTGTCTGTGCGTCTCTGTGCGTGTCTGTCTTTGTGTGTGTCTTTGTGTGTGTCTTTGTGTCTTTGTGTCTGTTGTGGAGAGCAGCACTTGCCCAGAACGGTCTGTTAAGGCTATACGGGGAACCTTTGTCACACAGACTCATACACACACAGACACACACACACAGACTGACACACACACACACAGACACACACACAGAAACACACACAGACACACACACAGACTGACACACACACACAGACACAGACACACACACAGACACACACACAGACTGACACAGACACACACAGACTGACACAGACACACACAGACTCATACACACAGACACAAACAAATACACAGACACACACACAGACACACACACAGACCCACACACAGACCCACACACAGACACACACACACAGAAACACACACACAGAAACACACACAGACTGACAGACACACACAGACTTATACACACAGACACAAACAAATACACAGACACACACAGACCCACACACAGACCCACACACAGACCCACACACAGACACACACACAGACCCACACACAGACACACACATACACACAGACACAGAAACACACACAGAAACACACGTACACAGAAACACACACACAGACACACACACAGAAACACACACACAGACACACACACAGACACACACACAGAAACACAGACTGACATAGACACACACACACTCATACACACAGACACAAACAAATACACAGACACACACACACACAGACCCACACACAGACACACACAGAAACACACACAGACACACACAGACAGACACAGACACACAGAAACACACACAGAAACACACACAGACACACACACAGACACACACACAGACTCCGTGTTGAGGTTTTTGTCGACCAAAGAAATAACACTCATCATTAACGTCACCGTCGTAATGATTATCACCATCGTCACCATCGTCACCATCGCCACCATCATCGTCACCATCGTCATCATTGTCACCATCGTCACCATCATCGTCATCATCATTGTCACCATCGTCGTTATCGTCATCGTCGTGATCGTCGTGATCGTCACCATCCTCATCGTCACAGTCGTCATCATCGTCACCGCCGTAATCATCGTCGTCATCATCGTCGTTCACGCCATCGCCGCCGCCGCCGCCGCCGTCGTCATCAAACGACGACGATGTCGCCGGTGCAGCGGCTGCAGCAGGTGAAGGTGATGTGCTCGTAGCGTGTGTAGGGGTGGAAGCGCCCGGGGCTCGGCTTGCTCGTCAGCAGGCGCCCGGCGGCGCCGCCGGCGGCGTCGTCCACGAGCATCGGATCGGTCATCCTCACCTCGGTCATCCTGAGCACCTGCAGAGCGGCGCGGACACGGCGCAACAACAACAACAACAACCGCCATTCGCCACTAAGTGGCGGTGACGTCACCACGACGCTTGTGCCAGGCCACGTGCACCTTGAGGCCACGTGAAGTGTCGAACGCCCGCTGGCAGGAGGTCACGGGGCAGACCCAGGTGCCACGGGTCGACTGACTGAGATGAGTGGCTGATGCACCACCTGTGCCCCCTACTGTGCCAACCTGCTGTGCTTTAGCCACCCGGCGCTCCGCTCGTTGTTGTGAGCGTCGCTCCTCCGCCCTCCGTTGTTGTTGGAGGGCGACTGCCTCCAACTGCCCAGTAGCATCCTTCACGAGCCTCCTCCGCAGAGGCCGATCTTGACACCGCTGGTACCAGTCATCGTCAAGTCCACTCAGCTCCACGTCCTCCTGTACCACATCACTCCATTTCTTCTCTAGCCCGTGCCGCGCCCGTTTAGCCCCCTCGATCCGGCCGAACAAAAGCTGTTTCGGCATGCGGTGACTGGGGATGCGGGCTACATGACCCAGCCAACGCAGCCTTGCCTGCCGGAGGAGCTCACCGATGGGACCGTGCCCAGATCTTTCAAGAATTTGTGAGCTCCTCAACAATCCAGCCTGGTTAAACCCAGGATGGATCGTGGGCAGGCCAGCTTAAATGTTTCTAACCGGCGAAGATGTTCCATTAGGGCGGTCCACGTTTTGCAAGCGTAGAGAAGGGAGGGAATGACCGTGGCCGAGAAGACCTGAAGCTTAGTGCGGAGCGACAGACCAGGTAGCTTCCACACAGCGTTACGCAACCGATGAAAAGATATTGCCGCTCGACTGATTCGGAGTGAGACCTCTGCTGTTAAACTGGAGCCGGTCATAAGCACACTGCCCAGGTATGGGAAACTCTCCACTCTCTCCACAACGGCCCCATCACCGATTGGGAGTTGTGGGGATGGAGTGTCCGATGGTACAAAATACCCAGGCAGGTGCTTAGTTTTGGTGGGGCTGATGGTAAGGCCCCACCTCTTAGTGGCACGCTCCAGTCTCAGCAGTAGCGTCTCCAACTCCTCCTCTGAATGAGCAGTTATTACCAAATCATCAGCATACATAACATGGCTGAGCAATAGGGAGCCATCCCTTGACTGCACCCGGGCATCGATCAGCCTCCCATTATATCTGTACCATATGGAGATTCCCCCGGTACAGCTATTGAAGGCTTCACGAACTACATGGTCAAAATAGATGTTAAATAATGTGGGAGCCAGAGGACATCCCTGTCACACCCCAAGGTGTACAGGGAATGGTTCTGACTCCCGGCCACGTAGTTTTACCCGGGCCCGCTCACCATCATGAAGGTCCTTAATGATCTTGAGCAGAGGGTCAGGTACTCCAAAAGCACGAAGAACAACCCAGAGCCCAGGCCTACTGATGGTATCATAGGCCTTGACCAGGTCAATAAAGCATAGATTTAGGTCTTGTTGGAATTCCCTACATCTCTGCTGTAACAGACGGACAGAAAATATGGCATCTGTGCAGGACCGCCCTTTCCTGAAACCGCATTGGGGCTCCGCAAGCCTCTCCTCAGCGTGCCTGGCAAGGCGATGTTGAATAATCCTTGCCAGGACCTTTCCCGGCACACTGAGGAGTGAGATGCCCCTGTAGTTGTTACAGTCTGTACGGTCCCCCTTCTTAAAAAGGGGGACCACCAGGGCATCCTTCCAATCCTGCGGAACCCGTCCAGTGGTCCAGACTGTTGTTATGATGTCATATAGGGCAGTCTGTGGACAAACGCCGCCCTCCCTCAGCATTTCGCTTGAGAGATCATCTCTGCCCGCTGCCTTTCCTGGTCTCAGACTCCGGATCGCCTTCAGTACTTCCTCAACAGATGGCACCTCAGCCAGCCACTCACAGGGGGTGACTTCTTCCAATATTTGAGGCACCGCAGCCTCAGCAGGGTCATCCTCACTTTGTGCCACGATGTTTTCCTGGCTGAGGGATTTTCCGTCCCTCAGGACCTCACAGAAATGCTCAGCAAATCTGCGAACCTGTTCCTGGGGGTCGGAGATTGGATTACCGTTTTTTCCCCTAATGATGGTAATAGGTGTGGCGCTGAAGGTTACTTTTTTGATGGAGTTAAATAGAGATTTGTGATCATGGGCCACTGAGGCAGACTCCATCTCCTCAGCAACCCGCGACCACCACCCATCCTTGCGGCGCCTCACGGCTCTCCGAACCTCCGAGCGAAGGCTGCGGTAAGCCTCCTCATTCTCTGACGTGGGATTCTGTAGCCGATGACAGTGGGCCTGTCGCTTTTTCTCAACCATCCTGAACACCGGCTCTGTCAGCCAGGGTCTCTGGGGAGGTCTGGACCGCGTACCCAAAGCAGCCATTGCAGCTGCATGAGTCACAGTCCTAAACCTCGCCCATTTACCCTCGATATCAGGAGGAGTCGGGGAAGATGCCAATCCCAGCCGCAAGCGATGATGAAATTCTCGCTTGCAACTTTCATCAGATAACCGAGACCAGGCCACTTTAGGTTGGAATGGGATCCTGGGTGTACACCCACCACCGGAGTGGAAGAATGGCAGGCGCATCTTACAGATGACTAGTCGATGGTCAGAGGGCAGATCAGCTCCACGGTAGGTCCTGGTGTCAAGGACATGGGCTCGCATCCGCTGGTCCGTCACTATGTAGTCCAGCAGATGTTCTTGCTTGGACCCGGCATGCATCCATGATGTTGTGTGGATGCGCCGATGCCGGAACAGCGTGTTGGTAATTACAAGCCCATGGGCTGCACAAAAATCTAGCAGCCTCCTACCGTTGTTATTGAGCTGATCTGGCCCATGCCCTCCAATCACTCCAGACCAGGTGCAAGCATCATGACCCACCCGGGCATTGAAGTCACCCAACAAGATGACTCTATCCCGAGGGGCCACTTTAGCCAGCACCTGTGACAGGTCATAGAAGGCATCTGACTCATCGGCTTTGCCTGCATCCCTCCACGGATGTTCATCTTCGGTGGGGTCTTAAGTAACCACGACCACCACTCCTCGCCTCCGGTTGATGGGAATGCGAGCCCAAAGTAGCCTGGGGCTTACAGCTTCCCACACCTCACCGCCATGCTCCCACGCCCCATTCATTCTTTTGTTCAAAAGAAGAGCTACACCCTGTTGTTTGGCAGTCTGCTGCCCCAAGTAGAGGACTGTCCACCCCTCATGGTGGTAGGAGCCAGAGCCGGTCCACCGGACCTCCTGAATGCCACATAGATCCAGGCGATACCGGTCCATCTCCCGACAGAGGAGTGGCAGCCTCTCCTCCGCAGTGAGCGTTCGAACATTCCACGTGGCCACCCGTAGTGGTTTTTCGTTGTTTCTGGAGGAACCCCGAGGGTAGATATTCAATCTCCTGGCTCCGCCAATTGGGGTTTGGCCAGGAGACGTCATAGACGCCTGGCCCCCCAGGGCCTCCGGCACAAGCTTATTAGTTATATACTTAATTCGTGGTTTAGTGGTAATTATTTGAAGGTGGAGGGGTTACCAGCCCCTAGCACCCGTTCAGAGCCCCCGTTTAGCCCCTGTGGTGGACACATATGCCATGAGGGGAGGAGCCAATAAAAATTGGACCTCCCCCCACAGCACCGTCCACGACAGAGTTGCTCGTCCGGCACCGCGAGGAGGTAGGGGGTTGTTTTGCAGACACACACAGACACACACAGACACACTGACATGCACTGACACGTACAGACACGCACTGACATGTACAGACACGTACAGACACGTACAGACACGCACTGACATGTACAGACACGTACAGACACACCACCACAACCGCCACTAGCGGTCGCCACTCACCTGCTGCGCCATCCTCTCAGCGGCCGTGCTGCACAGCTGTGCGGGAGGCTGCGCAGCCACCGCAGCACCACCGCCACCACCACCACCAGCACCACCAGCAGCACCACCACCACCAGCAGCACCGCCACCACCAGCACCACCAGCACCACCAGCACCACCGGCAGCAGCTGGTGGCGGCGATGACTTCACCGAACCGCTGCCGCCGCCCAGCAGCCGCTGCGTGAGCAGTGAGGCGAGCGTGGTGCACGCCTCTGCCAGCTCCAGGCTGTTGTGGGCGCGCCGCGTGCCCAGCGAGTACGTGGGCTGCCTACCCCACTGCAGCGCCAGCACCAGCTCCTCCAGTAGCCTGGAGCGCACGCGCACACACGCGTGTGTACGTGTGAGTGTGTGTGTACACGTGTGTGTGAGTGTGTGTACACGTGTGTGAGTGTACACGTGTGTGTGTACACGTGAGTGTGTGTGTACACGTGAGTGTGTGTGTGTACACGTGTGTGTGTGCACACGTGTGTGTGTACACGTGTGTGTGTACACGTGTGTGTGTACCTGGGCAGTGTGCTTATGACTGGCTCCAGTTTAACAGCAGAGGTCTCACTCCGAATCAGTCGAGCGGCAATATCTTTTCATCGGTTGCGTAACGCTGTGTGGAAGCTACCTGGTCTGTCGCTCCGCACTAAGCTTCAGGTCTTCTCGGCCACGGTCATTCCCTCCCTTCTCTACGCTTGCGAAACGTGGACCCCCCTAATGGAACATCTTCGCCGGTTAGAAACACTTAGGCTGGCCTGCCTACGATCCATCCTGGGTTTAACCAGACTGGATTGTGTGAGGAGCTCACAAATCCTTGAAAGATCTGGGCAGGGTCCCATCGGTGAGCTCCTCTGGCAGGCAAGGCTGCGATGGCTGGGTCATGTAGCCCGCATGCCCAGCCACCGCATGCCGAAACAGCTTTTGTTTGGCCGGATTGAGGGGGCTAAGCGGGCGCGGCACGGGCTAGAGAAGAGATGGAGTGATGTGGTACAGGAGGACGTGGAGCTGAGTGGACTTGCCGATGACCGGTACCAGCGGTGTCAAGATCGGCCTCTGTGGAGGAGGCTCGTGAAGGATGCTACTGGGCAGTTGGAGGCAGTCGCCCTCCAACAACAACGGAGGGCGGAGGAGCGACGCTCACAACAGCGAGCGGAGCGCCGGGTGGCTAAAGCACAGCAGGTTGGCACAGTAGGGGGCACAGGTGGTGCATCAGCCAGTCATCTCAGTCAGTCGACCCGTGGCACCTGGGTCTGCCCCGTGACCTCCTGCCAGCGGGCGTTCGACACTTCACGTGGCCTCAGGGTGCACATAGCCTGGCACAAGCGTCGTGGTGACGTCACCGCCACTTAGTGGCGAATGGCGGTTGTTGTGTACACGTGTGTACACGTGTGTGAGTGTACACGTGAGTGTGTGTACACGTGCGTGAGTGTGTGTGTGTACACGTGTGTGAGTGTGTGTGTACACGTGTGTGTGTACACGTGTGTGTACACGTGTGTATGTACACGTGTGTAAACGTGTGTGAGTTCGTGTGTACCTGTGTATGTGTGAGTGTGATTGGAAGGATGCCCTGGTGGTCCCCCTCTTTAAGAAGGGGGACCGCACAGACTGTAACAACTACAGGGGCATCTCACTCCTCAGTGTGCCGGGAAAGGTCCTGGCAAGGATTATTCAGCATCGCCTTGCCAGGCACGCTGAGGAGAGGCTTGCGGAGCCCCAATGCGGTTTCAGGAAAGGGCGGTCCTGCACAGATGCCATATTCTCTGTCTGTTTGCTACAGCAGAGGTGTAGGGAATTCCAACAAGACCTACACCGTCCAATATCGAGGTTTTTTGGGTTAGATCGCGTGAATATATGAATGTCGTTAAAACCCTCCACCACCCGACACAGCCAACTAGGAAGGGTTGTCACGTAAACACAACGTGGCCAATTCGTCACTAGCACAGCACTAACCGGGGTGTGTTGGAGAGCCAAGCCACAACATTTACAATCAGAGTACGACGTTTCACCAGTAATTACAACGAGCTTCACCAGGCCACAGCCAGATATACAATTGTAAATGTCGTGGATTAACTCTCCAAAACACTACCTCTGTGTTGTGCTCGTAACAAATTGGCACGTTCTGTTAACGTAACAAACCTTACTCAATGGCTGTGTTGGGTGGTGGCGGGTTGAACGACACATTTATATATCTATCTTTGCTATCTAACCCCAAAAATAACCTGTACAGTAAAACCTGGGATTGCGAGTAACTTGGCCTGCGAGTGTTTTTCAAGACGAGCAAAATTTGTAAGTAAATTTTAATTTGACAAACGAGCGATGGTCTTACAACACGAGCAGTACGCGTAGTACGCTTCGTCTGCCGAGCGTCACGTGATCACAACTGATATACAACGAGTGATTTGATGTACGAGTGCTTTGGATAACAAACACGTTTCCGGAAGGAATCATGCTCGCAAGCCAAGGTCTTACTGTATTAGGCATGATATTGGTCGAAAAAGCCTCCTAACGTGTCAAAAAGACCCGACACCTCTGCTTTATTGACCTGGTCAAGGTCGATGATAGCATCGACAGGCCGGGGCTGTGGGCAGTTCTTCGTGCTGTCGGAGTCACCCGACCCCCCTGCTCGCAAATCATCGGGGCCTTCATGACGGTGGGCGGGCCAGGAGTCAGGCTACGTGACCGGGAGTCGGAGCCCATCCCCTGCGCGACAGGGACGCCCGTCCGGAGGCTCACCGGTGCGTGTCCTGCAGGTCGACGCACAGCTGCGTGCGCTCGCTGAACAGGTCGTGCACGGCGCTCTGCGCCTCGCGGAACAAGCGCAGGGCGTGGACGCGGGCGCCCGCCACCTCCTCCGACATGACCCTGCGCACGCTCGCCGCACAGCACAAAGCTCCCCCCTTGCCGCCTTCGGGCTGACTAGCCCCCCACAGCTGCCAACCCCTCGTCAGGGCGACCCCACCTTGTTACAGGCCGATTCAGACCTGACTGGTCACCCCGTGACCCTTATAAATCTCAACAACGTTCATCCTACAAAGTCCCATCGCAAGGGAGAAACACAAACAAATAGAGGAAGCCTTTTGGCGTCCTTTGGCGTCCTCTGGTCTAACACCGTTTGAGACGAGGCTCAAAATAAAGCTGTCTCTGGTGTGGAACAATCAGTTTCAAGGACAACGCATCATCAAATATTATCAGAGTTTGTTTTTGGTTTGCATTCTGACCACAAGCATTGTGATTAATGCTGTAACATGATTCCTCGTAAAAGGTTTCAGTTTGGAGTTTTAACATCTTAACACCTGTTTTGTTATTATATTCTTGGTTCTTTCGGTAAAGTCACAAACAATAAAATAATACAAATATAAAACAATAAAACTCTCACGACGTTTCGACCGCAATACAAGCAATCGTCATCAGGTGTGAAAACCACAGCAATACAATTTTAAAAAAGTGGCAGTTTTTTAACGTTAGCACTACGGAGAGCGATTTGACAGTTTGTTCAGATGGACGAGTCCATCTATGTTCGGAAAAGAGGGGGGAGACGAAAATAATGGATGCGGTCTGAAAGCCACCGTAAGCGTGAACAATCAATTAAGAGCCGAAATGGTTTCTCAAATCCTTCCAAATGAGAGCCAGGTTCTCCTGTACCTGAGGCTCAGGCCTAGAGAGCCAGGCTCTCCTGTACCTGAGGCTCAGGCCTAGAGAGCCAGGCTCTCCTGTCCCGAGGCTAAGGCCTAGAGTGCCAGGCTCTCCTGTATCTGAGGCTAAGGGCGAGAGAGCCAGGCTCTCCTGTACCTGAGGCTCAGGCCTAGAGAGCCAGGCTCTCCTGTCCTGAGGCTAAGGCCTAGAGAGCCAGGCTCTCCTGTACCTGAGGCTAAGACCTAGAGAGCCAGGCCCTCCTGTACCTGAGGCTCAGGACTAGAGAGCCAGGCTCTCCTGTACCTGAGGCTAAGGCCTAGAGAGCCAGGCTCTCCTGTACCTGAGGCTCAGGCCTAGAGAGCCAGGCTCTCCTGTACCTGAGGCTAAGGCCTAGAGAGCCAGGCTCTCCTGTACCTGAGGCTCAGGCCTAGAGAGCCAGGCTCTCCTGTACCTGAGGCTAAGGCCTAGAGAGCCAGGCTCCCCTGTATCTGAGGCTAAGGCCTACAGAGCCAGGCTCTCCTGTACCTGAGGCTCAGGCCCAGAGATTCAGGCTCTCCTGTGCCTGAGGCTCAGGCCTAGAGAGCCAGGCTCTCCTGTACCTGAGGCTAAGGCCTAGAGAGCCAGGCTCTCCTGTACCTGAGGCTCAGGCCTAGAGAGCCAGGCTCTCCTGTACCTGAGGCCAAGGCCTAGAGAGCCAGGCTCTCCTGTACCTGAGGCTAAGGCCTAGAGAGCCAGGCTCCCCTGTACCTGAGGCTAAGGCCTAGAAAGCCAGGCTCTCCTGTACCTGAGGCTAATGCCTAGAGAGCCAGGCTCTCCTGTATCTGAGGCTCAGGCCTAGAGAGCCAGGCTCTCCTGTACCTGAGGCTAAGGCCTAGAGAGCCAGGCTCTCCTGTACCTGAGGCTCAGGCCTAGAGCCAGGCTCTCCTGTATCTGAGGCTCAGGCCTAGAGAGCCAGGCTCTCCTGTACCTGAGGCTAAGGCCTAGAGAGCCAGGCTCTCCTGTATCTGAGGCTCAGGCCTAGAGAGCCAGGCTCTCCTGTATCTGAGGCTCAGGCCTAGAGAGCCAGGCTCTCCTGTACCTGAGGCTAAGGCCTAGAGAGCCAGGCTCTCCTGTACCTGAGGCTCAGGCCCAGAGATTCAGGCTCTCCTGTGCCTGAGGCTCAGGCCTAGAGAGCCAGGCTCTCCTGTACCTGAGGCTAAGGCCTAGAGAGCCAGGCTCTCCTGTACCTGAGGCTCAGGCCTAGAGAGCCAGGCTCTCCTGTACCTGAGGCCAAGGCCTAGAGAGCCAGGCTCTCCTGTATCTGAGGCTAAGGCCTAGAGAGCCAGGCTCCCCTGTACCTGAGGCTAAGGCCTAGAAAGCCAGGCTCTCCTGTACCTGAGGCTAATGCCTAGAGAGCCAGGCTCTCCTGTATCTGAGGCTCAGGCCTAGAGAGCCAGGCTCTCCTGTACCTGAGGCTAAGGCCTAGAGAGCCAGGCTCTCCTGTACCTGAGGCTCAGGCCTAGAGCCAGGCTCTCCTGTATCTGAGGCTCAGGCCTAGAGAGCCAGGCTCTCCTGTACCTGAGGCTAAGGCCTAGAGAGCCAGGCTCTCCTGTATCTGAGGCTCAGGCCTAGAGAGCCAGGCTCTCCTGTATCTGAGGCTCAGGCCTAGAGAGCCAGGCTCTCCTGTACCTGAGGCTCAGTCCTAGAGAGCCAGGCTCTCCTGTACCTGAGGCTCAGGCCTAGAGAGCCAGGCTCTCCTGTATCTGAGGCTCAGGCCTAGAGAGCCAGGCTCTCCTGTATCTGAGGCTAAGACCAAGAGAGCTATGTTTTGCTGGGCCTAAGGCCTAGATGACCAGGCTTTCTTGGGCCTAGATAGCCAGGCTCAGCTGGGCTGAAGGCCTAGAGAGCCAGGCTTTCCTGGGCTTAGGGAACTAGACTTTCCTGGAGCTAGAGAAGCAGACTTTTCTGGGGATAGAGGACCACGATTTCCTGGGCATAAGGCCTAGAGAGTCAGGCTTTCCGGGGCCTAAGGCCTGGAGAGCCAGGCACACTCACACACACACACACGCACGCACTCACCGGCTGGCCAGGAACTTGCTCCTCCACACGTCACACTGGATGCCGATCCTCTCGAGCTGCTCCGAGGCGGACGCCAGGCTGCGCGAGAGCTCCTGCGCCTCGGCCTGCAGGCGTCCCCTCTCGCGCACCGCTCGCTCAAAGTGGAACTGCAGGTCGTCCCCCACGGACGCCACCAGCAGCTTCTTCAGCTCCCGGTTCACCTGGGGCGGGGCGGGCGGGGTGGTCACAGGGCGCGTGTGTGTGCGAGTGACCGGACACACCGCGCACGCGGGGCCGACCGCACCGCTGAAGCACAGCCGCACCACAGGGCCCACGCGCGACCCCACCTCGGTCTGGCTGCGTAGCTGGCTCACGACGGACTCCTTGTCATCCATGAGGCGCCTCTCCGACTCCTCCAGACGCTTCACCTCCACCTTGAGCTCCTTCACCTCCTGGCGCAGGGCGGCGGTGACGGCCGCGGCAGCGGCGGCGGTGGCGGCGGAGCCCCCGGCCTCCAGCGAGTCCGGTTTGACTCCCAGCTCGAGTGCGGGGAGCGAGCGCGCCGAGTGGTGAAGTATGGCCTCCTTGGGCACCTGGATCTGCACCACGGTGAGTTCCACCTGCCCGCCTGCCTGCCACGCCAAGCCACGCCAAGCCACAACCACCACAACCACCACGTCACCACCACAACCACCACAACCACCACGTCGCCACCACAACCACCACAGCCACCACAACCACCATGCCACAACCACCACAGCGCTCACCAAGACAGGCACCGGCTGCTGCTGCTGCTGCTGCTGCGGACGATGAGGAAGAGGAGCAGCAGCAGCAGCAGCAGGAGAGAGCGGACGAGGTTGATGAGGGAGGTGATGGTGTTGAGGAGCCGGTTTTGCGGGAGGACGATGCTGCCAGGAGGAGCGTGGCGCCGGCTGCACGGAGCGCACGGGCAGCGGTGGCGAGGAGGAGGAGCCGGCGGGACGCTTGGCCGGATCTCCACCGCCAGCGCCGTCGGCCGTCACCTCCATGCCGTCGGCCGGGCCGCGCGAGACGGCCTGCGGCCATCCTGCAGCCCCACAGAGACGCTGCAGTCACCGCCACCACCACCACACCACACAACCACACACCGCCACCAACCCACACCGCCACCACCCCACACCGCCACCATCCCACACCGCCACCACCACCCCACACAACCACACACCGCCACCAACCCACACCGCCACCAACCCACACCGCCACTACCCTACACCGCCACGACCACCACCCCACACCGCCACGACCACCACCCCACACCGCCACCACCCCACACCGCCACCACCCCACACCACCCCACACCGCCACCACCCCACACCACCCCACACCACCACCACCCCACACCACCACCACCCCACACCGCCACCACCCCACACAACCACACACCGCCACCACCCCACACCGCCACCACCCCACACCGCCACGACCACCACCCCACACCACCATCACGACACCGCCACCACCACACACCGCCACCACCACACACCGCCACCACCCCACACCACCACCACCCCACACCACCCCACACCGCCACCACCACCACCACCACCGCCACCACCACCCTACATCACCACCACCACCACCGCCACCACACCGCTTCCGTGTGAAGCCTCTCCACAAGTGCTGTGTGTAGCGAGAAGCAGCAGCAGCGCCTATGAAGGCCACCGGCACTGTGGCACAAGAGGGGGTTGGTGGCCAGCAACCACGCCCGGCCGCCTTTGTCTCCCCAGTGGCGATGTTTACTACACACCACTGCACCAGGTACTTATTTGAGGCTGAGTAGACCTAGGGGAGGCCTGGGACCGAGATCAGATCGTCGCTATCAACGGTGTCGGTGTTGGCCGTGAGCGGGAATCGAACTCGGGTCGCCGGGTTCGTAGCGCAGCATAGCGCTATGCACTACACAGACGCAAACTGAGACACACACAGACACACACACTGGCGCTCACAGACACACACACAGGCGCTCACAGACACACACACAGGCACTCACACACACACAGAGACACACACACAGGCACTCACACACAGACACACACACAGGCACTCACAGACACACACACAGGCACTCACAGACACACACACAGATGCAAACAGAGACACACACACAGGCGCTCACAGACACACACACAGGCGCTCACACACACACAGAGACACACACACAGGCACTCACACAGACACACACACAGGCACTCAGACACACACACAGGCGCTCACAGACACACACACAGGCGCTCACAGACACACACACAGGCACTCACAGACACACACACAGGCGCTCACAAACAGACACACAGGCACTCACAGACACACACACAGGCGCTCACAGACACACACACAGGCGCTCACAGACACACACACAGGCGCTCACAAACAGACACACAGGTGTTCACAGACACACACACACAGACACACACACAGGCACTCACACAGACAAACACACAGGCACTCACAGACACACACACAGGCGCTCACAGACACACACACAGGCGCTCACAGACACACACACACAGGCGCTCACAGACACACACACAGGCACTCACACAGACACACACACAGGCACTCACACAGACACACACACAGGCACTCACAGACACACACACAGGCGCTCACAGACACACACACAGGCGCTCACAGACACACACACAGGCGCTCACAGACACACACACACAGGCACTCACAGACACACACACAGGCACTCACAGACACACACACAGGCACTCACACTCACAGACACACACACAGGTGCTCAGAGACACACACACAGGCGCTCACAGACACACAGGCGCTCACAAACAGACACACAGACACACACACAGGCACTCACAGACACACACACACAGGCACTCAGACACACACACAGGCACTCACAGACACACACACAGGCACTCACACTCACAGACACACACACAGGTGCTCAGAGACACACACACAGGCGCTCACAGACACACACACACACAGACACACACACAGGCACTCACAGACACACACACAGGCGCTCACAGACACACACACAGGCGCTCACAAACAGACACACAGACACACACACAGGCACTCACAGACACACACAGGCGCTCACAGACACACACACAGGCACTCACAGACACACACACAGGCGCTCACAAACAGACACACAGGCACTCACAGACACACACACACAGACACACACACAAGCGCTCACAGACACACACACAGGTACTCACAGACACACACACAGGCGCTCACAGACACACACACAGGCACTCACAGACACACACACACAGACACACACACAGGCACTCACAGACACACACACAGGTACTCACAGACACACACACAGGCACTCACAGACACACACACAGGCGCTCAGAGACACACACACAGGCGCTCACAAACGGACACACAGGTGCTCACAGACACACACAGGCACTAACAGACACACACACAGGCGCTCACAGACACACACACAGGCACTCACAGACACACACACAGGCACTCATACAGACACACACACAGGCACTCACAGACACACACACACACAGGCGCTCACAGACACACACACAGGCACTCACAGACACACACACACACACAGACTCACAGACACACACAGGCACTAACAGACACACACACAGGCGCTCACAAACAGACACACACAGGCGCTCACAGACACACACACAGGCGCTCACAGACACACAGGCACTAACAGACACACACACACAGGCGCTCACAGACACACACACAGGCGCTCACAGACACACACACAGGCGCTCACAGACACACACACAGGCGCTCACAAACAGACACACACACACGAAGGCAAGGTTGGCCTGGTACCACAAGGTCACGGTTCGACTCCCACCTGTGCCATCTCGAGTCAGGGTGGTGGCCATGACTCTCCACGCAAGCGCCTGCAGGGAGGCAAAGAGCAGAGCGGTGGAGTCACTCACAGCACTCACCCTCACCCACTCACCCTCACCCACTCACCCTGTCACGCCCTCACCCCCTCACCCTGTCACCCACTCACCCTCACCCCCTCACCCTCTCACCCTCACACCCTCACCCTCACCCCCTCACCCCGTCACCCTCACCCCGTCACCCTCACCCCCTCACCCCCTCACCCTCACCCCCTCACCCACTCACCCTCACCCCGTCACCCCGTCACCCCGTCACCCCGTCACCCCCTCACACCCTCATGCCCTCACACCCTCACCCTCACCCTCACCCCCCCACCGTCACCCCCTCACCCCCTCACCCCGTCACCCCCTCACACCCTCATGCTCTCACACCCTCACCCTCACCCCCTCACCCCCTCACCCTCACCCCCTCACCCCGTCTCTCTTTTAACGCAACCGGTTTTGCCGATTAAACCAAATCGACGGACTCAATGTTTTCCCACGTGACCGCTCGATTGGCCGTCACGTGGTGGAGGGTTATATGATTGGCTGTTCCATCACGTGGTGGAGGGTTATCTGATTGGCTGTTCCGGCACGTGGTGGAGGGTTAACTGATTGGCTGTTCCATCACGTGGTGGAGGGTTATCTGATTGGCTGTTCTGTCACGTGGTGGAGGGTTATCTGATTGGCTGTTCCGTCACGTGGTGGAGGGTTATCTGATTGGCTGTTCCGTCACGTTGTGGAGAGTTATCTGATTGGCTGTTCCGGCACGTGGTGGAGGGCTGGAATAACAGTTGAACAACGCTGCATCACACAGGCTGAGTGTGTACATCATAGAGAGCAGAACCTCTCTGAACGAGCACCCCTCCTAACGACTAATGGCGGGCCTCCACAGAGCCCATAGTGTAGTGTATAGTAGTGTGGTGTATAGTGTAGTGTATAGTGTAGTAGTGTAGTGTATAGTGTAGTAGTGTAGTGTAGTAGTGTAGTGTATAGTGTAGTGTAGAATATAGTGGTGTATAGCAGTGTAGAGTATAGTAGTGTAGTGTATAGCGTAGAGTATAGTGGTGTATAGTAGTGTAGTGTATAGAGTAGTGTACAGTGAGGGAAAAAAAGTATTTGATCCCCTGCTGATTTTGTACGTTTGCCCACTGACAAAGAAATGATCAGTCTATGATTTTAATGGTAGGTTTATTTGAACAGTGAGAGACAGAATAACAAAAAAATCCATAAAAACGCATGTCAAAAATGTTATAAATTGATTTGCATTTTAATGAGGGAAATAAGTATTTGACCCCCTCTCAATCAGAAAGATTTCTGGCTGCCAGGTGTCTTTTATACAGGTAACGAGCTGAGATTAGGAGCACACTCTTAAAGGGAGTGCTCCTAATCTAAGCTTGTTACCTGTATAAAAGACACCTGTCCACAGAAGCAATCAATCAATCAGATTCCAAACTCTCCACCATGGCCAAGACCAAAGAGCTCTCCAAGGATGTCAGGGACAAGATTGTAGACCTACACAAGACTGGAATGGGCTAAAAGACCATTGCCAAGCAGCTTGGTGAGAAGGTGACAACAGTTGGTGCGATTATTCGCAAATGGAAGAAACACAAAAGAACTGTCAATCTCCCTTGGCCTGGGGCTCCATGCAAGATCTCATCTCGTGGAGTTGTAATGATCATGAGAACGGTGAGGAATCAGCCCAGAACTACACGGGAGGATCTTGTCAATGATCTCAAGGCAGCTGGGACCTTAGTCACCAAGAAAACAATTGGTAACACACTACGCCGTAAAGGACTGAAATCCTGCAGCGCCCGGAAGGTGCCCCTGCTCAAGAAAGCACATATACATGCCCGTCAGAAGTCTGCCAATGAACATCTGAATGATTCAGAGGCCAACTGGGTGAAAGTGTTGTGGTCAGATGAGACCAAAATTGAGCTCTTTGGCATCAACTCAACTCGCCGTGTTTGGAGGAGGAGGAATGCTGCCTATGACCCCAAGAACACCATCCCCACCGTCAAACATGGAGGTGGAAACATTATTCTTTGGGGGTGTTTTTCTGCTAAGGGGACAGGACAACTTCACCGCATCAAAGGGACGATGGATGGGGCCATGTACCGTCAAATCTTGGGTGAGAACCTCCTTCCCTCAGCCAGGGCATTGAAAATGGGTCGTGGATGGGTATTCCAGCATGACAATGACCCAAAACACACGGCCAAGGCAACAAAGGAGTGGCTCAAGAAGAAGCACATTAAGGTCCTGGAGTGGCCTAGCCAGTCTCCAGACCTTAATCCCAAAGAAAATCTGTGGAGGGAGCTGAAGGTTCGAGTTGCAAAACGTTAGCCTCGAAACCTTAATGACTTGGAGAAGAGCTGCAAAGAGGAGTGGGACAAACTCCCTCCTGAGATGTGTGCAAACCTGGTGGCCAACTACAAGAAACGTCTGACCTCTGTGATTGCCAACAAGGCTTTGCCACCAAGTACTAAGTCATGTTTTGCAGAGGGGTCAAATACTTATTTCCCTCATTAAAATGCAAATCAATTTATAACATTTTTGACATGCGTTTTTCTGGATTTTGTTGTTGTTATTCTGTCTCACTGTTCAAATAAACTTTCCATTCAAATTATAGACTGATCATTTCTTTGTCAGTGGGCAAACGTACAAAATCAGCAGGGGATCAAATGATTTTTTCCCTCACTGTAACACCACTATATACTACTTCACTAGTAACTATATAATACTATACTAGTAACTATATAATACTTTACTAGTAACTATATAACACTACACTAGTAACTATATAATACTTTACTATTAACTATATAATACTTCACTAGTAACTATATAATACTACACTAGTAACTATATAATACTTTACTAGTAACTATATAACACTACACTAGTAACTATATAATACTTTACTAGTAACTATATAATACTTCACTAGTAACTATATAATACTACACTAGTAACTATATAATACTTTACTAGCAACTATATAATACTTCACTAGTAACTATATAATACTACACTAGTAACTATATAATACTTTACTAGTAACTATATAATACTTCACTAGTAACTATATAACACTAGTAACTATATAACACTACACTATATAATACTTCACTAGTAACTATATAACACCACACTAGTAATTATATAACACTACACTAGTAACTATATGACACTAGTAACTATATAACACTACACTAGTAACTATATAACACTACACTAGTAACTATAAAACACTAGTAACTATATAACACTTCACTAGCAACTATATAACACTACACTAAATAATACTACACTAGTAACTATATAATACTAGTAACTATATAACACTACACTAATAACTATATAATATTACACTAGTAACTATATAATACTTCACTAGTAACTATATAACACTACACTAGTAACTATATACACTAGTAACTATATAACACTACACTAGTAACTATATAATACTACACTAGTAACAATATAACACTAGTAACTATATAATACTACACTAGTAACTATATAATACTAGTAACTATATAATACTACACTAGTAACTATATAATACTAGTAACTATATAATACTAAACTATATAATACTACACTAGTAACTATATAATACTTCACTAGTAACTATGTAATATTACACTAGTAACTATATAATACTACACTAGTAACTATATAACACTAGTAACTATATAACAATACACTATATAACACTACATTAGCAACTATATAACACTAGTAACTATAAAACACTAGTAACTATATAATACTACACTAGTAACTATATAACACTACACTAGTAACTATATAATACTACACTATATAACACTACACTAGTAACTATATAACACTAGTAAGTATATAATACTACACTAGTAACTATATAACACTAGTAACTATATAATACTACACTAGTAACTATATAACACTAGTAACTATATAATACTTCACTAGTAACTATATAATACTACACTAGTAACTATATAACACTAGTAACTATATAATACTTCACTAGTAACTATATAATACTACACTAGTAACTATATAACACTAGTAACTATATAATACTTCACTAGTAACTATATAATACTACACTAGTAACTATATAACACTAGTAACTATATAATACTACACTAGTAACTATATAACACTAGTAACTATATAATACTACACTAGTAACTATATAACACTAGTAACTATATAATACTACACTAGTAACTATATAACACTAGTAACTATATAATACTACACTAGTAACTATATAATACTACACTATATACTATGCTAGTAACTATATAATACTTCACTAGTAACTATATAATACTACACTAGTAACTATATAACACTACACTAGTAACTATATAACACTAAACTATATAACACTACACTTACAACTATATAACACTAGTAACTATATAACACTACACTAGTAACTATATAACACTACACTAGTAACTATATAATACTAGTAACTATATAACACTACACTAGTAACTATATAACACTAGTAACTATATAACACTAGTAACTATATAACAATAGTAACTATATAATATATAGTAACTATATAACACTACACTAGTAACTATATAATACTAGTAATTAACTATATAATATATAGTAACTATATAACACTAGTAACTATATAGTAGTAACTATATAATAGCAACTATATAAAATATAGTAACTATATAAAACTATATAATATATAGTAACTATATAAAACTAAACTATATAATATATAGTAACTATATAACACTAAACTATATAATAGTAACTATATAATAGTAACTATATAATATATAGTAACGATATAAAACTAAACTATATAATATATAGTAACTATATAATATTAACTATATAAAACTAAACTATATAATATATAGTAACTATATAACAATAGTAACTATATAATAGTAACTATATAACACTAAACTATATAATAGTAACTATATAAAACTATATAATATATAGTAACTATATAATACTACACTAGTAACTATATAACACTAGTAACTATATAATATATAGTAACTATATAACAATAGTAACTATGTAATATATTTCGATTTAAAGCTTTCGTGACTGAAATGATTCATCTTCTTTGGTTCTTTCGGTAAAGTCACGTAGAATGAGAATAAAATAATAAATTGATCAAATAAAATAACACAATAATATTCTCACGACGTTTCGGCCACAACACAAGCGGCCTTCATCAGGTGAAGGGACGAGACTGTCTGGTAGGACAGCGCTGGAGTGAAAGAGCCACGTTCAGATCACGACCTTTAAGCTGTGTGAGAGGAAACAAAGCGCCTTGACAAAGGAATTAGCATATAATTTAGCATTGAAATGGCTGAATGATTAGCTTGTGACTGGTCACAGAAATAGCTATGTTAAAAGTTAAAGCATACACATCCGCAGAGGCACCCCTTTATGAAGGAATTAGCATAGAATTCAGCATTGAAATAGCTAAGTTAAAGCATACACATCTGCAGAGGCACCCCTTGACAAAGGAATTAGCATAGAATTTAGCATTGAAATAGCGGAGTGATTAGCTTGTAACTGGTCACAGAAATAGCTACGTTAAAGTCAGAGCATACACATTCACCGAGGCACTTAGTACAAATCAAACAGGAGAATTTAGCATTGAAATAACTAGGCGAATTTAGCATTGAAATAACTGAGTGATTAGCTAGTGACTGGTCACAGAAATGACTATGTTGAAGTCAAGGCCTACACATCTGAGCTATTCACAGTACTATATAGTGAACCAATAAAAAACTAAAATATAAATTACCTTAATGTTATCAATAAACTCTATATTCTCCAATCAGCTAAGCTACCAACAATAAGTCGTTATATATCACAATGCTATATGGCGAAAAAATGGGTGGATTCTTACCCTCATATATAGTAACTATATATAACTATATAAAACTAAACTATATAATATAACACTAGTAACTATATAATATATAGTAACTATATAATAGTAACTCTATAATACTAAACTAAATAATATATAGTAACTATATAACAATAGTAACTATATAATAGTAACTATATAACACTAAACTATATAATATATAGTAACTATATAACACTAAACTATATAATAGTAACTATATAAAACTATATAATATATAGTAACTATATAACACTAGTAACTATATCATATATAGTAACTATATAACACTAGTAACTATATAATATATAGTAACTATATAACACTAGTAACTATATAAAACTAGTAACTATATAACACTAGTAACTATATAATAGTAACTATATAATAGTAACTACATAATATATAGTAACTATATAACACTAGTAACTATATAATAGTAACTATATAAAACTAAACTATATAATATATAGTAACTATATAAAACTAAACTATATAATATATAGTAACTATATAATAGTAACTATATAAAACTATATAATATATAGTAACTATATAATAGTAACTATATAATAGTAACTATTTAATAATAACTCTATAATACTAAACTAAATAATATATAGTAACTATATAACAATAGTAACTATATAATAGTAACTATATAACACTAAACTATATAATATATTTTGATTTAAAGCTTTCGTGACTGCAGTAATTCATATTCTTAGTTTTTTCGGTAAAGTCACGTTGAAGAGAAACAACAAAATAACAAAATATATATAAAACAATAAAAAATTCTCACGACGTTTCGACCATAACTCAAACGGTCATCATCAGGTGTGTCGGTTTGCATAAATTTATTTTGAAAACGGCATATTTATTTATATATATATAAATAACGTTTGCGTCACGCGCAACGATTGGCAGTTTGCCCAGGACTAGTCCATCTATTTTTTGAAAAGAGGAGGGGGGAGACGAAATTTGTTTTTATGTATGCTGTCTGAAAGCCACTGTAAGCGTGAACAATCAATCAAGAACTGAAATGATTTATCAAATCTTTCCAATGATTGCTAAGATAGAATCCATCTTCTCGGTTGAAATTGTCTCTGTGCTTGTATATGTGGATAGCCTCATGAACGAATCTCTCATGGAAGCCAGATGGCTTACAAAGAACCTCCGTCTTGGAAAAGTCAATGGCATGTGAGCCTACTGAATTAGAACAATGATCTGCTACGGCCGAGGTGTTGGTCCTACCGTGTTTAAGGTCTGCTTTATGTTCACGAATGCGGTCCGAGATATGGCGTTTTGTTTCTCCAATGTAACTACTACCACAGAGGCAACTTAGTTTGTAGACACCAGGGTATTGTATGTCCGGAATCACATCTTTTACAGACGGAACCAGATCAAGGATTTTATGTAATGTGTTGAAACGGACCTGGATCTTGTGTTTATTCAAGATTTTGGAGATCTTTTTTGTGATCCCAGCAATGTAGGGTAAAGTGATGGTTTTGAAAGGCTCCTCAAGAGGGTTCTTCTTCATGGTTTGAGTGATAGCTTTGCGGATTGTATAGTCGGAGTAACCATTAGCCCTAAGAGCTTGGTGTACGTGCTTGAGTTCACTGCTTATGTGTTCCTGGTCGGATATGCATTGGGCTCTATGATACAGAGTCTTGATGAGAGAATTCTTCTGTGATGGATGGTGGTGGGAATCCGGTTTCAGATAAGCATCCGTATGGGTAGCTTTCCTGTAGACAGAGTGGCTCATTGAACCATCAGGTCTCTTTTTAATTAGGACATCCAAAAAAGGTATCTTGCCATCTATTTCGACTTCCATGGTAAATCTGATGGCTGGGTGTATGGAATTGATGTGGTCGAAGAATTGGTCTAGAGCAGGCCGGCCATGTGGCCAGATGACAAAAGTGTCATCCACGTACCTCTTCCATAAGGTTGGGCGCAGAGTGGCAGTCTGGATGGCGTCAGTCTCAAATTTCTCCATGAAAATGTTAGCTATAACTGGAGAAAGGGGGGAGCCCATTGGGGTGCCCTCAGTTTGTTTGTACAAAGTTCCATTCCAAGTGAAGTATGTATTGGTTAAACAGTGTCTCACCAGGGGAGGTACCTCAGTGTTTAGTCCTTGATGAACCAAGTCTTCAATGATTGCAATGGTGTCAGGTACAGGAACCTTGGTGAATAAGGAAACTACATCAAAACTGACAAGCAGGTCGTCTGGGGACAGGGAAATACCCTTGATTGTTGATACCAGGTGAGTAGAATTTTGTACCGCAGAGGTGGTCTTTCCAGTGAAAGGACGCAGGATTTCAGACAAAAAACGAGCTAGTTTGTAGGTGGGGGAGCTGATAGTAGAGACTATGGGACGAAGAGGTGTATCAACTTTATGTATTTTTGGTAAGCCGTATAATCTTGGTGGCCTGGCAGCAGAAGGTTTCAACGAAAACTGTTTAGATTGATCAATTAATGCGGTTGAATCAGAAATTATTTTGTTGGTTTGTGTGACGAGGCTGTTGGTGGGATCTCTTTTTATTTTTGTATAACTACCATCGTCGAGTAATTCTTTAATTTTGTTGTTTATTCTATTTTATCCATGATGACAGTAGCATTGCCTTTGTCAGCTGAGAGAACTACAATATCATTCCTCTTTTTTAATTTATATAATTCAAAACGCTCATCTTTGCTGAGGTTGCTAGCTGGCATCTTAGCGTTTTTGAGGGTTGCAGCGATTTCAGATCTTGCTACGTCTGCAGCGATGTGACCCAGGCCCCTGAGAGCAACGTCTACTTGGGCAATTATATCATTAACTGGTATGTGTTTAGGTGTGACTGCAAAGTTTAGACCTTTAGCTAAAACGGATTTCAGACCATCGAAAATAGAACTGTTACTGTGATTAATTACGACTTTATTAACGTCTAACTTTTTGGTGTGTGGGTCCGGTCTTTTGTTGAAGAGGAGGTTAAATTTGGAAATCAGGTTTTCCTTACATTTGGTCGACATAGTAGCAGCTGAAGAGGCAGTCATATTGTCTACATGTTCCCAATCCGATGTGGACATTATTGCCGTCAATGATAAGTGTGATTTGTAGAGTGTCTTGTCTAACTGATCTAGTTCTGTGCGTATAAGTCTGATTTTTTCTGAGATAAGAGCTAAGCTAGTTTTGAAAAGAATTTGTTTCGCATTAGAAGAAGTTACAGTAGCAGAGGTGAGTGTAAATGCGATTGGTATTACCCCAGAGTCGCGGCATCTCTTCAGGAAGGTGAGAGACTCGATCAGCTGAGCTTTCTTATCCCGGAGTTTGTTGAAGGATCTTAAAGTTATGTGAAAACCCTCCCCGTAGAGGCGATTAAATTTTGATTTAAAGCTTTCGTGACTGCAGTAATTCATATTCTTAGTTTTTTCGGTAAAGTCACGTTGAAGAGAAACAACAAAATAACAAAATATATATAAAACAATAAAAAATTCTCACGACGTTTTGACCATAACTCAAACGGTCATCATCAGGTGTGTCGGTTTGCATAAATTTATTTTGAAAACGGCATATTTATTTATATATATATAAATAACGTTTGCGTCACGCGCAACGATTGGCAGTTTGCCCAGGACTAGTCCATCTATTTTTTGAAAAGAGGAGGGGGGAGACGAAATTTGTTTTTATGTATGCTGTCTGAAAGCCACTGTAAGCGTGAACAATCAATCAAGAACTGAAATGATTTATCAAATCTTTCCAATGATTGCTAAGATAGACGTTGCTCTCAGGGGCCTGGGTCACATCGCTGCAGACGTAGCAAGATCTGAAATCGCTGCAACCCTCAAAAACGCTAAGATGCCAGCTAGCAACCTCAGCAAAGATGAGCGTTTTGAATTATATAAATTAAAAAAGAGGAATGATATTGTAGTTCTCTCAGCTGACAAAGGCAATGCTACTGTCATCATGGATAAAATAGAATACAACAACAAAATTAAAGAATTACTCGACGATGGTAGTTATACAAAAATAAAAAGAGATCCCACCAACAGCCTCGTCACACAAACCAACAAAATAATTTCTGATTCAACCGCATTAATTGATCAATCTAAACAGTTTTCGTTGAAACCTTCTGCTGCCAGGCCACCAAGATTATACGGCTTACCAAAAATACATAAAGTTGATACACCTCTTCGTCCCATAGTCTCTACTATCAGCTCCCCCACCTACAAACTAGCTCGTTTTTTGTCTGAAATCCTGCGTCCTTTCACTGGAAAGACCACCTCTGCGGTACAAAATTCTACTCACCTGGTATCAACAATCAAGGGTATTTCCCTGTCCCCAGACGACCTGCTTGTCAGTTTTGATGTAGTTTCCTTATTCACCAAGGTTCCTGTACCTGACACCATTGCAATCATTGAAGACTTGGTTCATCAAGGACTAAACACTGAGGTACCCCCCCTGGTGAGACACTGTTTAACCAATACATACTTCACTTGGAATGGAACTTTCTACAAACAAACTGAGGGCACCCCAATGGGCTCCCCCCTTTCTCCAGTTATAGCTAACATTTTCATGGAGAAATTTGAGACTGACGCCATCCAGACTGCCACTCTGCGCCCAACCTTATGGAAGAGGTACGTGGATGACACTTTTGTCATCTGGCCACATGGCCGGCCTGCTCTAGACCAATTCTTCGACCACATCAATTCCATACACCCAGCCATCAGATTTACCATGGAAGTCGAAATAGATGGCAAGATACCTTTTTTGGATGTCCTAATTAAAAAGAGACCTGATGGTTCAATGAGCCACTCTGTCTACAGGAAAGCTACCCATACGGATGCTTATCTGAAACCGAATTCCCACCACCATCCATCACAGAAGAATTCTCTCATCAAGACTCTGTATCATAGAGCCCAATGCATATCCGACCAGGAACACATAAGCAGTGAACTCAAGCACGTACACCAAGCTCTTAGGGCTAATGGTTACTCCGACTATACAATCCGCAAAGCTATCACTCAAACCATGAAGAAGAACCCTCTTGAGGAGCCTTTCAAAACCATCACTTTACCCTACATTGCTGGGATCACAAAAAAGATCTCCAAAATCTTGAATAAACACAAGATCCAGGTCCGTTTCACTCACTCCAGCGCTGTCCTACCAGACAGTCTCGCTCCCTTCACCTGATGAAGGCCGCTTGTGTTGTGGCCGAAACGTCGTGAGAATATTATTGTGTTATTTTATTTTATCAATTTATTATTTTATTCTCATTCTACGTGACTTTACCGAAAGAACCAAAGAAATTTTGATTTAAAGCTTTCGTGACTGCAGTAATTCATATTCTTAGTTTTTTCGGTAAAGTCACGTTGAAGAGAAACAACAAAATAACAAAATATATATAAAACAATAAAAAATTCTCACGACGTTTCGACCATAACTCAAACGGTCATCATCAAACCGACACACCTGATGATGACCGTTTGAGTTATGGTCGAAACGTCGTGAGAATTTTTTATTGTTTTATATATATTTTGTTATTTTGTTGTTTCTCTTCAACGTGACTTTACCGAAAAAACTAAGAATAAGAACCAAAGAAGATGAATCATTGCAGTCACGAAAGCTTTAAATCGAAACATTACATAAAATCCGTGATCTGGTTCCGTCTGTAAAAAATGTGATTCCGGACATACAATACCCTGGTGTCTACAAACTAAGTTGCCTCTGTGGTAGTAGTTACATTGGAGAAACCAAATGCCATGTCTCGGACCGCATTCGTGAACATAAAGCAGACCTTAAACACGGTAGGACCAACACCTCGGCCGTAGCAGATCATTGTTCTAATTCAGTAGGCTCACATGCCATTGACTTTTCCAAGACGGAGGAGGTTCTTTGTAAGCCATCTGGCTTCCATGAGAGATTCGTTCATGAGGCTATCCACATATACAAGCACAGAGACAATTTCAACCGAGAAGATGGATTATATCTTAGCAATCATTGGAAAGATTTGATAAATCATTTCAGTTCTTGATTGATTGTTCACGCTTACAGTGGCTTTCAGACAGCATACATAAAAACAAATTTCGTCTCCCCCCTCCTCTTTTCAAAAAATAGATGGACTAGTCCTGGGCAAACTGCCAATCGTTGCGCGTGACGCAAACGTTATTTTTTTATATATAAATAAATAAATGTGCCGTTTTAAAAATAAATTTATGCAAACCGACACACCTGATGATGACCGTTTGAGTTATGGTCGAAACGTCGTGAGAATTTTTTGTTTTATATATATTTTGTTATTTTGTTGTTTCTCTTCAACGTGACTTTACCGAAAAAACTAAGAATATATATAACACTAGTAACTATATAAAACTAAAATATATAATATATAGTAACTATATAAACTAAACTATATAATATATAGTAACTATATAAAACTAAACTATAAAATATATAGTAACTATATAATAGTAACTATATAATATATAAAACTATAATATATAGTAACTATATAATAGTAACTATATAACACTAGTAACTATATAATATATAGTAACTATATAATAGTAACTATATAATATATAGTAACTATATAATAGTAACTATATAATATATAAAACTATATAATATATAGTAACTATATAATAGTAACTATATAATATATAGTAACTATATAATAGTAACTATATAATATATAAAGCTATATAATATATAGTAACTATATAATAGTAACTATATAATATATAAAACTATATAATATATAGTAACTATTTGGCGTTTTGTTGTGGTGACAACTCGCTGTCGGTCTGTCGGGCGGTGGAGGCTCACGACATTTATATATTTAGGCGACCGAACCCCCAATAAACAACACCTTGATTGTGAACAGGGACATTTGACGCGTTAAAATTAAAACATTTTAAATTAAACAAAATTAAAACATTTTAAATTAAATAAAATTAAAACATTTTCACGACAACAATCGCCATCACACTTTACCCGCCGGTGTTGCCGGCGTGGCGACACGACCGATGGTGACTGCGAGAGGCAGATTCTGCCGACAGTTTAACGTTAACACAGTTAATGTGTTAATATTAACACAGTTAATGTTTAATATTAACACATTTATAATGTTTAATATTAACACATTCAAGAGAGCCACGGGCTTACTGTACCTGGTACAGTGGCGACGCCAGGCGGACCAATCACAGGGCGCCCCGGCGGGTCACGTGGGCGCAGCCGACCACTCAGCAGGACGCGGGGGCCGGCAGCGGAAGTGTTGGTGGTGACGAGGGCAAGATTCCGTCTTCCGGAAGAGGAAGATCGTTCCTGCTGGGGAAGCTTCGTCTTCTGGAAGAGGTAGATCGTTCTTGCTGGGGAAGCTCCGTCTTCCGGAAGATGAAGATCGTTGCTTCTGAGGAAGCTCCGTCTTCCGGAAGAAGAAGATCGTTCCTGCTGAGGAAGATCCGTCTTCGGAAGAGGAAGATCGTTCCTGCTGAGGAAGCTCCGTCTTCCGGAAGAGGAAGATACCTTCATCATCATAGTGGCGAGGAGATTTTTTTCAGTTTCATTTGTTTTGGTATAGCCCTGTGAGCCATTCGGCTCTTGAATCGGGTGCAACCACAACAAACAAAAAACATGAACAAAAAACATCTCCCTCTCACTCTCCCACTCCCCCCTCCCTCACTCTCCCACTCTCTCTCCATCTCTCCCACTCCCCCTCCCACTCTCTCTCCTCTCTCTCTCCCACTCCCCTCTCTCCACTCTCTCCCACTCTCCACTCTCTCTCCCACTCTCTCTCCCACTCTCTCCCCCACTCTCTCTCCACTCTCTCTCCCACTCCCCACTCTCCCCACCTCTCTCCCACTCTCTCCCCACTCTCTCCCACTCCCCACTCCTCCCCACTCCCCCCTCCCACTCTCTCTCCACTCTCTCTCCCATTCCCCTCTCTCCACTCTCTCCCCACTCTCTCTCCACTCTCTCTCTCCCACTCCCCACTCTCTCTCCCACTCCCCACTCTCTCTCCACTCTCTCTCCCACTCCCCACTCTCTCCCCACTCCCCCTTCCCACTCTCTCTCCACTCTCTCTCTCACTCCCCACTCTCTCTCCCACTCCCCACTCTCTCTCCCACTCTCTCCCACTCCCCACTCTCTCTCCACCCTCTCTCCCACTCTCTCTCACCACTCGCCCCTCCCACTCTCTCTCCACTCTCTCTCCCACTCTCTCCCACTTCCCCCTCCCACTCTCTCTCCCACTCTCTCTCCCACTCCCCACTCTCTCTCCACCCTCTCTCCCACTCTCTCTCCACTCGCCCCTCCCACTCTCTCTCCACTCTCTCTCTCCACTCTCTCCCACTTCCCCCCTCCCACTCTCTCTCCCACTCTCTCCCACCCCACCTCTCCACTCTTCTCCCACTCCCCTCTCTCCACTCTCTCTCCCACTCCCCACTCTCTCTCTCCACCCTCTCTCCCACTCTCTCTCCACTCGCCCCTCCCACTCTCTCTCCACTCTCTCTCTCCGACTCTCTCCCACTTCCCCCTCCCACTCTCTCTCCCCACTCTCTCCCACTCCCCCCCTCCCCTCTCCATCCTCTCCCACTCTCTCTCTCCACTCTCTCTCCCTCTCCCCACTCTCCCACTTCTCTCCCACTCTCTCTCCCACTCTCTCCCACTCTCTCTCCCACTCCCCACTCCCTCCCACCCCTCCCCCCTCCCACTCTCTCTCCACTCTCTCTCCCATTCCCCTCTCTCCACTCTCTCCCACTCTCTCTCCACTCTCTCTCCCACTCCCCACTCTCTCTCCCACTCCCCACTCTCTCTCCACTCTCTCTCCCCACTCTCTCCCCACTCTCTCCCACTCTCTCTCCCACTCCCACTCCCTCCCACTCCCCCCTCCCACTCTCTCTCCACTCTCTCTCTCACTCCCCACTCTCTCTCCCACTCCCCACTCTCTCTCCCACTCCCCCTCTCTCCACTCTCTCTCCCACTCCCACTCTCTCTCCACTCTCTCTCCACTCTCTCTCCACTCTCTCTCCCACTCTCTCTCCACTCTCTCTCCCACTCTCTCCCCACCCCCCTCCCACTCTCTCTCCACTCTCCTCCCACTCCCCTCTCTCCACTCTCTCTCCACTCTCTCCCCCACTCCCCTCTCTCCACTCTCTCTCCACTCTCTATCCCACTCCCCACTCTCTCTCCCACTCCCCACTCTCTCTCCACTCTCTCTCCCACTCCCCACTCTCTCTCCACTCTCTCTCCCACTCTCTCTCACTCTCTCCACTCTCTCTCCCACTCTCTCTCCCACTCTCTCTCCCACTCTCTCCTCTCCCCACTCCCACTCTCTCTCCCACTCCCCACTCCCTCTCCCACTCTCTCTCCCACTCTCCACTCTCTCTCCCCACTCTCTTCTCCACTCTCTCTCCCACTCCCCACTCTCTCTCCACTCTCTCTCCCACTCTCTCCCACTCTCTCTCCACTCTCCCCACTCTCTCCCACTCCCACTCTCTCTCCCACTCCCCACTCTCTCCACTCTCTCTCCACTCCCCACTCTCTCTCCACTCTCTCTCCCACTCTCTCTCCACTCTCTCTCCCACTCTCTCTCCCACTCTCTCTCCACTCTCTCCCCACTCTCTCTCCCACTCCCCACTCTCTCTCCCACTCCCCACTCTCTCCACTCTCTCTCCACTCCCCACTCTCTCTCCACTCTCTCTCCCACTCTCTCTCCACTCTCTCTCCCACTCTCTCTCCCACTCTCTCTCCACTCTCTCTCCACTCTCTCCCCACTCCCCCCTCCCACTCTCTCTCCACTCTCTCTCCCACTCCCCTCTCTCCACTCTCTCTCCACTCTCTCCCCCACTCCCCTCTCTCCACTCTCTCTCCACTCTCTATCCCACTCCCCACTCTCTCTCCCACTCCCCACTCTCTCTCCACTCTCTCTCCCACTCCCCACTCTCTCTCCACTCTCTCTCCCACTCTCTCTCCACTCTCTCCACTCTCTCTCCCACTCTCTCTCCCACTCTCTCTCCCACTCTCTCCCCACTCCCACTCTCTCTCCCACTCCCCACTCCCTCTCCCACTCTCTCTCCCACTCTCCACTCTCTCTCCCACTCTCTCTCCACTCTCTCTCCCACTCCCCACTCTCTCTCCACTCTCTCTCCCACTCTCTCCCACTCTCTCTCCACTCTCTCCCCACTCTCTCCCACTCCCCACTCTCTCTTCCACTCTCTCCCACTCTCTCCCCACTCTCTCTCCACTCTGTCTCCCACTCCCCACTCTCTCTCCCACTCTCTCCCACTCTCTCTCTCCCACTCTCCACTCTCTCTCCCACTCTCTCTCCCACTCCCCACTCTCTCTCCACTCTCTCTCCCACTCTCTCTCCCACTCTCTCTCCCACTCCCCACTCTCTCTCCACTCTCTCTCCCACTCTCTCTCCCACTCTCTCTCCCACTCTCTCCCACTCTCTCTCCCACTCCCCACTCTCCCCCACTCCCCCCTCCCACTCTCTCTTTTTTACGATCAGAGGAAACAAGAAGTGCTCGGTGTATTGGCACTTTGCTCCGTTCATCATTTCGGTTTTTTTAATGCTTTGCTTTATGTAACCCCCCCCCCCCTTTTAAATGAAAGACCCAAATTGTTATTTTATTTTTATCTTTCCCCTTCCCTCTCTCTCTACCCCCTCTCTGCCCCCCCCCTCTCTCTCTGCCCCCTCTCTACCTACTCCATTTGGCTCTCTCTCGCTCTCTCTTTTTTCTTTATAACTACGACAAGTGCTGCATCTGCACGCATCTTACCCCTTCTCTCTCTCTACCCCCTCTCCGACCCCCCTCTCTACCCCCTCTCTGCCCCCCCTCTCTACCCCCTCTCTGCCCCCCCCCTCTCTCTCTGCCCCCCTCTCTCTCTACCCCCCTCTCTGCCCCCCTCTCTCTCTACCCCCCTCTCTTCCTACTCCGTTTCGCTCTCTCTCGCTCACTCTCTCGCTCTCTCTCTCTTTTTATAACTACGACAAGTGCTGCACCTGCACGCAGCCCTTCCCACAGTCAGACGGCCTCCGACGGGTAGCTCACAATGTGCATGCACAGAGCTCTCTACCGTCTTCTGCCACCGAGCACACGGCCTCCTCCAGCGCCCACTGCTCCTTGAAGACCATCACGGCGTGGGTCAGCCGCGCGTGGCGGAACTCCGGCCACACCCTGGCTCCGACCAGAGCGCGGAAGATGCCCAGGCTGCTGGCCGGACGTTGCCCCTCCAGGGCCACCTTCCTCGCCCTGTATATGGCGAGCTTGGCGTAGCCGAAGGGCACGTTGACCAGCCCCTGAAGATGTTGGGGTCCGTCGCCCTTCGGGTATCCGAAGATGAGGACCGTCGGGGAGAAGTGGAGGCTGAACCTTAGGAGGATGTTTCTCAGGACCTTGAACAGCGAGTCCAGGCTCTCACGCTCCACGTATTGGTGCGCCACCGTCTCCACTTTACCGCAGAACCGGCACTCCGGGGACGTGTCGGTGAAGCGCGCCGGGGAGACGTCGGTGGTGACGGTGCCGTGGGCGATGCTCCAGCTGAGGTCGCCGATGCGGTTGTACGTCGGTCTGCAGTAGAGTTGCCTCCAGCGAGGCCTCTCCGGAGAGACGCAGGGCAGGGCTCTCCTCCAGGCATGGTCCTTGTGGCTCCTCAGGGTGTCCTGTTGGTGAAACCGGACCGTGTAGGAGTAGAGCACCTTCCTCTTGACGTTCGCGAAGGCCACCTCCGGTAGGTCTTCTAGCCGGCACAGGTCGTGATCCGTCTTCGTTTGTCGGCATTGGCGATGCAGCGGCACGACGGAGAGCTCCGGTGGAGGGGGACCGAGAGGGGCCTCGTCATCCCCAACGCCGATGGGGGGGGGGGGGGGCGTTCTCCCCGCCGCTGCCGCTGAGAAGGCCCCCTTGGCTTCGGCCAGGATCCGGGCAGCCACCCGGAACGACTGCAGCCCCCCCCCCCCCCGTCTTTGCGGCCACGTCTGCCGGTCCGAGCTACCGGCCCCGTGGTTCAGGCTCCACCAGATCTCCCATCCTGGTGAGCCGCGCGTTGGCGAGGCGCCTCTCCATGCCTGGGGTGGCGGTGGTGGTGGATGGCAGCGCTTTGTCTGCGGGTTCCTGAGGATCGGTTCGAAGACCAGATCCTCGGCCGATCGCGGCTGGTTCAGCCTCCCGACGGCGAGGGAGCTCCACGCCCGCAGGGACGCTCCTGTAGAAGGGTGGCAGCTGTCCCAGTGGGAGGCCCTGCAGGTCCACGTAGAATAGTCGCTTGGAGCACTGCAGACCCCCCCCCAGCTGTTTCAGGAGGAAGGAGGCCGTGACGCTCCAGGCCGGTGCCGGAACGGCGTGCAGGAACTTTTGGGCGGCCTTCAGTTGGAAGGTGGCCAGCTGACTCCACACACACACCAGCTAGGACAGCCCTCGTCCAGTGGCATCCCACTCCACCCCCTCTCTCTCTCTCACTCTCTCTCTCCCACTCCCACACCCCCTCTCTCTCCCACTCCCCCCCTCTCTCTCTCACTCTCTCTCCCCACTCCCCCCCTCTCTCACTCCCACACCCCCCCCCACTCTCTCTCCCACTCTCTCTCCCACTCTCTCTCCACTCTCTCTCACTCCCCCCCCTCTCTCTCTCCCACTCTCTCTCCCACTCTCTCTCCACTCTCTCTCTCACTCCCCCCCCTCTCTCTCTCCCACTCTCTCTCCCACTCCCCCCTCTCTCTCTCCCACTCTCTCTCCCACTCTCTCTCCACTCTCTCTCTCTCCCACTCTCTCTCCCACTCCCCCCCTCTCTCACTCCCACTCTCTCTCACTCTCTCTCACTCCCCCCCTCTCTCTCTCCCCACTCTCTCTCCCACTCCCCCCCCTCTCTCTCTCCCACTCCCTCCCCTCTCTCTCTCTCACTCTCTCTCTCTCACTCCCCCCCCCTCTCTCTCTCCCACTCTCCCACTCCCCCCCACTCTCTCCCACTCCCCCCCCACTCTCTCCCACACCCCCCCACTCTCTCTCCCACTCCCCCCCCACTCTCTCCCACTCCCCCCCTCTCTCTCTCCACTCTCTCTCCCACTCCCCCCCCCACTCTCTCCCACTCCCCCCCACTCTCTCCCACTCCCCCCTCTCTCTCTCCACTCTCAGAAGCGCACAACATGGACTTGGCCTCCTCTTCTTGGACCAGGAGAAGGCCTTTGGCAGGGTGAGCCACGAGTACCTGGACACACTTGTGATGCCACGCCAGCGAAGTCGCTCCGCCGAGTCCGGGCCCACCCGGCTCCCCCCACCGCCCCCCACCGCCCCCCACCCACCGCCCCCCACATCAACACACGCACTCACGTGGGGCCTCGTGGGGGGGGGGGGTCACCTGCCCCTGAGTTTTCACCCGAGGGCTCCGCGGTTTCTCAGGGCCAGGGAATTGGCAGCCCCCCCCCCCCAGCCCAGGCCACATGGCACTGCGGCGCCGTGAATTGCCGAGGGGGGTCAGACGTTGAGGACGTCGTGACGTCACGTCGTCCTGAACGTCGCATCACGTCGTTCAGGACGACGCATCACGTGACACGTCGTCCTCAACGTCGCATCACGTCGTTCAGGACGATGCGTCACGTCGTTCAGGACGACGTGACGCATCGTTGAGGACTATGCATCATGTCGTTGAGGACGTCGTGACGCGTCGTTCAGGACGATGCATCACGTCGTTGAGGACGACGTGACGTCACGCGGCCTCGACGCTCTGCCAGGCGGTTGCAGCGTACGCGAGTGAGGGCCTCCTCCGCCAGGGTCAACTGGGCCAAGTGCGAGGCCCCACCCCCCCTCTGTGATTGGGGTCGTGAGGCGACGTTCGCGCTGTGCCCCTCCCAGGGGGAGTCGCTTGGCCGGATGACGGAGTCAAGCACCTGGGGGTTCACCTGGGGTAACCACAGTGGGGTAACCACAGTGGGGTAACCAGTGGGGTAACCACAGTGGAGTAACCACAGTGGAGTAACCAGTGGGGTAACCACAGTGGGGTAACCAGTGGGGTAACCACAGTGGGGTAACCACAGTGGGGTAACCACAGTGGGGTAACCAGTGGGGTAACCACAGTGGAGTAACCACAGTGGAGTAACCAGTGGGGTAACCACAGTGGGGTAACCAGTGGGGTAACCACAGTGGGGTAACCACAGTGGGCTAACCACAGTGGGGTAACCACAGTGGGGTAACCAGTGGGGTAACCACAGTGGAGTAACCACAGTGGAGTAACCAGTGGGGTAACCACAGTGGGGTAACCAGTGGGGTAACCACAGTGGGGTAACCACAGTGGGCTAACCACAGTGGGGTAACCACAGTGGGGTAACCAGTGGGGTAACCACAGTGGGGTAACCACAGTGGGGTAACCAGTGGGGTAACCACAGTGAGGTAACCACAGTGGGGTAACCACAGTGTGGTAACCAGTGGGGTAACCACAGTGTGGTAACCAGTGAGGTAACCACAGTGTGGTAACCAGTGGGGTAACCACAGTGTGGTAACCAGTGGGGTAACCACAGTGAGGTAACCACAGTGGGGTAACCACAGTGGGGTAACCAGTGGGGTAACCACAGTGGGGTAACCACAGTGGGCTAACCACAGTGGGGTAACCACAGTGGGGTAACCACGGTGGGGTAACCACAGTGAGGTAACCACAGTGTGGTAACCAGTGGGGTAACCACAGTGTGGTAACCAGTGAGGTAACCACAGTGAGGTAACCAGTGGGGTAACCAGTGAGGTAACCACAGTGTGGTAACCAGTGGGTAACCACAGTGAGGTAACCACAGTGGGGTAACCACAGTGGGGTAACCACAGTGTGGTAACCACAGTGGGGTAACCACAGTGGGGTAACCACAGTGGGGTAACCACAGTGGGGTAACCACAGTGTGGTAACCAGTGGGGTAACCACAGTGTGGTAACCAGTGAGGTAACCACAGTGTGGTAACCAGTGGGGTAACCACAGTGAGGTAACCACAGTGGGGTAACCACAGTGGGGTAACCACAGTGGGGTAACCAGTGGGGTAACCACAGTGGGGTAACCACAGTGTGGGGTAACCACAGTGGGGTAACCAGTGGGGTAACCAGTGGGGTAACCACAGTGGGGTAACCACAGTGGGGTAACCACAGTGGGCTAACCACGTGACGACGTCGCTCTGAACAACCGGACGGAGCTGGCCGACACAATGGAGGCTAACTTACTGACATGGGCACCATGCCTCGCTCCGCAGATCTCATTCAGGGGCCGCGTGCTCGTCGCTGACGCTCTGGCAGCGTCCGCGCTGTGGCACGAGACCCAAGGCCCTCCAGCCCCCCGCTTGGCTACTCACCGGAGTCGACCGCTCGCTCGCGCGCTTCGCCTGGCACGGGAAGCACCGGCTCAGGCCGGGCGTCCTCCGCCTGCCGGTGGCCGAGGGCGGCCGGGAGGTCCGGTGGACGCCGTCGCCGCCGCCGCCGGGGTCGCGAGCTTCAGGCTCGTGGCCGTCAGGCGGCCGCCGTACGGCCGGCAGGAGCTGCCCCGGAAGTCGCCGGCCCCTCGCCCTGCCGAGGAAGGCGGGGGTGGGTGGGTACGGACAGGAGCTCTTCCTGACGGACCCGAGCCTGG
>NW_027422604.1:1386586-1461586 GCF_048934315.1 Petromyzon marinus | reverse complement strand
GAGTGTGTGTAGCATTGTGCACGTGTGTGTGTGTGTGTAGCATTGTGTGTGTGTGTAGCATTGTGCACGTGTGTGTGTGTGTGTAGCATTGTGCACGTGTGTGTGTGTGTAGCATTGTGCACGTGTGTGTGTGTGTAGCATTGTGCACGTGTGTATGTGTGTGTAGCATTGTGTGTGTGTGTTTAGCATTGTGTGTGTGTGTAGCATTGTGTGTGTGTGTAGCATTGTGTGTCTGTGTGTAGCATTGTGTGTGGTGTAGCATTGTGCACGTGTGTGTGTAGCATTGTGCACGTGTGTGTGTGTTTAGCATTGTGTGTGTGTGTAGCATTGTGCACGTGTGTGTGTGTGTGTAGCATTGTGTGTGTGTGTTTAGCATTGTGTGTGTGTGTAGCATTGTGCACGTGTGTGTGTAGCATTGTGCACGTGTGTGTGTGTGTGTGTTTAGCATTGTGTGTGTGTGTGTAGCATTGTGCACGTGTGTGTGTGTGTGTGTAGCATTGTGCACGTGTGTGTGTGTAGCATTGTGCACGTGTGTGTGTGTAGCATTGTGTGTGTGTGTAGCATTGTGTGTGTGTGTAGCATTGTGTGTGTGTGTAGCATTGTGTGTGTGTGTAGCATTGTGTGTGTGTGTTTAGCATTGTGTGTGTGTGTAGCATTGTGCACGTGTGTGTGTGTAGCATTGTGCACGTGTGTGTGTGTAGCATTGTGCACGTGTGTGTGTAGCATTGTGCACGTGTGTGTGTGTGTGTAGCATTGTGCACGTGTGTGTGTGTGTGTAGCATTGTGCACGTGTGTGTGTGTGTGTAGCATTGTGCACGTGTGTGTGTGTAGCATTGTGCACGTGTGTGTGTGTGTGTGTAGCATTGTGCACGTGTGTGTGTGTATAGCATTGTGCACGTGTGTGTGTGTGTAGCATTGTGCACGTGTGTGTGTGTGTGTGTAGCATTGTGCACGTGTGTGTGTGTATAGCATTGTGCACGTGTGTGTGTGTGTATAGCATTGTGCACGTGTGTGTGTGTGTAGCATTGTGCACGTGTGTGTGTGTAGCATTGTGCACGTGTGTGTGTGTAGCATTGTGCACGTGTGTGTGTGTAGCATTGTGCACGTGTGTGTGTGTAGCATTGTGCACGTGTGTGTGTGTAGCATTGTGCACGTGTGTGTGTGTAGCATTGTGTGTGTGTGTGTAGCATTGTGTGTGTGTGTGTGTAGCATTGTGCACGTGTGTGTGTGTAGCATTGTGCACGTGTGTGTAGCATTGTGTGTGTGTAGCATTGTGTGTGTGTGTAGCATTGTGCACGTGTGTGTAGCATTGTGTGTGTGTGTGTGTAGCATTGTGCACGTGTGTGTGTGTGTGTAGCATTGTGCACGTGTGTGTGTGTGTGTAGCATTGTGCACGTGTGTGTGTATAGCATTGTGTGTGGTGTGTGTGTTTAGCATTGTGTGTGTGTGTAGCATTGTGTGTGTGTGTGTGTGTAGCATTGTGCACGTGTGTGTGTGTGTAGCATTGTGCACGTGTGTGTGTGTCTCTGTAGCGTGTGGAGCGGTGGTGCAGCGGTTAGCGCTACGCTGCGCTGCGGAACTTAGCGACCCCAGTTCGATTCCCGCTCACGGCCACCAACACCACCGCTCCTGGGGCCTCCCCTAGGTCGACTCGGCCTCAAAATGAATACCTGGTGTAGCGGTGTGTGGCGAACATCGCTAGCACTGGGAGGGAGACAAAGGCGGCCGGGCGTGGTGCTGGTCACAATCCTCAGGCGCAACTCGCGAACGGCACTTGCCCCAAATCTCTTGATGGGCTACACGGGGGGCGTCTTTGTCTTTGTTACGTGCTGTGGTGTATACGTGATGGGCTGGTGGTGACGGTGATGTGTAAACACCTGGCGTAACCATGGTAACGATGTGGTTAAGGCAATCTCCACGGTCATGCCACCGCCCGTAGGCTCGAGTAATTATTTCCCCCAAAGTACTGTACGTGTTTATAATTATTGTAATTATTTAAATTAATTGTCTCCGCAGTGTTGCGGAGTTAAATCAAACGCCACTTGAATAGAGTGGGGAGGGGCATAGGGGGGGGGGGGGGGTCGCCGTTGCCAGGGCAACCGCGCCACACAAGCGTCTCCCCGGCAACGGCTGCCGTGGTAACCGGCAGCGGCTGCCATGGCAACCGCGTGGGAGCCAACATGGCCGCCAGGGGTGTTTGCAGTGTGTCTCACACCGTGTGTGTGTGTGTCACATCGTGTGTGTGTGTCACACCGTGTGTGTGTGTCACACCGTGTGTGTGTGTCACACCGTGTGTGTGTGTGTCACACCGTGTGTGTGTGTGTGTCACACCGTGTGTGTGTGTGTGTGTGTCTCACACCGTGTGTGTGTGTGTCTCACACACCGTGTGTGTGTGTGTCACACCGTGTGTGTGTGTGTGTCACACCGTGTGTGTGTGTGTGTGTCTCACACCGTGTGTGTGTCTCTCACACCGTGTGTGTGTGTCACACCGTGTGTGTGTGTGTGTCACACCGTGTGTGTGTCTCTCACACCGTGTGTGTGTGTGTCTCACACGTGTGTGTGTGTGTCTCACACCGTGTGTGTGTCTCTCACACCGTGTGTGTGTGTGTCTCACACCGTGTGTGTGTGTGTGTCTCACACCGTGTGTGTGTGTGTGTCTCACACCGTGTGTGTGTGTGTCTCACCGTGTGTGTGTGTGTGTCTCACACCGGTGTGTGTGTGTGTGTCTCACACCGTGTGTGTGTGTGTCTCTCACACCGTGTGTGTGTGTGTGTCTCACACCGTGTGTGTGTGTGTGTCTCACACCGTGTGTGTGTGTGTGTCTCACACCGTGTGTTGTGTGTGTCTCACACCGTGTGTGTGTGTGTGTGTCTCACACCGTGTGTGTGTGTGTGTGTCTCACACCGTGTGTGTGTGTGTGTCTCACACCGTGTGTGTGTGTGTGTGTCTCACACCGTGTGTGTGTGTGTGTGTCTCACACACCGTGTGTGTGTGTGTCTCACACACCGTGTGTGTGTGTGTCTCACACCGTGTGTGTGTGTGTCTCACACCGTGTGTGTGTGTGTCTCTCACCGTGTGTGTGTGTGTCTCTCACCGTGTGTGTGTGTGTCTCTCACCGTGTGTGTGTGTGTCTCACACCGTGTGTGTGTGTGTGTCTCACACCGTGTGTGTGTGTGTCTCACACCGTGTGTGTGTGTGTGTCTCACACCGTGTGTGTGTGTGTGTCTCACACCGTGTGTGTGTGTGTCACACCGTGTGTGTGTGTGTGTCACACCGTGTGTGTGTGTGTGTCACACCGTGTGTGTGTGTGTGTGTCACACCGTGTGTGTGTGTGTGTCTCACACCGTGTGTGTGTGTGTCACACCGTGTGTGTGTGTGTGTCACACGTGTGTGTGTGTGTCACACCGTGTGTGTGTGTGTGTGTGTCACACCGTGTGTGTGTGTGTGTCTCACACCGTGTGTGTGTGTGTGTCTCACACCGTGTGTGTGTGTCACACCGTGTGTGTGTGTGTGTCACACCGTGTGTGTGTGTGTGTCACACCGTGTGTGTGTGTGTCTCTCACACCGTGTGTGTGTGTCTCTCACACCGTGTGTGGTGTGTGTCTCACACCGTGTGTGTGTGTGTGTCTCACACCGTGTGTGTGTGTGTCTCACACCGTGTGTGTGTGTCTCACACCGTGTGTGTGTGTCTCACCGTGTGTGTGTGTGTGTGTCACACCGTGTGTGTGTGTCTCACACCGTGTGTGTGTGTCTCACACCGTGTGTGTGTGTCTCACCTGTGTGTGTGTGTGTGTCTCACACCGTGTGTGTGTGTGTGTGTGTGTCACACCGTGTGTGTGTGTGTGTGTCACACACCGTGTGTGTGTGTGTGTGTGTGTCTCACACCGTGTGTGTGTGTGTGTGTCTCACACCGTGTGTGTGTGTGTGTCTCACACCGTGTGTGTGTGTGTGTCTCACACCGTGTGTGTGTGTGTGTCTCACACCGTGTGTGTGTGTGTGTCTCACACCGTGTGTGTGTGTGTGTCTCACACCGTGTGTGTGTGTGTGTCTCACACCGTGTGTGTGTGTGTGTCTCACACCGTGTGTGTGTGTGTGTCTCACACCGTGTGTGTGTGTGTCACACCGTGTGTGTGTGTGTCACACCGTGTGTGTGTGTCTCACACCGTGTGTGTGTGTGTGTCTCACACCGTGTGTGTGTGTGTGTGTCACACCGTGTGTGTGTGTGTGTGTCACACCGTGTGTGTGTCACACCGTGTGTGTGTGTGTGTCACACCGTGTGTGTGTCACACCGTGTGTGTGTGTGTGTCACACCGTGTGTGTGTCACACCGTGTGTGTGTCACACCGTGTGTGTGTCACACCGTGTGTGTGTGTGTGTGCACACCGTGTGTGTGTGTGTGTGTGTCACACCGTGTGTGTGTGTGTCTCACCGTGTGTGTGTGTGTGTCACACTGTGTGTGTGTGTGTGTCACACCGGTGTGTGTGTGTGTCACACCGTGTGTGTGTGTGTGTCACACCGTGTGTGTGTGTTGTGTCACACCGTGTGTGTGTGTCTCACACCGTGTGTGTGTGTGTCACACCGTGTGTGTGTGTGTCTCTCACACCGTGTGTGTGTGTGTCTCTCACACCGTGTGTGTGTGTGTGTGTCTCACACCGTGTTTGTGTGTGTGTCTCACACCGTGTGTGTGTGTGTGTCACACCGTGTGTGTGTGTGTCACACCGTGTGTGTGTGTGTGTCACACCGTGTGTGTGTGTGTCACACCGTGTGTGTGTGTGTGTGTCTCACACCGTGTGTGTGTGTGTCACACCGTGTGTGTGTGTGTGTCTCCCCCCCTACCCCCCCCCCCCCGTGTTCCCCAGACGCTCTTTGCCAGAGTCTCGTGTTTATATTTCTCACGGGCCTGGGGTAATGGATGGGGGGTGAGGGCGTGGGGAGTGAGGGGGGAGGGGGTGAGGGGGGAGGGGAGGGGTGAGGGGAGGGGTGAGGGGAGGGGTGAGGGGAGGGGTGAGGGGAGGGGTGAGGGGAGGGGTGGGTGGTGTGTGGGGTGAGGTGCTGTGAGGTTATTGGTGAGGGCCAGGGATGTGGGTGAGCAGTGAGGGAAGGGTGGAGGGGGGTGGTGGTGGTGGGTGAGTGAAGGTGACAGTGCTGGGGGTGAGGTGAGTGGTGATTGTGGCACAGCAGTCAGCCCACGTCACCTGCACCTAGCCTGGCACAGCAGTCAACGCACGTCACCTGCTGGGTCTGTCCCGTGACCTCCTCCTGCACCTAGCCTGGCACAGCAGTCAACCTGTGTCACCTGCAGGATCTGTCTCGTGACCTCCTCCCTCGTGCACTAGCCTGGCACAGCAGTCAGCCCACGTCACCTGCAGGGTCTGTCCCGTGACCTCGTGCACCTAGCCTGGCACAGCAGTCAACCCACGGCACCTGCAGGGTCTGTCCCGTGACCTCTTCGTGCACCTAGCCTGGCACAGCAGTCAACCCACGGCACCTGCACCTAGCCTGGCACAGCAGTCAACCCACGGCACCTGCTGGGTCTGTCCCGTGACCTCGTGCACCTAGCCTGGCACAGCAGTCAACCCACGGCACCTGCAGGATCTGTCTCGTGACCTCGTGCACCTAGCCTGGCACAGCAGTCAACCCACGGCACCTGCTGTGTCTGTCCCTCCTGCAGGCAGAGAGCCTTCGACACTTTGCGTGACGGCCTCAAAGTGCACCTAGCCTGGCACAGGCGTCGTGGTGACGTCACCGCCACTTTGGTGGCGAACGGCGGGAACTGGTGTTGGAGTGATTGGGGCTGAGGTGCTGTGTGTAGAACTTCTTTCATACCGTACGTAGCCACCCGTGCTGTGTGTGTGTGAACTTTATTCACACCGTACGTGGGGGGGTGGGTGGGGGGAAACACAACAAACTAAACACAACAACAACAACAAACTAAACACAACAACAACAACAAACTAAACACAACAACAAACTAAACACAACAACAACAACAAACTAAACACAACAACAACAAACTAAACACAACAACAACAACAAACTAAACACAACAACAACAACAAACTAAACACAACAACAACAACAAACTAAACACAACAACAACAAACTAAACACAACAACAACAACAAACTAAACACAACAGCAACAACAACAAACTAAACACAACAGCAACAACAACAAACTAAACACAACAACAACAAACTAAACACAACAACAACAACAAACTAAACACAACAACAACAACAACAAACTAAACACAACAAAAACAACAAACTAAACACAACAACAACAACAAACTAAACACAACAACAACAACAACAACAAACTAAACACAACAACAACAACAACAAACTAAACACAACAACAACAACAAACTAAACACAACAACAACAAACTAAACACAACAACAAACTAAACACAACAACAACAACAAACTAAACACAACAACAACAACAAACTAAACACAACAACAACAACAAACTAAACACAACAACAACAACAAACTAAACACAACAACAACAACAACAAACTAAACACAACAACAACAACAACAAACTAAACACAACAACAACAACAACAAACTAAACACAACAACAACAACAACAAACTAAACACAACAACAACAACAAACTAAACACAACAACAACAACAACAAACTAAAACACAACAACAACAACAACAAACTAAACACAACAACAACAACAACAAACTAAACACACAACAACAACAACACAAACTAAACACAACAACAACAACAACAAACTAAACACAACAACAACAACAACAACAAACTAAACACAACAACAACAACAACAACAAACTAAACACAACAACAACAACAACAACAAACTAAACAACAACAACAACAACAACAACAAACTAAACACAACAACAACAACAACAACAAACTAAACACAACAACAACAACAACAACAAACTAAACACAACAACAACAACAACAAACTAAAACACAACAACAACAACAACAAACTAAACACAACAACAACAACAACAAACTACACAACAACAAACAACAACAAACAAAACACAACAACAACAACAAACTAACACAAACAACAACAACAAACTAAACACAACAACAACAACAACAAGAAGCAGTCCTCAAGAAATGAGTTTGCCGATCTAGACGATGATTTACCAGTGCCATAGCTCCCAGTCGCTTCTCTAACCGGAAGCAAGAGCGTCCAGACGGCCGCACGGCGACAATGCAGTAACCGTGGTCTTTGTTCGACGCGCAGAGTTTTCGTGATATCGCCATCATCCCCCTCCCCCCCTCTCTCTCTCTCACGTGTCCAGGTTCCAAGGGGGCCAGGGCCTGGTGCTGTACCCCCAGATCGGGGATAAGCTCGACATCATTTGCCCCCACGAGTTCCGCCCGGCGGGGCCCAGGGGGCGGCCCCCTACGAGTACCACCGCCTCTACGTGGTGAGCAGGGAGCAGGCGGACAGGTGAGATCCTCGCCCTACTCGCTCGCTCAACTCGTCCAATCGTTGAACCTACGTGCCTGCTCGCCCGCTCGCCCACCCGCTCGCCCACCCACTTGCTCGTTCACCTGATTGCTCGCCCACCCGCTCGTTCACCCACTTGCTCGTTCACCTGTTAGCTCGCCCACCCGCTCGTTCACCCACTTGCTCGCCCACCCGCTCATTCACCCACCCGCTCGCCCACCCACTCGTTCACCCACTTGCTCGTTCACCTGTTAGCTCACCCACCCGCTCGCTCACCCACTTGCTCGCCCACCCGCTCGTTCACCCACCCGCTCGCCCACCCACTCGTTCACCCACTTGCTCGTTCACCTGTTAGCTCGCCCACCCGCTCACCCACCCGCTCGTTCACCCACTTGCTCACCCGCTCGCCCACTCGCTGGCCACCCGCACCACAATACCCGCTGGCACGCTCACATCGGACCCAAGGCCCGCAATGCTTGACCGCGGCTGGGCCTGGCTTGGGACTGGCGCTGGCTCCCATGAGCCACGGGCCCTTGGTTTGGTGCCAGTCACACTCAGCCTGAGCCGTGCCTGAGTGTTACAGGCTGAGCCTGAACCATGCCTGAGTGTTACAGGCTGAGTCTGAACCATACCTGAGTGTTACAGGCTGAGCCTGAACCATGCCTGAGTGATACAGGCTTAGCCTGAACCGTGCCTGAGTGTTACAGGCTGAGCCTGAACCCTGCCTGAGTGTTACAGGCTGAGCCTGAACCATGCCTGAGTGCTACAGGCTGAGCCTGAACCATGCCTGAGTGTTACAGGCTGAGCCTGAACCATGCCTGAGTGTTACAGGCTGAGCCTGAACCATGCCTGAGTGCTACAGGCTGAGCCTGAACCGTGCCTGAGTGTTACAGGCTGAGCCTGAACCCTGCCTGAGTGTTACAGGCTGAGCCTGAACCATGCCTGAGTGCTACAGGCTGAGCCTGAACCATGCCTGAGTGTTACAGGCTGAGCCTGAACCATGCCTGAGTGTTACAGGCTGAGCCTGAACCGTGCCTGAGTGTTACAGGCTGAGCCTGAACCGTGCCTGAGTGTTACAGGCTGAACCTGAACCATGCCTGAGTGTTACAGGCTGAACCTGAACCATGCCTGAGTGTTACAGGCTGAGCCTGAACCGTGCCTGAGTGCTACAGGCTGTGCCTGAACCCTGCCTGAGTGTTACAGGCTGAGCCTGAACCGTGCCTGAGTGTTACAGGCTGAGCCTGAACCATGCCTGAGTGTTACAGGCTGAGCCTGAACCATGCCTGAGTGCTACAGGCTGAGCCTGAACCGTGCCTGAGTGTTACAGGCTGAGCCTGAACCATGCCTGAGTGTTACAGGCTGAGCCTGAACCATGCCTGAGTGTTACAGGCTGAGCCTGAACCATGCCTGAGTGTTTACAGGCTGAACCTGAACCGTGCCTGAGTGTTTACAGGCTGAACCTGAACCGTGCCTGAGTGTTACAGGCTGAGCCTGAACCATGCCTGAGTGTTTACAGGCTGAGTCTGAACCGTGCCTGAGTGTTACAGGCTGAGCCTGAACCATGTCTGAGTGTTACAGGCTGAGCCTGAACCATGCCTGAGTGTTACAGGCTGAGCCTGAACCATGCCTGAGTGTTTACAGGCTGAACCTGAACCGTGCCTGAGTGTTTACAGGCTGAACCTGAACCGTGCCTGAGTGTTACAGGCTGAGCCTGAACCATGCCTGAGTGTTTACAGGCTGAGTCTGAACCGTGCCTGAGTGTTACAGGCTGAGCCTGAACCATGCCTGAGTGTTACAGGCTGAGCCTGAACCATGCCTGAGTGTTACAGGCTGAGCCTGAACCATGCCTGAGTGTTTACAGGCTGAACCTGAACCGTGCCTGAGTGTTTACAGGCTGAACCTGAACCGTGCCTGAGTGTTACAGGCTGAGCCTGAACCATGCCTGAGTGTTTACAGGCTGAGTCTGAACCGTGCCTGAGTGTTACAGGCTGAGCCTGAACCATGTCTGAGTGTTACAGGCTGAGCCTGAACCATGCCTGAGTGTTACAGGCTGAGCCTGAACCATGCCTGAGTGTTACAGGCTGAGCCTGAACCATGCCTGAGTGCTACAGGCTGAGCCTGAGCCGTGCCTGAACCGTGCCTGAGTGCTACAGGCTGAGCCTGAACCGTGCCTGAACCGTGCCTGAGTGCTACAGGCTGAACCTGAGCTATGACTCTGCTTGGCCTGAGACAACGATGCCCAGCGCTGAGAGTGCCGACTGCATCAACGCCTTCCCAACTGCTCGCTCGCTCTCGTCCCCAGGGTGCTGTGGAGCAAACTCTCTCGCTCGCTCCCCCTCTCTCCAAACTCTTCCTCCAACTCTTGAGTCTCTCCCATCTCTGTCTCCCACTCCCCCCGCCTCTCTCTCTCTCTGTCTCTCTCCGCCGTGTTGACGGAAATTGGCTTTAATTGGCGGAAAAGCGGACTCGGCTCTCGGCGATTTCCTGCCGCCGATACCGGCCCCATAATTGTCGGAAACGTCGCTTCCTTCGCTGGAGGGCCGGCGGGCGGGGGGGGGGGTGACTCGTCTGGGACTCACCGGGCCTGGCTGAGCACTGGGGACTGGCTGAGCGTTGGGGCCTGGCTGAGCGTTGGGGCCTGGCTGAGCATTGGGGCCTGGCTGAGCGTTGGGGCCTGGCTGAGCGTTGGGGCCTGGCTGAGCGCTGGTGCCTCTCGTGAACACCACTGTGGCTATGAGATGTTGACTACCTCGCCTGGTGTACAGGAGGTCGTGGGTTCCATCCCGACCCTAACTGCTGCTGTATATTTGGAGTCTGCGTCTCTCTCTTTCCTCATCATCACGGTGGCTAGGAGATGTTGACTACCTCGCCTGGTGTACAGGAGGTCGTGGGTTCGATCCCGACCCTAACTGCTGCTGTATATTTGGAGTCTGCGTCTCTCATCATCATCATCACGGTGGCTATGAGATGTTGACTACCTCGCCTGGTGTACAGGAGGTCGTGGGTTCCATCCCGACCCTAACTGCTGCTGTATATTTGGAGTCTGCGTCTCTCATCATCATCATCACGGTGGCTATGAGATGTTGACTACCTCGCCTGGTGTACAGGAGGTCGTGGGTTCCATCCCGACCCTGACGATGCCTGCTGCTGCTTCTGCTGTAGATTTGGAGATGGCATGTGTCTCTCTCCGCGTGCTCGCGTGCATTTTTCTCCGAGTCCTCCGGTTTCCCCCCCCCCCCCCTCCACATTTAGAATGGACGACACGCGTTTTATATAAACTCGACGTCCTCTAATATCAACTATAAACAAACAAGTGACAGAGCTCATTAATGTAGGGGAGGGTGGGGGGGGGAGAGAGTCCATTTTAGACATTGAATATCGGCAAGAGAATCTTAAAATCTTCTTTGGTTCTTTCGGTAAAGTCACGTAGAGTGAGAATAAAATACTAAAATAACACAATAAAATTCTCACGACGTTTCGGCCACAACGCAAGCGGCCGTCTTCAGGTGGAAGGAACAGACCTGTCGGGACGACAGAGCTTCAGTGAACGCTGTTAAGATTCGTAGCGACTTTTAAGCTGGTTGGGAGAAGTGAGGCACCTTGACAAATGGGGTTTACATATCAAATAGCTGAGGGATTAGCTTGTGACTGGTCACAGAAATGGCTATGTTAAAGTCAAAACCTACACATCCACAGAGGCAACTAGTAATTTAGCATTGAAATAGCTAAGGGATTAGCTTGTGACTGGTCACAGAAATAGATGTTAAAGTAAAGGCCTACACATCCACAGAGCTTCAGTGAACGCTGTTAAGATTCGTAGCGACTTTTAAGCTGGTTGGGAGAAGTGAGGCACCTTGACAAAGGGGGTTTACATATCAAATAGCTGAGGGATTAGCTTGTGACTGGTCACAGAAATGGCTATGTTAAAGTCAAAACCTACACATCCACAGAGGCAACTAGTAATTTAGCATTGAAATAGCTAAGGGATTAGCTTGTGACTGGTCACAGGAATGGCTATGTTAAAGTCAAAACCTACACATCCACAGAAAGCAACTAGTAATTTAGCATTGAAATAGCTAAGGGATTAGCTTGTGGCTGGTCACAGGAATAGATGTTAAAGTAAAGGCCTACACATCCACAGAGCTTCAACGAACGCTGTTAAATTATTCTCATCCGACGTGGTGACTTCACCGAAAGAACCAAAGACGATGAATCCTTGCAGTCACGGAAGCTTTAAATGGAAATCTTAAAATCAATACCAGAGGGGTACGGACAGGGAGCCAGTGATGTTGCGCGTGTGTGTGTGTGTTGGCGACGATGGTGACGGTGTGTGTACGATGATGGAAGTGGTCTCGGTAGAGGCTACACGGGGGACCTTTGTCTTTGTGCAGGTGCGACACAGTGCAGCGGCCTCGCGTCCTGCTGACCTGCGAGCGTCCAGACGCCGACCTTCGCTACACGCTCAAGTTCCAGGAAGTGTCGCCAAACTTTTTGGGCCTTGAGTTCCGTCGTCATCGTGACTACTACATCACCTGTGAGTGTGAGAACACCACTACCACTACTACATCACCTGTGAGTGTGAGAACACCACTACCACTACTACTACATCACCTGTGAGTGTGAGAACACCACTACCACTACTACCACTACTACTACTACATAACCTGTGAGTGTGAGACCACCACTACCACTACCACCACTACTACTACATAACCTGTGAGTGTGAGACCACTACTACTACTACTACATAACCTGTGAGTGTGAGACCACTACTACTACTACATCACCTGTGAGTGTGAGACCACTACTACTACTACTACATCACCTGTGAGTGTGAGAACACCACTACTCCTACCACTACTACTACTACACCTGTGAGTGTGAGACCACCACTACTACTACTACATCACCTGTGAGTGTGAGAACACCACTACTACCACCACTACTACTACATCACCTGTGAGTTTGAGACCACCACTACTACTACATCACCTGTGAGTGTGAGACCACCACTACTACTACCACTACTACTACATCACCTGTGAGTGTGAGAACACTACTACTACTACATCACCTGTGAGTGTGAGACCACTACCACTACTACTACATCACCTGTGAGTGTGAGACCACTACTACTACTACATCACCTGTGAGTGTGAGACCACTACTACTACTACTACATCACCTGTGAGTGTGAGAACACCACTACTCCTACCACTACTACTACTACACCTGTGAGTGTGAGACCACCACTACTACCACCACTACTACTACATCACCTGTGAGTGTGAGAACACCACTACTACCACTACTACTACTACATCACCTGTGAGTGTGAGAACACCACTACTACCACTACTACTACTACATCACCTGTGAGTGTGAGAACACCACTACTACTACTACATCACCTGTGAGTGTGAGAACACTACTACTACTACCACTACTACTACATCACCTGTGAGTGTGAGACCACTACTACTACTACATCACCTGTGAGTGTGAGACCACTACTACCACCACTACTACTACATCACCTGTGTGAGTGTGAGACCACCACTACTACTACTACATCACCTGTGAGTGTGAGACCACTACTACTACTACATCACCTGTGAGTGTGAGACCACCACCACTACTACTACTACATCACCTGTGAGTGTGAGACCACTACCACTACTACTACATCACCTGTGAGTGTGAGAACACCACTACTACCACCACTACTACTACATCACCTGTGAGTGTGAGACCACCACTACTACTACATCACTTGTGAGTGTGAGACTACTACTACTACATCACCTGTGAGTGTGAGACCACCACTACTACTACATCACTTGTGAGTGTGAGACCACCACTACTACTACTACATCACCTGTGAGTGTGAGACCTCCACTACTACTACTACATCACCTGTGAGTGTGAGACCTCCACTACTACTACTACATCACCTGTGTGTGTGAGACCACCACTACTACTACTACATCACCTGTGAGTGTGAGAACACCACTACTACTACTACATCACCTGTGAGTGTGAGAACACCACTACTACCACTACTACTACATCACCTGTGTGTGTGAGACCACTACTACTACTACATCACCTGTGAGTGTGAGACCACCACTACTACTACTACATCACCTGTGAGTGTGAGAACACCACTACTACTACTACATCACTTGTGTGTGTGAGACCACTACTACTTCTACTACATCACCTGTGAGTGTGAGACCACTACTACTACTACTACATCACCTGTGAGTGTGAGACCACTACTACTACTACATCACCTGTGAGTGTGAGACCACCACTACTACTACTACATCACCTGTGAGTGTGAGAACACCACTACTACTACTACATCACCTGTGAGTGTGAGACCACCACTACTTCTACTACATCACCTGTGAGTGTGAGACCACTACTACTACTACTACATCACTTGTGTGTGTGAGACCACTACTACCACTACTACTACATCACTTGTGTGTGTGAGACCACTACTACCACTACTACTACATCACCTGTGAGTGTGAGAACACCACTACTACCACTACTACTACATCACCTGTGTGTGTGAGACCACTACTACTACTACATCACCTGTGAGTGTGAGACCACCACTACTACTACTACATCACCTGTGAGTGTGAGACCACTACTACTACTACTACATCACCTGTGAGTGTGAGACCACTACTACTACTACATCACCTGTGAGTGTGAGACCACCACTACTACTACATCACCTGTGAGTGTGAGACCACTACTACTACTACTACATCACCTGTGTGTGTGAGACCACTACTACTACTACATCACCTGTGAGTGTGAGACCACCACTACTACTACTACATCACCTGTGAGTGTGAGACCACTACTACTACTACTACATCACCTGTGAGTGTGAGACCACCACTACTACTACTACATCACCTGTGAGTGTGAGACCACTACTACTACTACTACATCACCTGTGAGTGTGAGACCACTACTACTACTACTACATCACCTGTGAGTGTGAGACCACTACTACTACTACATCACCTGTGAGTGTGAGACCACCACTACTACTACATCACCTGTGAGTGTGAGACCACTACTACTACTACTACATCACCTGTGAGTGTGAGACCAGTACTACTACTACATCACCTGTGAGTGTGAGACCACTACTACTACTACATCACCTGTGAGTGTGAGACCACTACTACTACTACTACATCACCTGTGAGTGTGAGACCACCACTACTACTACTACATCACCTGTGTGTGTGAGACCACTACTACTACTACATCACCTGTGAGTGTGAGACCACCACTACTACTACTACTACATCACCTGTGTGTGTGAGACCACCACTACTACTACTACATCACCTGTGAGTGTGAGACCACCACTACTACTACTACATCACCTGTGAGTGTGAGACCACCACCACTACTACTACTACATCACCTGTGAGTGTGAGACCACTACTACTACTACTACATCACCTGTGTGTGTGAGACCACCACTACTACTACTACATCACCTGTGTGTGTGAGACCACCACTACTACTACTACATCACCTGTGAGTGTGAGAACACTACTACTACTACATCACCTGTGAGTGTGAGACTACCACCACTACTACTACTACATCACCTGTGAGTGTGATGGTAATGTGTGTGTGATGTGTGTGTGATGTGTGTGATGGTGATGATGGTGGTGTGTGATGTGTGTGTGATGGTGATGTTGCGTGTGTGTGTGCGATGACGACGTTGTGTGATGGCGATGTTGATGGTGGGTGGTGATGTTGATGGTGATGTGGGTGGGTGGTGATGGTGATGTTGATGGTGGGTGGGTGGGTGGTGATGGTGATGTTGATGGTGATGTTGATGCTGATGTTGATGCTGATGATGTTGGTGGTGATGTTGATGGTGGTGATGTTGATGGTGGTGATGTTGATGGTGGTGATGTTGATGGTGATGTTGATGGGTTACCCCACAGCCACCTCCAACGGGACGCTGGAAGGCCTAGAGAATCAGCGGGGAGGAGTTTGCCGATCTCACGCCATGAGGATCCTACTCAGGGTCGGTCAAGGTGAGTGTCGGGGAGGTCAGGGGTCACCATCAGCAGGGGTCAGCAGGGGTCAGGGTTAGTAGCGGTGGTGGTGATGGCGGTAGCGGTGGTGGTGATGGTAGCGGTGGTGATGGCGGTAGCGGTGGTGGTGATGGTAGCAGTGGTGATGGGGGTAGCGACGGTGGTGATGGCGGTGGTGATGATGGTCGCGGTGGTGATGATGGTAGCAGTGGTGATGGGGGTAGTGGCGGTGGTGATGATGGTAGCAGTGGTGATGGCGGTAGCGGTGGTGGTGATGGTAGCAGTGGTGATGGCGGTACCGGTGGTGATGGCGGTAGCAGTGGTGATGGCGGTAGCGGCGGTGATGATGGTAGCAGTGGTAAATGGGGGTAGCGATGGTTGTGATGGTGATGGCGGTGGTGATGATGGTCGCGGTGGTGATGATGGTAGCAGTGGTAATGGGGGTAGCGATGGTTGTGATGGTGATGGCGGTGGTGATGATGGTCGCGGTGGTGATGATGGTAGCAGTGGTAATGGGGGTAGCGATGGTTGTGATGGTGATGGCGGTGGTGATGATGGTCGCGGTGGTGATGATGGTAGCAGTGGTGATGGCGGTAGCGGTGGTGATGATGGTAGCAGTGGTGATGGCGGTACCGGTGGTGATGGCGGTAGCGGTGGTGAACGGGGGTAGTGGCGGTGGTGATGGTGATGGCGGTGGTGATGATGATGGTAGTGATTGGGCGTAGTGGCAGTGGTGATGTTGGTGATGGTGGTAACGGTGGTGATTTTGGTAGCGTGGTGGTGATTTTGGTAGCGTGGTCGTGATGGTTGTATCGGTGGTGGTGGTGATGATGGTAGTGGTATCGGCGGTGGTGATGATGGTAGTGGTATCGGCGGTGGTGATGATGGTAGTGGTATCGGTGGTGGTGATGTTGGTAGTGGTATCGGTGATGGTGATGATGGTAGTGGTATCGGCGGTGGTGATGATGGTAGTGGTATCGGCGGTGGTGATGATGGTAGTGGTATCGGTGGTGATGATGATGGTAGTGGTATCGGTGGTGGTGATGATGGTAGTGGTATCGGTGGTGGTGGTGATGATGGTAGTGGTATCGGTGGTGGTGATGATGGTAGTGGTATCGGCGGTGGTGATGATGGTAGTGGTATCGGTGGTGGTGATGATGGTAGTGGTATCGGTGGTGGTGATGATGGTAGTGGTATCGGTGGTGGTGATGATGGTAGTGGTATCGGTGGTGATGATGGTAGCGGTAGAGAATGGTGGTGATGGTAGCGGTAGAGAATGGTGGTGATGGTGATGGTGGTAGCGGTAGAGAATGGTGGTGGTGGTAGAGAATGGTGGTGATGATGGTGGTGGTGATGGTGGTAGCGGTAGAGAATGGTGGTGATGGTGTTGATGGTGATGATGGTGGTGGTGATGGTGATGGTGATAGCGGTAGAGAATGGTGGTGATGGTGGTGATGGTGGTAGCGGTAGAGAATGGCAGTGATGGTGATGGTGTTGATGGTGGTGGTGGTGATGGTGATGGTGATGATGATGGTGGTGGTGGTGATGGTCGTAGCGGTAGAGAATGGTGGTGATGGTGGTGATGGTGGTAGCGGTAGAGAATGGTGGTGATGGTGGTGGTGGTGATGATGATGATGATAGTGGTGGTGATGGTGGTAGCGGTAGAGAATGGTGGCAATGATGTTGATGATGGTGAGGATGGTGGTGATGGTGATGACGGTGATGATGATGGTGGTAGTAGTGGGGAGTGGTAGAGAATGGTGATAGTAGTGGTGATGATGATGGTGGTAGTAGTGTTGGTGTTGGTGGTAGTAGTAGTGGTGATGGTGATGACAGTGATGGTGATGATGGTGGTAGTAGTGGTGATGGTGGTGATGGTGATGGTGGTGATGATGGTAGTGATGGTGATGATGGTGGTGTTGATGGTGATGATGATGGTGATGGTGGTAGTAGTAGTGGTGATGATGATGGTGGTGTTGATGGTGATGATGGTGATGGTGGTGGTAGTAGTGGTGATGGTGGTAGTAGTAGTGGTGGTGATGGTGGTAGTAGTGTTGGTGTTGGTGGTGTTGGTGGTAGTAGTAGTGGTGATGGTGATGACAGTGATGGTGATGATGGTGGTAGTAGTGGTGATGGTGGTGATGGTGATGGTGGTGATGATGGTAGTGATGGTGATGATGGTGGTGTTGATGTTGATGATGATGGTGATGGTGGTAGTAGTAGTGGTGATGATGATGGTGGTGTTGATGGTGATGATGGTGATGGTGGTGGTAGTAGTGGTGATGGTGGTAGTAGTGGTGGTGATGGTGATGATGGTGGTGATGGTGGTGGTGGTAGTGGGTAGTGGTAGTGCAGCGGTGAGTGCTGCACTCCGAACCCGTCAATGACCCGAGTTTCGATTCACGCTCACGGCCAACACCGGTGACGAGCATCCAAACCGTTCCTGGGCCTCCTCCCCTAGGTCGACTCGGCCTCAAATGAGTAACTGGTGGCGGTGTGTGCAGTTATAAACATCGCCCCCGGGGGGGGGGGGAGACAAAGGCGGCCGGGCGTGGTTGCTGAGCAACCCCCACCCGCTCTGCGTGCCACATCATCGTCATGCTAACGGTGACCCCGCCCCCTGCCACGCCCCCCTGCCACGCCCCCTCTGATCCCCCCCCCCTCCCCCAGACCCCCGAGCCCCCGCCCACGTGACGTCTGTGACCCGGCGACCCACCCCCGGCTCCGGCTCGTCACGTGAGCCCGTGGTGATCGTGGTGCCGCCCCCACCCCACGGAGGCGGTGGGGGGGCGCCGCCCCCTACCAACCGCCCAGGTAACGCGCCCCTAGCAACGGAGGAGACACTAGCACGCCCCTAGCAACGGGGGGAGACGCTCGCACGCCCCTAGCAACGGGGGGAGACGCTCGCACGCCCCTAGCAACGGGGGGAGACGCTCGCACGCCCCTAGCGACGGGGGAGACGCTAGCCCCCCTGGCAACGGGGGAGACGCTCGCACGCCCCTAGCGACGGAGGAGACGCTCGCACGCCCCTGGCAACGGGAGAGACGCTCGCATGCCCCTAGCAACGGGAGAGACGCTCGCACGCCCCTAGCGACGGGAGAGACGCTCGCACGCCCCTAGCGACGGGAGAGACGCTCGCACGCCCCTAGCAACGGGGGAGACGCTCGCACGCCCCTAGCAACGGGGGAGACGCTGGCACGCCCCTAGCGATGGGGGAGACGCTCGCACGCGCCTAGAGACGGGGGAGACGCTCGCACGCGCCTAGCAACGGGGGAGACGCTCGCACGCGCATAGCAACGGGAGAGATGCTCGCACGCCCCTAGCGACGGGGGAGACGCTCGCACGCGCCTAGCAACGGGAGAGACTCTCGCATGCCCCTAGCAACGGGGGAGACGCTCGCACGCCCCTCGCAACGGGGGAGACGCTCGCACGCCCCTAGCAACGGGAGAGACGCTCGCACGCCCCTAGTGACAGGGGAGACGCTAGCCCCCCTAGCAACAAGGGAGACGCTCGAACGCCCCTAGCGACAGGGGAGACGCTCGCACGCCCCTAGCGACAGGGGAGACGCTAGCCCCCCTGGCAACGGGGGAGACGCTCGCACGCCCCTAGCGACGGGGGAGACGCTCGCACGCGCCTAGCAACGGGGGAGACGCTCGCACGCGCCTAGCAACGGGGGAGTCGCTCGCACGCGCCTAGCAACGGGAGAGACGCTCGCACGCCCCTAGCGACGGGGGAGACGCTCGCACGCGCCTAGCGACGGGGGAGACGCTCGCACGCGCCTAGCAACGGGGGAGACGCTCGCACGCGCCTAGCAACGGGGGAGTCGCTCGCACGCCCCTAGCAACGGGAGAGACGCTCGCACGCCCCTAGCAACGGGGGAGACGCTCGCACGCCCCTCGCAATGGGGGAGATGCTCGCACGCCCCTAGCAACGGGAGAGACGCTCACACGCCCCTAGCAACGGGGGAGACGCTCGCACGCCCCTAGCGACGGGAGATGCTCGCACACCCCTAGCAACGGGGGAGACGCTCGCACGCCCCTAGCAACGGGAGAGACGCTCGCACGCCCCTAGCGACGGGGGAGACGCTCGCACGCGCCTAGCAACAGGAGAGACACTCGCACGCCCCTAGCAACAGGAGAGACGCTCGCACGCCCCTAGCAACAGGGGAGACACTCGCACGCCCATAGCAACGGGAGACGCACGTCCCTAGCGACGGGGGAGACGCTAGCACGCCCCTAGCGACGGGGGAGACGCTCGCACGCCCCTAGCGATGGGAGACGCTAGCACGTCCCTAGCGACGGGGGAGACGCTCGCACGCGCCTAGCAACGGGGGACGCTCGCACGCCCTTAGCGACTGGAGAGACGCTCGCACGCCCCTAGCAACGGAGGAGACGCTCGCACGCCCCTAGCGACGGGGGAGACGCTCGCACGCCCCTAGCAACAGGGGAGACACTCGCACGCCCCTAGCAACGGGAGACGCACGTCCCTAGCGACGGGGGAGACGCTAGCACGCCCCTAGCGACGGGGGAGACACTCGCACGCCCCTAGCAACGGGAGACGCACGTCCCTAGCGACGGGGGAGACGCTCGTACGCCCCTAGCGACGGGAGACGCTTGCACGTCCCTAGCGACGGGGGAGACGCTCGCACGCGCCTAGCAACGGGGGACGCTCGCACGCCCTTAGCGACTGGAGAGACGCTCGCACGCCCCTAGCAACGGAGGAGACGCTCGCACGCCCCTAGCGACGGGGGAGACGCTCGCATGCCCCTAACAACGGGGGACGCTCGCACACCCCTAGCAACGGGGGAGACGCTCGCACGCCCCTAGCAACAGGAGGGACGCTCGCACGCCCCTAGCAACAGGAGAGACGCTCGCACGCCCCTAGCGACTGGAGAGACGCTCGCACGCCCCTAGCGACAGGGGAAACGCTCGCACGCCCCTAGTGACGGGGGAGACGCTCGCACGCCCCTAGCAACGGGGCGACCCGCGCACCCCTAGCAACGGCGGCAACTTGGTGAGGGGGCTGGGGAGACTGCTCATTGTACAACAACGATTTAATTCTGCAATTAACACCTTCTCCCCTCCACCACCACCATCACCTACCCCCCCCTCTCCTCCACCAGGGGTGTCAGATCCCCGCAGCGGCGTGGGGGAGGGGCCGGGGCCGGGGCCGGGGGGAGAGACGTTGCTCGGCTCTGACGTGGCGCTCATTGTGGGCGTGGCCAGCGGCTGCCTCATCTTCCTCCTCCTCGCCCTCTTCCTCCTCCTCTTCCTGCTGCGCCAGAGGCGACGCAGCAACCACCACCACCACAACCACCACCACGGCAACAACAACCACAACAACAGCAACCACCAGCAGCAGCAGCAGCAGCACGGCCACCACAACCACCACAACTACAACCACAACAACCACCACAACCACTACAACCACCACCACCAGCAGCAGCAGCAGCAGCAGCAGCTGGCACCTCTCTACCGGGGCTTGGTGAGCGGCCGTAAGAGCGGCCACCATCACCACCACCATCACCACCACGGCGGTGGCGGCGGTGGCGGCGGTGGCGCCATGCACCACCTGCTGCACCACCAGGCCCCGCTGCGCCACCCTGGGCCCTACTCACTCACCACGCTCGCCAATGCCCGGCGGGCCGTGTCTCTGTCGGCCGGCGGCGGCGGCGGCGGCGGCGGCCACCCGCCAGCGCCGCTGCCGCTGCCCTCGCCCGGCCCCCTGGCGCCGCCCCCTCTCCCCCCCTCCTCCTCCGGCACCGCCACCTCCTCCACCTCGTCGTCGTCGTCGTCGTCCCGGGGGCCGTGCGCCACCACGGGAGGGGGAGCGGCGGCTCGCTGCGGTAGCGGCGGCGGTGGCAGCGGTAGCGGCGGTGGCGGCGGTAGCGGCGTGTCGTCGTCCACCTCGCTGCTCGGCGCCGAACGGCTCGCCGGGGCCGTGGGGGGCGAAGGGGCGGCAAGGAGGAGTTTGTCCCTGGCGTCGGCCGCGGGGGCGTCGGGCACGGAGGCGAGCGACGTCCTCGTCGCGCTGAGGCCCGCGTCGGCGGTGCTGGCGGCCGCGGCCGGGGGGGGCGCCGGAGGGCTCGTCGCGGGGGGCCCAGGTGCCCCCCACTACGAGAAGGTGAGCGGCGACTACGGCCACCCCATCTACATCGTGCAGGGCCCCGACCGCAGCCCCTCCAACGTCTACTACAAGGTGTGAGAGGCGGTGGACGTGGCGGCGGAGGCGACGGGGAGGGGAGGAGGCGGAGGAGGAGGAGGCCTTCATCTAGCAGTGGATAGACCCTGGCCGACGATGTTGGTGGAGGCTATGGGAGGCCTTTGCCGAGCAATGGATAGACTCTGCCTGATGGTGGTGGCTTATGGGAGGCCATCATCATCCGGCAGTGGAGAGGCCCTGGAAGATGGTGGTGGTGGCGGCGACCGCGGTCATGGTGGAGGCTAGCGGGGGCGGGGGGGGGAAGAGGTGGTGGGCGACGATGGACGTGGGAGGGACGCGTTGCTTGAGATGCAGCAGACGACGATGACGACGATGATGATGATGATGATGAAGAAGATGATGCTAAGGATGTCGGCGGTTGAGGATGGAGTCGAAGAGAAGAGGGTGGAGTGACGGGTGGGAGATGCGACAGCGTTGGACCCCTGTGTCGGGATGAGATCTGGTCAGTTGTGGGGTTCTGGCCCCGGTGTTCTCCCGGGTCCCAGGTGGAACCGGAGTGGATTCCCGTCTGGTCTCCGGACGGGCCAAGGGGTCGCAACGCGTCGACGATCCCCCCCCCCCCCAACCAACCCTGATCTCCCCGACTCGGTAGCACCCAGAGCTCGCATTGTGCCAACGAAGGGGACCGTGGGTTTTGGCGGGGCCACAGAGACGAAGACACGCACACACGCACGCACGCACGCACGCACGGGAGCCTACGCACACGATTTGATGCTGAGTCTGGGTGGCGGGGTGGTGGGTGGGTGTTTGGTGTGTCGTGTGTGGATTGTCCTACGCCATGAAGACTCCAAGAAAGAAAAAAAAAACGACGGTCTATCGTTCTGGAGGGTGACCTGCGATTCGTTTCTAGGAACCCGTTTTCCTAACTGGTTTCGAGGAGGGGGTAGGGAGGAACCCTCCTTGGGCCCCAAAGTATCTCGTAGGGACCAAAGCCCCCCCCCCCCCCTCCCTCCCTCCTCGGGATGTGGGAAGGGGAGGGGGCGGTTAACGGAACAGAACCTGAGGCCAGCTCAAGAAGTTTTAGTCTGGTGGACCAAAAACGGTGCGTTTTGATGGTTTGTTTATTATTTTTAAACCGACGGAGACTTTGTTACAAACTGGCGTGGGTGTGGGTGGGGTAAGGGTAGTGGGTAGGGGGGTGATGTTTGTGCCAAAGATCCACCCACCGTGTGGCCTGTAACAGGTTGTCAGGGCAAGTGTTGTTAGTGAGTAGGCCGGCACGGTGCACGATGGAGTGGGTGGCCAACACCACACCTTGGTCTCCCCCGAGTGGCGATGTTTACTCTACACATTGCCCCAGGTGCTCATTTGAGGCCGAGTTTGACCGAGGGGGGGAGGGAAGGCTCCATAACTGATTCAGATTGAATTATCACCAAGTGTTTGCGCCGGCCGTGAGCGGAGAATCGAACTCGGGTCTCGCTGGGCTCGTGGCACAAACGTGCAGCGTTAACCGCGTCGACACCGCCACTCTCCCCATCGCTGCCACCACCACCCCCAGCACCACCACCGACACGGCCAGCACCGACATTGCCAGCACCGACACTGCCACCGCCACGGTGATGTCGGGGGGGGCCTTTGTGCGTTGCGGTTTTGTGGTTTATTGTTTGCGTATTTTTTTTTCTGTAAGCCGCCACCGCGGTTAAAGGTGGACGCTGCGTGGTGGCGGTCGTGGGCGGTGGTGGTAGCCAGTGGGCGGTGGTGGTAGCCAGTGGTCGTGGCTGCAATAGTGGTGGCGGCAGCGATTATGGTAGTGCCAGTAGCGGTGGTGGTGGTTGGGGTTTATGATGCACTTCCCCCCCCCCCCCCACCCCTTACTGACGGTCGCGTGCCCGGACGAGCCCCCAGTGAACGTTGTTCTGACCACCGCATTGCCCTCCATCCCCCCCCCCCATGCCGAATATATTTATTTTACTCTGCGATGTCGATAACGCCGACGATGATGATTCTCGTTTTGATTTGGTTCCTGATGATTTATAATATTAATTGTCGTCGTGTGTTCTCGCGCCGTTTATATATATCTATGTTTGTTAATATCGTTACGTTGTATGGAGAGGCGCGCGAGGGGGGCATTTTGGAAGACTTTTTTTATTGGGGCGCCGAGGTTTTTGACCCCTCGCACCTGCCCATTTATTTTCTTGCAGCTTTATTTTATTTTATCACTCGATTTTATGTTACAATTTTTCTCACTTTAGCACAAATACTGGAAGCTTTGTAAAATACGTCTTCGCTTCCGTACCCACGAGTGCCATGACAAGATTACGAAACGGTGGACAGGAGCAACGTGAGTGAGAAGTGACGGGCACCTAACGTTGGCTCAATGTTAAAGACGTCGTCCAGGGCCAGCTTCGGTCCCGACCCGCATCGGGCGCGTGATTGGACGCTCCTGGTCCAATCGGGTTGGGTCCAATCGAAAGCTTCGGTTAAACCCGGGTCCGGCGCGTGATTGGATAATTTTTGGTCCAATCAAAAGCTCTCTCCGGTCCAACCCCGGGTCCGGCGCGTGATTGGATGTTTTTGGTCCAATCAAAAGCTCTCTCCGGTCCAACCCCGGGTCCGGCGCGTGATTGGATATTTTTGGTCCAATCAAAAGCTCTCTCCGGTGCAACCCCGGCACCGGCACGTGATTGGACCAACGTCCAATCGCGCCCTGGACCCTGGGTTTGATTTCCCCGTCCCCCAGGTCGACTCGGCCTGAAATGAGCACCTGGCACGGTGTTGTAAAAATGTCAGCACTGGGGGGAGACAAAGGCGGCCGGGCGTGGTAGCTTGGCCACCGACGGTCTGCTAATGCTATACGGAGCGGAGGGGAAATTTGTCCTTTGTTTCTAGTTTGGGCCGGGAAAAAAACCACTGGAACTTTTATACGGAAAAAGGAAACTTCCCTTTGAAGGTCTAGAAGCTCAAGCGATGGCAATATTATTATAGGAGTAAAGTTACACTAATACCTAGTATTATAATAATGCTACGTATTACTACCGTGCTGTTGCGTATCACTATGCTACAATACGTGTAACCGTTATTGTAAAATATTGTTTTAATAACGGTTATGATAACGCTATTGGTATACTATTATGATAGTATGCCAATGACATTGTTATATAATGTTATGATGATGATGTTTGTCGCAGGCAGTGGTGTTGGGGAGGTTGTGGGGGTCGCGGGTCAGAGCCCCCCCCTCCCCCATCTCTAGGTCGTGCCACTGCTGGATGAGACCCTCCCACTGGCGTCTCTACCTCCCCCCCCCCCCCTTCTGTGAGGTGTAAGGAGGTGTAAGGAAGGATATCTGTCGATCTTTTTTTGGACGTCGCTCGTTTTGTAAAGGAAAGAATAAAAGGGAAGTGAAACTTCGTCGGCCGACGCGTCTCGTGCCGGCTCTCTGCGGGGAATGAGAGGAGGAGGAGGTGGAGGAGGTGGTGGAGGAGATGGTGGAGGAGGGAGATGGAGGAGATGGAAGTGGAGGGAGATGGAGGAGGAGATGGAGATGGGGGAGATGAAAGAGGTGGAGGGAGATGGAGATGGAGGTGGAGGGAGATGGAGATGGAGGGAGATGGAGGTGGAGGGAGGTGGAGGTGGAGGGAGATGGAGGTGGAGGGAGATGGAGGTGGAGGGAGATGGAGGAGGAGATGGAGATGGAAGTGGAGGGAGATGGAGGTGGAGGGAGATGGAAGTGGAGGGAGATGGAGGAGGAGATGGAGATGGAGGAGATGGAGGAGGAGGGAGGAGGAGGAGGAGGAAGGAGGTGGCAAGTCTCTCCCACCACACTTTCCATCCATGCTGATTGTAGGCGCGGTGGTAGTGGAGGAAGAGATGATGGCGGTGATAACGGTGGTGTGTGAACTTCTTTCGCACCGTACGTAACCAACCGTGCCAACCGGAAGTGTGATATAATGATGATGGTGATGGGAGTGATTTTCATTATGGTGATTGATGATGATGGTGATGATGATGGCGATGATGATGATGATGATGACGATGGAGATGTTGATGGTGGTGATGGTGGTGATGATGGTGGTGATGATGGTGATGGTGGTCATGGCGGTGGTCATGGCGATGTTGATGGTGGTGATGATGGTGGTGATGGTGGTCATGGCGATGTTGATGGTGGTGATGGCGATGTTGATGGTGGTGATGGCGATGTTGATGATGGTGGTGATGGTGGTGATGGTGATGTTGGTGGTGGTGATGGTGATGTTGATGGTGGTGATGTTGATGATGATGGTGGTGATGTTGATGGTGGTGATGGCGATGGTGGTGATGATGGTGATGTTGATGTTGATGATGGTAGTGATGGTGATGATGGTGGTGATGGCGATGTTGATGTTTTTATTGTCGAGTTCTCGCTGCCGAAACTCCACGGAGTGATTTCAGCATCACCACCACGGTCTATCCACTGCTGGATGAGGATCAATGCGATGGTGATGGTGGTGGTGTCTCTACCCCGCGTGTGGTCTCTAATACACGTGACTCCTCTCTCTGTCTCCCAGTGTCATCATCGTCACCGTGGTCTATCCACTGCTGGCTAGGGGAGATGTTGACTACCTCGCCTGGTACGCAGGAGGTCGTGGGTTTGATCCAGACCCTGACGATGCCTGCTGCTGCTGTATATTTGAAGTCTGCGTCTCTCTCATCATCATCATCATCATCACGGTGGCTATGAGATGTTGACTACCTCGCCTGGTACGCAGGAGGTTGTGGGTTCGATCCCGACCCTGACGATGCCTGCTGCTGTATATTTGAAGTCTGCGTCTCTCTCATCATCATCACGGTGGCTAGGAGATGTTGACTACCTTGCCTGGTACACAGGAGGTCGTGGGGTTGATCCAGACCCTGACGATGCCTGCTGCTGCTGCTGTATATTTGAAGTCTGTGTGTCTCTCTCATCATCACCACGGTGGCTAGGAGATATTGTTCCCTCCACACTTAGCATCAACGTCATTGGGCCGATATAAATGCCCAGATTCGTTGAGCTATCATTTGTTGATGGGCAGGTCCTCTTCTGAAAAAAAACCCATCTACTACATACCATCATTAGACCGCCTTTGCCAGTACCAACAAATAATCATGGGGGTTTTCCATTTTTTTTTTATCTGGCAACAAAACTGAAACCTTCTTCCAAGGAATCATCTTACTGCATTAACCACAATGCGCTTGTGGTCAAAATGCAAACAAATAACACACTCTGGTGATATTGTGTTTTGGTACTGGCAGAGGAGCAGGAGTGGAGCCACGGGGGGGGGGGCTTGCCCCCCCCCCTGAAATTTTGGGAACGTCGGTCATCGGGATAACCGGATATCCGGCTGCTGCACATTGCTGCAGGCTGCTGTCACCTCGTGCTGTCACCTCGTGTGCTGCCCTGCAGGCTGCTGTCACCTCGTGCTGTCACCTCGTGTGCTGCCCTGCAGGCTGCTGTCACCTTGTGTGCTGTCACCTCGTGCTGTCACCTCGTGCTGTCACCTCGTGCTGTCACCTCGTGTGCTGCCCTGCAGGCTGCTGTCACCTCGTGTGCTGTCACCTTGTGCTGTCACCTCGTGCTGTCACCTCGTGCTGTCACCTCGTGTGCTGCCCTGCAGGCTGCTGTCACCTCGTGCTGTCACCTCGTGCTGTCACCTCGTGTGCTGCCCTGCAGGTTGCTGTCACCTCGTGCTGTCACCTTGTGCTGTCACCTCGTGTGCTGCCCTGCAGGCTGCTGTCACCTTGTGTGCTGTCACCTCGTGCTGTCACCTCGTGCTGTCACCTCGTGTGCTGCCCTGCAGGCTGCTGTCACCTTGTGCTGTCACCTCGTGTGCTGCCCTGCAGGCTGCTGTCACCTTGTGCTGTCACCTCGTGCTGTCACCTCGTGCTGTCACCTTGAGCTGTCACCTCGTGTGCTGCCCTGCAGGCTGCTGTCACCTTGTGCTGTCACCTTGTGCTGTCACCTTGTGCTGTCACCTTGTGCTGTCACCTCGTGTGCTGCCCTGCAGGCTGCTGTCACCTCGTGCTGTCACCTCGTGTGCTGCCCTGCAGGCTGCTGTCACCTTGTGTACTGCCCTGCAGGCTGCTGTCACCTCGTGCTGCCCTGCAGGCTGCTGTCACCTTGTGCTGTCACCTCGTGCTGCCCTGCAGGCTGCTGTCACCTTGTGCTGTCACCTTGTGTACTGCCCTGCAGGCTGCTGTCACCTTGTGCTGTCACCTCGTGCTGTCACCTTGTGTGCTGTCACCTTGTGTGCTGTCACCTCGTGTGCTGCCCTGCAGGCTGCTTGAGCGGCAGCCTTTCGAACTTCTCGAACTGATCAGCCACGTCAGCGGCTCCGACCTATGAATAAAACGTCCGCGTTCGAATCCAATAAAGTTTGTTTTATATGGATTTGTGTGGCGCCCATTGGGAAACATGAACGCACTGAGATATCTCTCAGAACATTGAAGTCAGCCCCCCCCCCCAAAGTCAAAATCCTGGCTGCAAAGGAGGTCTAATGATGTAGACGTTTACCCAGAGGGCCTCGTTACTCTCATTGTGGCATTGTCTTTGAGATGCACAGCGAGGGAAAACAAGTATTTGGTCCCCTGCTGATTTTGTACGTTTGCCCACAGTGACAAAGAAATGATCGGTCTATAATTTTAATGGTAGGTTTATTTGAACGGTGCGAGACAGAATAACAACAACAACAAAATCCAGAAAAACGCATGTCAAAAATGTTATAAATTGATTTGCATTTCAATGGGGGAAATAAGTTTTTGGCCCCCTCTCAATCAGACAGATTTCTGGCTCCCAGGTGCCTTGTATACAGGTAACGAGCTGAGATTAGGAGCACACCAATCAGTTTCAAGGACAATGCATCATCTTATCAGCGTGTTTTTTTTGTTGGTATTTTGACCACAAATTGTGGTTAATGCAGTAAGATGACTCCTCGTAAAAATATTTCAGTTTAGTTGCCAAAAAAAACCAGTGGAAAACACCCCTATTATTCTTATTATTATTCCACTACATAGCAGCTTCATCGGAGCCCTTACCTGGCGAAATAACAAATCGTGACATCGTATTTAGGGTATTTGTCTGCTCCTGTAAATATCCATGCGATGATGATGATGATGCCGAGAAGCCAGATTCGTTGAGCTATCATTAGCGATGGCCAGCTCGCTTCTGAACTGAATAATAAAAACAAGCTACTGCGCAGCCGCTTCCGTAGGTGCCCTTACGCCTGTTAAAATAAAATAAAATAGTTTCAGTTTACGAGACGTGACCTTTGGTGACCTCTCCGAGTTCATCACCACGTGTCAAACTCTGCTCGCTGCCCTGTCGCTCCCTCCCCTCTCTCTCTCCCCCTCTCTCTCCCCCTCTCTCCCCCTCTCTCTCTCTCTCCTCTCTCTCTCCCCCTCTCTCCTCTCTCTCCCCTCTCCCCCTCTCTCTCTCCCCTCTCCCCCTCTCTCTCTCCCCTCTCCCCCTCTCTCTCTCTCCCCTCTCCCCCTCTCTCTCTCTCTCTCCCCTCTCCCCCTCTCTCTCCCCTCTCCCCCCCTCTCTCCTCTCTCTCCCCTCTCCCCCTCTCTCTCTCCCCCTCTCTCGGTGTAGTCGGCACTTTGCTCCGTTCATCATTTCGTTTTTTTTTGTTTTTTTAATGCTTTGCTTTATGTACCCCCCCCCCCCTTTTAAATGAAAGACCTAAAAAAAAAAATATTTCCCCTTCCCTCTCTCTCTACCCCCTCTCCGCCCCCCCTCTCTCTCTACCCCCTCTCCGCCCCCCCCTCTCTCTCTCTGCCCCCTCTCTTCCTACTCCATTTGGCTCTCTCTCGCTCTCTCTTTTTTCTTTATAACTACGACAAGTGCTGCATCTGCCCGCAGCCCTTCCCGCAGTCAGACGGCCTCCGACGGGGTAGCTCACAATGTGCACGCACAGAGCTCTCTACCGTCATCTGCCACCGAGCACGCGGCCCTCCTCCAGCTGCCCACCGCTCCTTGAAGGCCGGCACGGCGTGGGTCAGCCGCGCCGCACGGCGGAACCCCGGGCCCACACCGCACCCTGGCTCCGACCGGAGCGTGGAAGATGCCCCAGGGCTGCTGGCCGGACGTCGCCCCTCCAGGGCCACCTTCCTCGCCCTGTGTGCACGGCGAGCTTGGCGTGGCCGAAGAGAAACGTTGACCGGCCCCTGGAGATGTTGGGGTCCGTCGCCCTTCGGGTATCCGAAGATGAGGACCGTCGGGGGGAGAGGTGGAGGCTGAACCTTAGGAGGATGTTTCTCGGGACCTTGAACACAGCGAGTTCCAGGCTCTCGCACTCCACGTATTGGTGCGCCACCGTCTCCACTTTACCGCAGGACCGGCACTCCGGGGACGTGTCGGTGAAGCGCGCCGGGGAGACGTCGGTGGTGACGGTGCCGTGGGCGATGCTCCGGCCGAGGTCGCCGATGCGGTGGAGTGGAGTTGCCTCCAGCGAGGCCTCTCCGGAGAGACGCAGGGCCAGGGGCTCTCCTCCAGGCGTGGTCCTTGTGGCTCCTCAGGGTGTCCTGTTGGTGGAACCGGACCATGTAGGAGTAGAGCACCTTCCTCTTGACGTTAGCGAAGGCCACCTCCGGCAGGTCTTCCAGCCGGCACGGGTTGTGATCCCTCTCTCCCCTCCCTCTCTCTCCTCCCCTCTCTCTCCCCCCCTCTCTCTCCCCTCTCTCTCCACACTCTCTCCCCTCTCTCCTCTCTCTCTCTCCCCTCTCTCTCCCCTCTCTCTCTCCCCTCTCTCTCTCCTCTCTCTCCTCCCTCCGCTCTCTCCCCCCTCTCGCTCTCTCAACTCCTCCTGTCGAATTCTGAAATAATTTCCGGCCATTATTTCCAAAAGAATGCTGCCCCTCTATCGCACCGGACCACTCGCCACAGAAAAACTAACAAAAACGAGATATCTCTGGCCATAATAATAATACAGTGTGTAGGGTTTTTTTACATCATTAACACCACCACCACCAACCATTACCACCATCATCATCATGATCGGTCCATTACAGCTGTGTATTGATTACGGTACGTTGTGTGTGTGTGTAGGTGTGACTGAGTGTGTGTGTAGGTGTGTCTGTGTGTGTCTGTGTGTAGGTGTGTCTGTCTGTGTGTGTGTGGGGAGCGGTGGTGCAGCGGTTAGCGCTATGCTGCGCTACGAACCCGGCGACCCGAGTTCGATTCCCGCTCACGGCCACCAACACCACCAGTGACGATTATCTGAACCGGTACCTGGGCCTCATCTAGGTCAACTCAGCCTCAAATGAGTACCTGGTGTAGCGGTGTGTAGTAAGCATCGCGACTGGGGAGACAAAGGCGGCCGGGTGTGGTGTTGGCCACCAACGCCCTCGTGTGCTGTGCCGGCCTTCATAGCTGCTGCTCACTAACAGCACTTGCCCCTACAGCCTGTTAGAGGCTACACGGGGGAGTTTTGTCTTTGTGTGAGTGTGTGTGAGTGTGTGTGTGTAAATGAGTGTGAGTGTGTGTAAGTGTGTGTGTGTGTGAGTGTGTGTTTACCAGCAGAGGTCTCACTCCGAATCAGTCGAGCGGCAATATCTTTTCATCGGTTGCGTAACGCTGTGTGGAAGCTACCTGGTCTGTCGCTCCGCACTAAGCTTCAGGTCTTCTCGGCCACGGTCATTCCCTCCCTTCTCTACGCTTGCGAAACGTGGACCCCCCTAATGGAACATCTTCGCCGGTTAGAAACATTTAGGCTGGCCTGCCTACGATCCACCCTGGGTTTAACCAGACTGGGTTGTGTAAGGAGCTCACAAATCCTTGAAAGATCTGGGCAAGGTCACATCGGTGAGCTCCTCCGGCAGGCAAGGCTGCGATGGCTGGGTCATGTAGCCCGCATGCCCAGCTACCGCATGCCGAAACAGCTTTTGTTCGGCCGGATCGAGGGGGCTAAACGGGCGCGGCACAGGCTAAAGAAGAGATGGAGTGATGTGGTACAGGAGGACGTGGAGCTGAGTGGACTTGCCGATGACTGGTACCAGTAGTGTCAAGATCGGCCTCTGTGGAGGAGGCTCGTGAAGGACACTACTGGGCAGTTGGAGGTAGTCGCCCTCCAACAACAACGGAGGGCGGAGGAGCGACGCTCACAACAACGAGCGGAGCGCCGGGTGACTAAAGCACAGCAGGTTGGTACAGTAGGGGGCACAGGTGGTGCATCAGCCAGTCATCTCAGTCAGTCGACCCCTGGCACCTTCGTCTGCCCCGTGACCTCCTGCCAGCGGGCGTTCAACACTTCACATGGCCTCAAGGTGCACATGGCCTGGCACAATCGTCATGGTGACGTCACCGCCACTTAGTGGCGAATGGCGGTTGTTGTGTGTGTGTGTGTAATCCGGCAAAACAACCCCCTACCTCCTCGCGGTGCCGGACGGGCAACCCTGTCGTGGACAGTGCTGTGGGGGGAGGGCCAATTTCGATTGGCTCCTCCCCTCATGGCGTCTTTGACCACCGCAGTGGCTAAACGGGGGCTCTGGACAGGTGCGGGTGTCTGGTAACCCCTCTACTTTCAAATGTTTACCACTAAACCACGACTAAAATATCTAACTAATAAGCTTGTGCCAGAGGCCACGGGACAGGCGTCTATGACGTCTCCCGGCCAAACCCCAATTGGCGGAGCCAGGAGATTGAATCTCTACCCTCAGGGCTCCTCCAGGAACAACGAAAAGCCACTTCGCGTGGCCACGTGGAATGTTCGAACGCTCACTGCAGAGGAGAGGCTGCCACTCCTCTGTCGGGAGCTGGACCGGTACCGCCTGGATCTCTGTGGCATTTAGGAGGTCCGGTGGACCGGTTCTGGCTCCTGCCACCATGAGGGGTGGACAGTCCTCTACTCGGGGCAGCAGACTGCCAAACAACAGGGTGTGGCTCTTCTTTTGAACAAAAGAATGAAGGGTGCGTGGGAGCGTGGCGGTGAGGTGTGGGAAGCTGTAAGCCCCAGGCTACTTTGGGCTCGCCTTCCCATCAACCGGAGGTGAGGAGTGGTGGTCGTGGTTACTTATGCCCGCACCGAAGACGAACATCCGTGGAGGGATGCAGGCAAAGCCGATGAGTCGGATTCCTTCTATGACCTCCTGTCACAGGTGCTGGCTAAAGTGGCCCCTCAGGATAGAGTCATCTTGTTGGGTGACTTCAATGCCCGAGTTGGTCATGATGCTGGCACCTGGTCTGGAGTGATTGGAGGGAATGGGCCAGATCAGCTCAATAACAACGGTAGGAGGCTGCTAGATTGTTGTGCAGCCCATGGGCTTGTAATTACCAACATGCTGTTCCGGCATCAGCGCATCCACACAACATCATGGATGCATGCCGGGTCCAAGCAAGAACATCTGCTGGACTACATAGTGACGGACCAGCGAATGTGAGCCCATGTCCTTGACACCAGGACCTACCGTGGAGCTGATCTGCCCTCTGACCATCGACTAGTCATCTGTAAGATGCGCCTGCCATTCTTCCACTCCGGTGGTGGGTGTACACCCAGGACCCCATTCCAACCTAAAGTGTGCTGGTCTCAGTTATCTGATGAAAGTTGCAAGCGAGAATTTCATCATCGCATGCGGCTGGGGTTGGCATCGTCCCCGACTCCTCCTGATGTCGAGGGTAAATGGGCGAGGTTTAGGACTGCGACTCATGCAGCTGCAATGGCTGCTTTGGGTACGCGGTCCAGACCTCCCCAGAGACCCCGGCTGACAGAGGAGGTGTTCAGGATGGTTGAGAAAAAGCGACAGGCCCACTGTCATCGGCTACAGAATTCCACGTCAGAGAATGAGGAGGCTTACCGCAGCCTTCACTCGGAGTTTCGGAGAGCCGTGAGGCGCTGCAAGGATGGGTGGTCGCAGGTTGCTGAGGAGATGGAGTCTACCTCAGTGGCCCGCGATCACAAATCTCTATTTAACTCCATCAACAAAGCAACCTGCAGCGCCACACCTATTACCATCATTAGGGGGAAAAAACGGTGATCCAATCTCCGACCCCCAGGAATAGGTTTGCAGATTTGCTGAGCATTTCTGTGAGGTCCTGGGGGAGGGGAAATACCTCAGCCAGGAAAACATCGTGGCACAAAGTGGGGATGACCCTGCTGAGGCTGCAGTGCCTCAAATTTCGGAAGAAGTCACCCCCTGTGAGTGGCTGGCTGAGGTGCCATCTGTTGACGAAGTACTGAAGGCGATCCGGAGTCTGAGACCAGGAAAGGCACCGGGTAGAGATGATCTCCCAAGCGAAATGCTGAGGGAGGGTGGCGTTTGTGCACAGACTGTCCTATATGACATCATAACAACAGTCTGGACCACTGGACGGGTTCTACAGGATTGAAAGGATGCCCTGGTGGTCCCACTCTTTAAGAAGGGGGACCGCACAGACTGTAACAACTACAGGGGCGTCTCACTCCTCAGTGTGCCGGGAAAGGTCCTGGCAAGGATTATTCAACATCGCCTTGCCAGCCACGCTGAGGAGAGGCTTGCAGAGCCCCAATGCGGTTTCAGGAAAGGGCGGTCCTGCACAGATGCCATATTTTCTGTCCGTCTGCTACAGCAGAAGTGTACGGAATTCCAACAAGACCTACATCTCTGCTTTATTGACCTGGTCAAGGCCTATGATACCATCAGTAGGCCTGGGCTCTGGGTTGTTCTTCGTGCTTTTGGAGTCCCTGACCCTCTGCTCACGATCATTAAGGACCTTCATGATGGTGAGCGGGCCCGGGTAAAACTACGTGGCCAGTAGTCAGAGCCATTCCCTGTACACCTTGGGGTGCGACAGGGATGCCTTCTGGCTCCCACATTATTTGACATCTATTTTGACCACGTAGTTCGTGAAGCCTTCAATAGCTGTACCGGGGGAATCTCCATTTGGTACAGATATAATGGGAGGCTGATCGATGCCTGGGTGCGGTCAAGGGATGGCTCCCTATTGCTAAACCACGTTATGTATGCCGATGATTTGGTAATATCTGCTCATTCAGAGGAGGAGTTGGAGACGCTGCTGCTGAGACTGGAGCGTGCCACTAAGAGATGAGGCCTTACCATCAGCCCCACCAAAACTAAGCACCTGCCTGGGTATTTTGTACCATCGGACACTCCACCCCCACAACTCCCAATCGGTGATGGGGCAGTTGTGGAGAGAGTGGAGCGTTTCCCATACCTGGGCAATGTGCTTATGACCAGCTCCAGTTTAACAGCAGAGGTCTCACTCCGAATCAGTCGAGCGGCAATATATTTTCATCGGTCGCGTAACGCTGTGTGGACGCTACCTGGTCTGTCGCTCCGCACTAAGCTTCAGGTCTTCTCGGCCACGGTCATTCCCTCCCTTCTCTACGCTTGCGAAACGTGGACCCCCCTAATGGAACATCTTCGCTGGTTAGAAACATTTAGGCTAGCCTGCCTACGAACCATCCTGGGTTTAACCAGGCTGGATTGTGTGAGGAGCTCACAAATCTATGAAAGATCTGGGCAAAGTCCCATTGGTGAGCTCCTCCGGCAGGCAAGGCTGCGTTGGCTGGGTCATGTAGCCCGCATGCCCAGCCACCGCATGCCGAAACAGCTTTTTTTCGGCCGGATCAAGGGGGCTAAACGGGCGCGGCACGGGCTAGAGAAGAGATGGAGTGATGTGGTACAGGAGGACGTGGAGCTGAGTGGACTTGCCGATGACTGGTACCAGCGGTGTCAGGATCGGCCTCTGTGGAGGAGGCTCGTGAAGGACGCTACTGGGCAGTTGGAGGCAGTTGCCCTCCAACAACAACGGAGGGCAGAGGAGCGACGCTCACAACAACGAGCGGAGCGCCGGGTGGCTAAAGCACAGCAGGTTGGCACAGTAGGGGGCACAGGTGGTGCATCAGCCAGTCATCTCAGTCAGTCGACCCGTGGCATCTGGGTCTGCCCCGTGACCTCCTGCCAGCGGGCGTTCGACACTTCACGTGGCCTCAAGGTGCACATGGCCTGGCACAAGCGTCGTGGTGACGTCACCACCACTTAGTGGCGAATGGCGGTTGTTGTTGTGTGTGTGTATAAGTGTGTAAGTGAGTGTGTAAGTGATTGTGTGTGTGTGTATAACTGTGTAAGTGAAACAACGAAAAGCCACTACGGGTGGCCAAGTGGAATGTTCGAACGCTCACTGCAGAGGAGAGGCTGCCACTCCTCTGTCGGGAGCTGGACCGGTACCGCCTGGATCTATGCGGCATTCAGGAGGTCCGGTGGACCGGCTCTGGCTCCTGCCACCATGAGGGGTGGACAGTCCTCTACTCGGGGCAGCAGACTGCCAAACAACAGGGTGTGGGTCTTCTTTTGAACAAAAGAATGAAGGGGGCGTGGGAGCGTGGCGGTGAGGTGTGGGAAGCTGTAAGCCCCAGGCTACTTTGGGCTCGCCTTCCCATCAAACGGAGGCGAGGAATGGTGGTCGTGGTTACTTATGCCCCCACCGAAGATGAACATCCGTGGAGGGATGCAGGCAAAGCCGATGAGTCAGATGCCTTCTATGACCTCCTGTCACAGGTGCTGGCTAAAGTGGCCCCTCGGGATAGAGTCATCATGTTGGGTGACTTCAATGCCCGAGTTGGTCATGATACTGGCACCTGGTCTGGAGTGATTGGAGGGCATGGGCCAGATCAGCTCAATAACAACGGTAGGAGGCTGCTAGATTTTTGTGCAGCCCATGGGCTTGTAATTACCAACACGCTGTTCCGGCATCGGCGCATCCACACAACATCATGGATGCATGCCGGGTCCAAGCAAGAACATCTGCTGGACTACATAGTGACGGACCAGCGAATGCGAGCCCATGTCCTTGACACCAGGACCTACCGTGGAGCTGATCTGCCCTCTGACCATCGACTAGTCATCTGTAAGATGCGCCTGCCATTCTTCCACTCCGGTGGTGGGTGTACACCCAGGACCCCATTCCAACCTAAAGTGGCCTGGTCTCAGTTATCTGATAAAAGTTGCAAGCGAGAATTTCATCATCGCTTGCGGCTGGGATTGGCATCGTCCCCGACTCCTCCTGATGTCGAGGGTAAATGGGCGAGGTTTAGAACTGTGATTCATGCAGCTGCAATGGCTGCTTTGGGTACGCGGTCCAGACCTCCCCAGACACCCTGGATGACAGAGGAGTTGTTCAGGATGGTTGAGAAAAAGCGACAGGCCCACTGTCATCGGCTACAGAATCCCACGTCAGAGAATGAGGAGGCTTACCGCAGCCTTCGCTCGGAGGTTCGGAGAGCCGTGAGGCGCTGCAAGGATGGGTGGTGGTCGCGGGTTGCTGAGGAGATGGAGTCTGCCTCAGTGGCCCGTGATCACAAATCTCTATTTAACTCCATCAAAAAAGTAACCTGCAGCGCCACACCTATTACCATCATTAGGGGAAAAAACGGTGATCCAATTTCCGACCCCCAGGAACAGGTTCGCAGATTTGCTGAGCATTTCTGTGAGGTCCTGGGGGAGGGAAAATCCCTCAGCCAGGAAAACATCGTGGCACAAAGTGAGGATGACCCTGCTGAGGCTGCGGTGCCTCAAATATTGGATGAAGTCACCCCCTGTGAGTGGCTGGCTGAGGTGCCATCTGCTGAGGAAGTATTGAAGGCGATCCGGAGTCTGAGACCAGGAAAGGCAGCGGGCAGAGATGATCTCCCAAGCGAAATGCTGAGGGAGGGTGGCGTTTGTGCTCAGACTGCCCTATATGACATCATAACAACAGTCTGGACCGCTGGACGGGTTCCGCAGGATTGGAAGGATGCCCTGGTGGTCCCCCTTTTTAAGAAGGGGGACCGCACAGACTGTAACAACTACAGGGGCATCTCACTCCTCAGTGTGCCGGGAAAGGTCCTGGCAAGGATTATTCAGCATCGCCTTGCCAGGCACGCTGAGGAGAGGCTTGCGGAGCCCCAATGCGGTTTCAGGAAAGGGCGGTCCTGCACAGATGCCATATTTTCTGTCCGTCTGCTACAGCAGAGGTGTAGGGAATTCCAACAAGACCTACATCTCTGCTTTATTGACCTGGTCAAGGCCTATGATACCATCAGTAGGCCTGGGCTCTGGGTCGTTCTTCGTGCTTTTGGAGTACCTGACCCTCTGCTCACGATCATTAAGGACCTTCATGATGGTGAGCGGGCCCGGGTAAAACTACGTGGCCGGGAGTCAGAGCCATTCCCTGTACACCTTGGGGTGCGACAGGGATGTCCTCTGGCTCCCACATTATTTAACATCTATTTTGACCACGTAGTTCGTGAAGCCTTCAATAGCTGTACCGGGGGAATCTCCATATGGTACAGATATAATGGGAGGCTAATCGATGCCCGGGTGCGGTCAAGGGATGGCTCCCTATTGCTCAACCACGTTATGTATGCTGATGACTTGGTAATAGCTGCTCAGTCAGAGGAGGAGTTGGAGACGCTGCTGCTGAGACTGGAGCGTGCCACTAAGAGGTGGGGCCTTACCATCAGCCCCACCAAAACTAAGCACCTGCCTGGGTATTTTGTACCATCGGACACTCCACCCCCACAACTCCCAATCGGTGATGGGGCAGTTGTGGAGAGAGTGGAGAGTTTCCCATACCTGGGCAGTGTGCTTATGACTGGCTCCAGTTTAACAGCAGAGGTCTCACTCCGAATCAGTCGAGCGGCAATATCTTTTCATCGGTTGCGTAACGCTGTGTGGAAGCTACCTGGTCTGTCGCTCCGCACTAAGCTTCAGGTCTTCTCGGCCACGGTCATTCCCTCCCTTCTCTACGCTTGCGAAACGTGGACCCCCCTAATGGAACATCTTCGCCGGTTAGAAACATTTAGGCTGGCCTGCCTACGATCCATCCTGGGTTTAACCAGACTGGATTGTGTGAGGAGCTCACAAATCCTTGAAAGATCTGGGCAGGGTCCCATCGGTGAGCTCCTCCGGCAGGCAAGGCTGCGATGGCTGGGTCATGTAGCCCGCATGCCCAGCCACCGCATGCCGAAACAGCTTTTGTTTGGCCGGATTGAGGGGGCTAAGCGGGCGCGGCACGGGCTAGAGAAGAGATGGAGTGATGTGGTACAGGAGGACGTGGAGCTGAGTGGACTTGCCGATGACTGGTACCAGCGGTGTCAAGATCGGCCTCTGTGGAGGAGGCTCGTGAAGGATGCTACTGGGCAGTTGGAGGCAGTCGCCCTCCAACAACAACGGAGGGCGGAGGAGCGACGCTCACAACAGCGAGCGGAGCGCCGGGTGGCTAAAGCACAGCAGGTTGGCACAGTAGGGGGCACAGGTGGTGCATCAGCCAGCCATCTCAGTCAATGGACCCGTGGCACCTGGGTCTGCCCCGTGATCTCCTGCCAGGAGGCGTTCGACACTTCACGTGGCCTCAAGGTGCACATAGCCTGGCACAAGCGTCGTGGTGACGTCACCGCCACTTAGTGGCGAATGGCGGTTGTTGTTGTTGTGTGTGTGTGTATAACTGTATGAGTGAGTGTGTGTGTAAGTGTGTGTATAAGTGTGTAAGTGTGTGTGTATAAGTGTGTAAGTGTGTGTGTAAGTGTGTAAGAGTGTGTGTATAAACAGTAATTTCCTTTCCTCTCCGAGCTCAGAGCCCGAGATTAGTGTACGCACGTGTGTGATGTGTATGTGGTTGTATGTGATGTGTGTGTGTATCTGAGTGTGTGTGTGTATGTGTGTGTATCTGAGTGTGTGTGTGTATGTGTGTGTATCTGAGTGTGTGTGTGTATGTGTGTGTATCTGAGTGTGTGTGTGTGTATGTGTGTGTATCTGAGTGTGTGTGTGTATGTGTGTGTATCTGAGTGTGTGTGTGTATGTGTGTGTATCTGAGTGTGTGTGTGTATGTGTGTGTATCTGAGTGTGTGTGTGTATGTGTGTGTATCTGAGTGTATGTGTGTGTATCTGAGTGTGTGTGTGTATGTGTGTGTATCTGAGTGTGTGTGTGTATGTGTGTGTATCTGAGTGTGTGTGGGGAGCGATAGTGTAGCGGTTAGCGCGCTGCGCTATGAACCTGGCGACCCGGGTTCAATTCCCGCTCACGGCCAACACCAGTGACGATTTTCTGAACCGGTCCCGGGCCTCCCCTAGGTCGACTCAGCCTCAAATGAGTACCTGGTGCGGTGTGTAAACATTGCCACTAGGGAGACAAAGGCGGTCGGGCGTGGTGCTGGCCACCCACCCCCTCGTGTACCGTTACCGGCCTTCATAGGTGCTCGCTAACAGCACTTGCCCCTACAGTCTGTTAAGGCTATATGGGGGATCTTTGTCTTTGTATCTGAGTGTGTGTGTGTATGTGTGTGTATCTGAGTGTGTGTGTGTATGTGTGTGTATGTGTGTGTATGTGTGTGTATGTGTGTGTATGTGTGTGTATGTGTGTGTATGTGTGTGTATCTGAGTGTGTGTGTATCTGAGTGTGTGTGTGTATGTGTGTGTATCTGAGTGTGTGTGTGTATGTGTGTGTATCTGAGTGTGTGTGTGTATGTGTGTGTATCTGAGTGTGTGTGTGTATGTGTGTGTATCTGAGTGTGTGTGTGTATGTGTGTGTATCTGAGTGTGTGTGTGTGTATGTGTGTGTATCTGAGTGTGTGTGTGTGTGTATGTGTGTGTATCTGAGTGTGTGTGTGTGTGTATGTGTGTGTATGTGTGTGTATCTGAGTGTGTGTGTGTGTGTATGTGTGTGTATCTGAGTGTGTGTGTGTGTGTATGTGTGTGTATCTGAGTGTGTGTGTGTATGTGTGTGTATCTGAGTGTGTGTGTGTATGTGTGTGTATCTGAGTGTGTGTGTGTATGTGTGTGTATCTGAGTGTGTGTGTGTATGTGTGTGTATCTGAGTGTGTGTGTGTGTATGTGTGTGTATCTGAGTGTGTGTGTGTATGTGTGTGTATCTGAGTGTGTGTGTGTATGTGTGTGTATCTGAGTGTGTGTGTGTATGTGTGTGTATCTGAGTGTGTGTGTGTATGTGTGTGTATCTGAGTGTGTGTGTGTATGTGTGTGTATCTGAGTGTGTGTGTGTATGTGTGTGTATCTGAGTGTGTGTGTGTATGTGTGTGTATCTGAGTGTGTGTGTGTATGTGTGTGTATCTGAGTGTGTGTGTGTATGTGTGTGTATCTGAGTGTGTGTGTGTGTGTATGTGTGTGTATCTGAGTGTGTGTGTGTGTGTATGTGTGTGTATCTGAGTGTGTGTGTGTATGTGTGTGTATCTGAGTGTGTGTGTGTATGTGTGTGTATCTGAGTGTGTGTATCTGAGTGTGTGTGTATGTGTGTGTATCTGAGTGTGTGTATCTGAGTGTGTCTATCTGAGTGTGTGTGTATGTGTGTGTGTGTATCTGAGTGTGTGTGTATGTGTGTGTGTGTCTCTGTCCGTCTGCTACAGCAGAGGTGTAGGGAATTCCAACAAGACCTACATCTCTGCTTTATTGACCTGGTCAAGGCCTATGATACCATCAGTAGGCCTGGGCTCTGGGTCGTTCTTCGTGCTTTTGGAGTCCCTGACCCTCTGCTCACGATCATTAAGGACCTTCATGATGGTGAGCGAGACCGGGTAAAACTACGTGGCCGGGAGTCAGAGCCATTTCCTGTACACCCTGGGGTGCGACAGGGATGTCCTCTGGCTCCCACATTATTTAACATCTATTTTGACCACGTAGTTCGTGAAGCCTTCAATAGCTGTACCGGGGGAATCTCCATATGGTACAGATATAATGGGAGGCTGATCGATGCCCGGGTGCGGTCAAGGGATGGCTCCCTATTGCTCAACCACGTTATGTATGCCGATGATTTGGTAATAGCTGCTCATTCAGAGGAGGAGTTGGAGACGCTGCTGCTGAGACTGGAGCGTGCCACTAAGAGGTGGGGGCTTACCATCAGCCCCACCAAAACTAAGCACCTGCCTGGGTATTTTGTACCATCGGACACTCCACCCCCACAACTCCCAATCGGTGATGGGGCAGTTGTGGAGAGAGTGGAGTTTCCCATACCTGGGCAGTGTGCTTATGACCGGCTCCAGTTTAACAGCAGAGGTCTCACTCCGAATCAGTCGAGCGGCAATATCTTTTCATCGGTTGCGTAACGCTGTGTGGAAGCTACCTGGTCTGTCGCTCCGCACTAAGCTTTAGGTCTTCTCGGCCACGGTCATTCCCTCCCTTCTCTACGCTTGCGAAACGTGGACCCCCCTAATGGAACATTTTCGCTGGTTAGAAACATTTAGGCTGGCCTGCCTACGATCCATCCTGGGTTTAACCAGACTGGATTGTGTGAGGAGCTCACAAATCCTTGAAAGATCTGGGCAAGGTTCCATCGGTGAGCTCCTCCGGCGGGCAAGGCTGCGATGGCTGGGTCATGTAGCCCGCATGCCCAGCCACCGCATGCCGAAACAGCTTTTGTTCGACCGGATCGAGGGGGCTAAACGGGCGCGGCACGGGCTAGAGAAGAGATGGAGTGATGTGGTACAGGAGGACGTGGAGCTGAATGGACTTGCTGATGACTGGTACCAGCGGTGTCAAGATCGGCCTCTGTGGAGGAGGCTCGTGAAGGACGCTACTGGGCAGTTGGAGGCAGTCGCCCTCCAACAACAACGGAGGGCGGAGGAGCGACGCTCACAACAACGAGCGGAGCGCCGGGTGGCTAAAGCACAGCAGGTTGGCACAGTAGGGGGCACAGGTGGTGCATCAGCCAGTCATCTCAGTCAGTCGACCCGTGGCACCTGGGTCTGCCCCGTGACCTCCTGCCAGCGGGCGATCGACACTTCACGTGGCCTCAGGGTGCACATAGCCTGGCACAAGCGTTGTGGTGACGTCACCGCCACTTAGTGGTGAATGGCGGTTGTTGTTGTGTGTGTGTCTGTGTGTGTGTGTCTGTGTGTGTGTACCTGGGTGTGTGTGTGTGTAACGGGGAGCGGTGGTGCAGCGGTTAGCGTTACGCTGTGCTACGAACCCGGCGATCCGAGTTTGATTCCCGCTCACGGCCACCAACACGACCAGTTACGATTATCTGAACCGATCCTGGGCCTCCCCTAGGTCGACTCAGCCTCAAACGAGTGCCTGGTGCGGTGTGTCGTGAACATCGCCACTGGCGGGGAGACAAAGGCGGCCGGGCGTGGTGCTGCCCACACAAATACCCCCGCCCCCATTCACCGCCCCTCCCCCCCAGTGTGTTCACTCACAGCACTTAGCCCCAAGCAGCATCATCAGCAGCAGCATCATCAGCATCATTATCATCTGCATCATCATCAGCAGCAGCATCGTCATCAGCAGCAGCAGCATCATCATTATCATCATCACGTGGGTATAAAATAAAGTCACGTGGGTATGAAATAAAGTCACGTGGGTATGAAATAAAGTCACGTGGGTGTGAAATAAAGTCACGTGGGTGTGAAATAAAGTCACGTGGGTATAAAATAAAGTCACGTGGGTGTGAAATAAAGTCACGTGGGTGTGAAATAAAGTCACGTGGGTGTGAAATAAAGTCACGTGGGTATGAAATAAAGTCACGTGGGTATGAAATAAAGTCACGTGGGTATGAAATAAAGTCACGTGGGTATGAAATAAAGTCACGTGGGTATGAAATAAAGTCACGTGGGTATAAAATGAAGTCACGTGGGTGTAAAATAAAGTCACGTGGGTGTAAAATAAAGTCACGTGGGTATAATATAAAGTCACGTGGGTATGAAATAAAGTCACGTGGGTATAAAATAAAGTCACGTGGGTATAAAATAAAGTCACGTGGGTATGAAATAAAGTCACGTGGGCATGAAATAAAGTCACGTGGGCATGAAATAAAGTCACGTGGGTGTAAAATAAAGTCACGTGGGTGTAAAATAAAGTCACGTGGGTATAAAATAAAGTCACGTGGGTATAAAATAAAGTCACGTGGGTATAAAATGAAGTCACGTGGGTGTAATATAAAGTCACGTGGGTATGAAATAAAGTCACGTGGGTATAAAATGAAGTCACGTGGGTGTAAAATAAAGTCACGTGGGTATAAAATAAAGTCACGTGGGTATAAAATAAAGTCACGTGGGTATGAAATAAAGTCACGTGGGTATGAAATAAAGTCACGTGGGTATAAAATAAAGTCACGTGGGTATGAAATAAGGTCACGTGGGTATGAAATAAGGTCACGTGGGTATAAAATAAAGTCACGTGGGTATGAAATAAGGTCACGTGGGTATGAAATAAGGTCACGTGGGTATAAAATAAAGTCATGTGGGTATGAAATAAAGTCACGTGGGTATAAAATAAAGTCACGTGGGTATGAAATAAAGTCACGTGGGTATAAAATAAAGTCACGTGGGTATGAAATAAAGTCACGTGGGTATAAAATAAAGTCACGTGGGTATGAAATAAAGTCACGTGGGCATGAAATAAAGTCACGTGGGTGTGAAATAAAGTCACGTGGGTGTAAAATAAAGTCACGTGGGTATAAAATAAAGTCACGTGGGTGTAAAATAAAATCACGTGGGTATAAAATAAAGTCACGTGGGTATAAAATAGTCACGTGGGTATGAAATAAAGTCACGTGGGTGTAAAATAAAGTCACGTGGGTGTAAAATAAAGTCACGTGGGTATAAAATAAAGTCACGTGGGTGTAAAATAAAATCACGTGGGTATAAAATAAAGTCACGTGGGTATAAAATAAAGTCACGTGGGTATAAAATAAAGTCACGTGGGTATGAAATAAAGTCACGTGGGTGTAAAATAAAGTCACGTGGGTGTAAAATAAAGTCACGTGGGTGTAAAATAAAGTCACGTGGGTGTAAAATAAAATCACGTGGGTATAAAATAAAGTCACGTGGGTATAAAATAAAGTCACGTGGGTATGAAATAAAGTCACGTGGGTATGAAATAAAGTCACGTGGGTGTAAAATAAAATCACGGATCCCTGCAGTCACCAAAACTTCAGATCTCGATAGCTATTATTTATTTTATTATTTATTCCCACGTGACTTTGCCGAAAGAATCAAAGATCAGGGCGGGGTTCTCTCCCTTCCTCTGCCCCACCCACCAGACGCAGATTTGAGGCTCTGCTCCCACCGCGAGCGGGGGGGGCTGTGGGGGGTGGTGGGGGGGGGCTGTGGGGGTGGGGGGTGAGAGAGGGGGGGGTACCCCCCTCCCCCCAACTCTTCCTCCCATTGTTGTGAGCGTGGGAGCCTCAACCTCCCCCCCCCTCCCGAGACTCTCCCGATCCGAGGTTGGATTCTCAGACACGGCCGCGGGTCACCCCCCCACCACTCCACCCCCCCACCAATCCACCCCCCCACCACTCCACCCCCCCACCACTCCACCCCCCCACCCCCACCTTATCGTCGTCCCAAGTGAGACGAATCAACTCTCAAACTTCTTACCGTGACGGGGTTTTAAAAATAACCACAAACTATCTACACACAAATATAGAAAGGATCGCCCATTACGTGATTACTTCACCGCAAGAACCAAAGCGTATGGATCCTTGCAGTCACGAAAACTTCAAATCTACAACAACAACAACAGCCGCCATTCGCCACTAAGTGGCGGTGACGTCACCACGATTCTTGTGCCAGGCTATGTGCACCCTGAGGCCACGTGAAGTGTCGAACGCCCGCTGGCAGGAGGTCACTGGGCAGACCCAGGTGCCACGAGTCGACTGACTGAGATGACTGGCTGATGCACCACCTGTGCCCCCTACTGTGCCAACCTGCTGTGCTTTAGCCACCCGGCGCTCCGCTCGTTGTTGTGAGCGTCGCTCCTCCGTCCTCCGTTGTTGTTGGAGGGCGACTGCCTCCAACTGCCCAGTAGCATCCTTCACGAGCCTCCTCCACAGAGGCCGATCTTGACACCGCTGGTACCGGTCATCGGCAAGTCCACTCAGCTCCACGTCCTCCTGTACCACATCACTCCATCTCTTCTCTAGCCCGTGCCGCGCCCGCTTAGCCCCCTCAATCCGGCCGAACAAAAGCTGTTTCGGCATGCGGTGGCTGGGCATGCGGGCTACATGACCCAGCCATCGCAGCCTTGCCTGCCAGAGGAGCTCACCGATGGGACCTTGCCCAGATCTTTCAAGGATTTGTGAGCTCCTCACACAATCCAGTCTGGTTAAACCCAGGATGGATCGTAGGCAGGCCAGCCTAAATGTTTCTAACCGGCGAAGATGTTCCATTAGGGGGGTCCACGTTTCGCAAGCGTAGAGAAGGGAGGGAATGACCGTGGCCTAGAAGACCTGAAGCTAAGTGCTTTAGTCACACGGCGCTGGTGAAGTGGTGTAGTGGTGAGTGGTGAGTGTTCTAGTGGTGAGTGGTGTAGTGGTGAGTGTTGTAGTGGTGAGTGGTGTAGTGGTGAGTGGTGTAGTGGTGAAAGTGGTGAGTGTTGTAGTGGTGAGTGATGTAGTGGTGAGTGGTGTAGTGGTGAGTGGTGAGTGTTGTAGTGGTGAGTGGTGTAGTGGTGAGTGTTGTAGAGGTGAGTATTGTAGTGGTGAGTGATGTAGTGGTGAGTGGTGTAGTGGTGAGTGATGTAGTGGTGAGTGGTGTTGTGGTGAGTGATGTAGTGGTGTAGTGGTGAGTGGTGTAGTGGTGAGTGGTGCAATGGTGAGTGTTGTAGTGGTGAGTGTTGTAGTGGTGAGTGTTGTAGTGGTGAGTTGTAGTGGTGTAGTGGTGAGTGCTGTAGTGTTGTAGTGGTGAGTGGTGTAGTGGTGAGTGGTGTAGTGGTGAGTGTTGTAGTGGTGAGTGTTGTAGTGGTGAGTGTTGTAGTGGTGAGTGGTGTAGTGGTGAGTGTTGTAGTGGTGTAGTGGTGAGTGTTGTAGTGGTGTAGTGGTGAGTGTTGTAGTGGTGTAGTGGTGAGTGTTATAGTGGTGAGTGGTGTAGTGGTGAGTATTGTAGAGGTGAGTGGTGTAGTGGTGAGTGTTGTAGTGGTGAGTGTTGTAATGGTGAGTGGTATAGTGGTGAGTGTTGTAGTGGTGTAGTGGTGAGTGTTGTGGTGGTGAGTATTGTAGTGGTGAGTGTTGTAGTGGTGTGGTGGTGAGTGGTGTAGTGGTGAGTGTTGTAGTGGTGAGTGGTGTAGTGGTGAGTGCTGTAGTGGTGAGTGTTGTAGTGACGTAGTGGTGAGTGTTGTAGTGGTGAGTGGTGTAGTGGTGAGTGCTGTAGTGGTGAGTGGTGACTGCTGTAGTGGTGAGTGGTGAGTGGTGTAGTGGTGAGTGTTGTAGTAGTGAGTGTTGTAGTGGTGAGTGGTGAGTGTTGTAGTGGTGTAGTGGTGAGTGTTGTAGTGGTGTAGTGGTGAGTGTTGTAGTGGTGAGTGTTGTAGTGGTGAGTGATGTAGTGGTGAGTGGTGAGCGGGGTGAGTGATGTAGTGGTGAGTGGTGAGCGGGCTGAGTGATGGAGTGGTGAGTGTTGTAGTGGTGAGTGGTGAGTGTTGTAGTGGTGAGCTGGGTGAGTGATGTAGTGGTGAGTGTTGTAGTGGTGAGCGGGGTGAGTGTTGTAGTGGTGTAGTGGTGAGTGTTGTAGTGGTGTAGTGGTGAGTGGTGTAGTGGTGAGTGGTGTAGTGGTGAGTGTTGTAGTGGTGAGTGGTGAGTGGTATAGTGGTGAGTGTTGTAGTGGTGAGTGGTGAGTGGTGTAGTGATGAGTGTTGTAGTGGTGAGTGGTGTAGTGGTGAGTGGTGTAGTGGTGTAGTGGTGAGTGGTGTAGTGGTGAGTGTTGTGGTGTAGAGGTGAGTGTTGCAGTGGTGAGTGTTGTAGTGGTGTAGTGGTGAGTGTTGTTGTGATGAGTGGTGTAGTGGTGAGTGGTGTAGTGGTGAGTATTGTAGTGGTGAGTGGTGTAGTGGTGAGTGGTGTAGTGGTGAGTGGTGGAGTGGTGAGTGGTGTAGTGGTGTAGTGGTGAGTGGTGTAGTGGTGAGTGGTGTAGTGGTGAGTGGTGTAGTGGTGAGTGGTGTAGTCGTGAGTGGTGTAGTGGTGAGTGGTGGAGTGGTGAGTATTGTAGTGGTGAGTGGTGTAGTGGTGAGTGGTGGAGTGGTGAGTGGTGTAGTGGTGAGTGGTGTAGTGGTGAGTGGTGTAGTGGTGAGTGGTGTAGTGGTGAGTGGTGTAGTCGTGAGTGGTGTAGTGGTGTAGTGGTGAGTGGTGTAGTTGTGAGTGGTGAGTGGTGTAGTGGTGAGTGTTGTAGTAGTGAGTGTTGTAGTGGTGAGTGGTGAGTGTTGTAGTGGTGAGTGTTGTAGTGGTGTAGTGGTGAGTGTTGTAGTGGTGAGTGTTGTAGTGGTGTAGTGGTGAGTGTTGTAGTGGTGAGTGGTGAGTGTTGTAGTGGTGAGTGATGTAGTGGTGAGTGGTGAGCGGGGTGAGTGATGTAGTGGTGAATGGTGAGTGTTGTAGTGGTGAGCGGGGTGAGTGTTGTAGTGGTGAGTGTTGTAGTGGTGAGTGGTGAGTGTTGTAGTGGTGAGCTGGGTGAGTGTTGTAGTGGTGAGCTGGGTGAGTGTTGTAGTGGTGAGTGGTGAGTGTTGTAGTGGTGAGCTGGGTGAGTGTTGTAGTGGTGAGCTGGGTGAGTGTTGTAGTGGTGAGTGGTGAGTGATGTAATGGTGAGCTGGGTGAGTGTTGTAGTGGTGAGCTGGGTGAGTGTTGTAGTGGTGAGCGGGGTGAGTGTTGTAGTGGTGAGTGGTGAGTGTTGTAGTGGTGAGCTGGGTGAGTGATGTAATGGTGAGTGGTGTAGTGGTGACTGTTGTAGTGGTGAGTGGTGAGTGTTGTAGTGGTGAGTGATGTAGTGGTGAGTGATGTAGTGGTGAGTGTTGTAGTGGTGAGCTGGGTGAGTGATGTAGTGGTGAGTGGTGTAGTGGTGAGTCGTGTAGTGGTGCAGTGTTGTAGTGGTGAGTGATGTAGTGGTGAGTGGTGAGTGTTGTAGTGGTGAGCTGGGTGAGTGATGTAGTGGTGAGTGGTGAGTGTAGTGGTGAGTGTTGTAGTGGTGAGTGATGTAGTGGTGAGTGATGTAGTGGTGAGTGTTGTAGTCGTGAGCTGGGTGAGTGATGTAGTCGTGAGTGGTGTAGTGGTGAGTGGTGTAGTGGTGAGTGTTGTAGTGGTGAGTGATGTAGTGGTGAGTGGTGAGTGTTGTAGTGGTGAGCTGGGTGAGTGATGTAGTGGTGAGTGGTGAGAGTAGTGGTGAGTGATGTAGTGGTGAGTGTTGTGGTGGTGAGTGTTGTAGTGGTGAGTGGTGTAGTGGTGAGTGTTGTAGTGGTGTAGTCGTGAGTGTTGTAGTGGTGAGTGGTGAGTGTTGTAGTGGTGAGTGGTGTAGTGGTGAGTGGTGTAGTGGTGAGTGTTGTAGTGGTGAGTGGTGAGTGTTGTAGTGGTGAGTGGTGAGTGTTGTAGTGGTGAGCTGGGTGAGTGTTGTAGTGGTGAGTGGTGAGCTGGGTGAGTGATGTAGTGGTGAGTGGTGAGCTGGGTGAGTGGTGAGTGGTGAGCTGGGTGAGTGTTGTAGTGGTGAGCGGGGTGAGTGTTGTAGTGGTGAGTGATGTAGTGGTGAGTGGTGTAGTGGTGAGTGGTGTAGTGGTGAGTGTTGTAGTGGTGAGTGATGTAGTGGTGAGTGGTGAGTGTTGTAGTGGTGAGCTGGGTGAGTGATGTAGTGGTGAGTGGTGAGAGTAGTGGTGAGTGATGTAGTGGTGAGTGTTGTAGTGGTGAGTGTTGTAGTGGTGAGTGTTGTAGTGGTGTAGTCGTGAGTGTTGTAGTGGTGAGTGGTGAGTGTTGTAGTGGTGTAGTGGTGAGTGTTGTAGTGGTGAGTGGTGTAGTGGTGAGTGTTGTAGTGGTGAGTGTTGTAGTGGTGAGTGGTGTAGTGGTGAGTATTGTAGAGGTGAGTGGTGTAGTGGTGAGTGTTGTGCTGGTGAGTATTGTAGTGGTGAGTGGTGTAGTGGTGAGTGTTGTAGTGGTGAGTGTTGTAGTGGTGAGTGTTGTAGAGGTGAGTGGTGTAGTGGTGAGTGTTGTAGTGGTGAGTGGTGTAGTGGTGAGTGTTGTAGTGGTGTAGTGGTGAGTGTTGTAGTGGTGAGTGTTGTAGTGGTGGGTGGTGTAGTGGTGAGTGGTGTAGTGGTGAGTGGTGAGTGTTGTGGTGGTGAGTATTGTGGTGGTGAGTGTTGTAGTGGTGAGTGTTGTAGTGGTGAGTGTTGTAGTGGTGAGTGGTGTAGTGGTGAGTGTTGTAGTGGTGTAGTGGTGAGTGTTGTAGTGGTGAGTGGTGTAGTGGTGAGTGTTGTAGTGGTGAGTGTTGTAGTGGTGAGTGGTGTAGTGGTGAGTGTTGTAGTAGTGAGTGATGTAGTGGTGAGTGGTGAGCGGGGTGAGTGATGTAGTGGTGAGTGGTGAGCGGGGTGAGTGATGTAGTGGTGAGTGGTGAGTGATGTAGTGGTGAGCGGGGTGAGTGTTGTAGTGGTGAGTGTTGTAGTGGTGAGTGGTGAGTGTTGTAGTGGTGAGCGGGGTGAGTGTTGTAGTGGTGAGTGGTTAGTGTTGTAGTGGTGAGCTGGGTGAGTGATGTAGTGGTGAGTGGTGTAGTGGTGAGTGGTGTAGTGGTGAGTGGTGAGTGTTGGAGTGGTGAGTGATGTAGTGGTGAGTGATGTAGTGGTGAGCGGTGTAGTGGTGAGTGATGTAGTGGTGAGTGTAGTGGTGAGTGATGTAGTGGTGAGTGATGTAGTGGTGAGTGGTGAGTGATGTAGTGGTGAGTGTAGTGGTGAGTGTAGTGGTGAGTGTTGTAGTGGTGAGTGGTGTAGTGGTGAGTGGTGTAGTGGTGAGTGGTGTAGTGGTGTAGTGGTGAGTATTGTAGTGGTGAGTGGTGAGTGTTGTAGTGGTGAGTGGTGTAGTGTTGTAGTGGTGAGTGGTGTAGTGGTGAGTGTTGTAGTGGTGAGTGTTGTAATGGTGAGTGGTGAGTGTTGTAGTGGTGAGTGGTGTAGTGTTGTAGTGTTGTAGTGGTGAGTGGTGTAGTGGTGAGTGTTGTAGTGGTGAGTGGTGTAGTGATGAGTGTTGTAGTGGTGAGTGTTGTAGTGGTGAGTGGTGAGTGTTGTAGTGGTGAGTGGTGAGTGTTGTAGTGGTGAGCTGGGTGAGTGTTGTAGTGGTGTAGTGGTGAGTGTAGTGGTGAGTGATGTAGTGGTGAGTGGTGTAGTGATGAGTGTTGTAGTGGTGAGTTTAGTGATGAGTGTTGTAGTGGTGAGTGGTGAGTGTAGTGGTGAGTGTAGTAGTGGTGAGTGATGTAGTGGTGAGCTGGGTGAGTGATGTAGTGGTGAGCTGGGTGAGTGATGTAGTGGTGAGCTGGGTGAGTGATGTAGTGGTGAGCTGGGTGAGTGATGTAGTGGTGAGCTGGGTGAGTGATGTAGTGGTGAGCTGGGTGAGTGTAGTGGTGAGTGTAGTGGTGAGTGATGTAGTGGTAAGTGGTGAGTGTAGTGGTGAGTGTTGTAGTGGTGAGGTGGGTGAGTGATGTAGTGGTGAGCTGGGTGAGTGATGTAGTGGTGAGCTGGGTGAGTGATGTAGTAGTGAGCTGGGTGAGTGTAGTGGTGAGTGTAGTGGTGAGTGATGTAGTGGTGAGTGGTGAGTGTAGTGGTGAGTGTTGTAGTGGTGAGTGGTGAGTGTATTGGTGAGTGTTGTAGTGGTGAGTGGTGAGTGTTGTAGTGGTGAGCTGGGTGAGTGATGTAGTGGTGAGTGGTGAGTGTAGTGGTGAGTGTTGTAGTGGTGAGTGATGTAGTGGTGAGTGTTGTAGTGGTGAGTGGTGAGTGTAGTAGTGAATGATGTAGTGGTTAGCTGGGTGAGTGATGTAGTGGTGAGTGGTGAGTGTAGTAGTGGTGAGTGTTGTAGTGGTGAGCTGGGTGAGTGATGTAGTGGTGAGTGGTGAGTGTAGTAGTGGTGAGTGATGTAGTGGTGAGCTGGGTGAGTGATGTAGTGGTGAGTGGTGAGTGTAGTGGTGAGTGTTGTAGTGGTGAGCTGGGTGAGTGTTGTAGTGGTGAGTGGTGAGTGTTGTAGTGGTGAGTGTTGTAGTGTTGTAGTGGTGAGCTGGGTTAGTGATGTAGTGGTGAGCTGGGTGAGTGATGTAGTGGTGAGTGGTGAATGTTGTAGTGGTGAGCTGGGTGAGTGATGTAGTGGTGAGTGTTGTAGTGGTGAGCTGGGTGAGTGATGTAGTGGTGAGCTGGGTGAGTGATGTAGTGGTGAGTGTTGTAGTGGTGAGCTGGGTGAGTGTAGTAGTGGTGAGTGGTGAGTGTAGTGGTGAGTTGTAGTGGTGAGCTGGGTGAGTGATGTAGTGGTGAGTGGTGAGTGATGTAGTGGTGAGCTGTGTGAGTGATGTAGTGGTGAGTGGTGAGTGTTGTAGTGGTGAGTGGTGAGTGATGTAGTGGTGAGCTGGGTGAGTGATGTAGTGGTGAGTGGTGAGTGGTGTAGTGGTGAGTGATGTAGTGGTGAGCTGGGTGAGTGATGTAGTGGTGAGCTGGGTGAGTGATGTAGTGGTGAGCTGGGTGAGTGATGTAGTGGTGAGTGGTGTAGTGGTGAGTGATGTAGTGGTGAGCTGGGTGAGTGATGTAGTGGTGAGCTGGGTGAATGATGTAGTGGTGAGTGGTGAGTGTAGTGGTGAGTGGTGAGTGTTGTAGTGGTGAGCTGGGTGAGTGATGTAGTGGTGAGTGGTGAGTGATGTAGTGGTGAGCTGGGTGAATGATGTAGTGGTGAGTGGTGAGTGATGTAGTGGTGAGTGGTGAGTGTAGTGTTGAGTGGTGAGTGTTGTAGTGGTGAGCTGGGTGAGTGATGTAGTGGTGAGCTGGGTGAGTGATGTAGTGGTGAGTGGTGAGTGTAGTGGTGAGTGGTGAGTGTTGTATTGGTGAGCTGGGTGAGTGATGTAGTGGTGAGCTGGGTGAGTGATGTAGTGGTGAGTGGTGAGTGTTGTGGTGGTGAGCTGGGTGAGTGATGTAGTGGTGAGCTGGGTGAGTGATGTAGTGGTGAGTGGTGAGTGATGTAGTGGTGAGTGGTGAGTGTAGTGGTGAGTGGTGAGTGATGTAGTGGTGAGCTGGGTGAGTGATGTAGTGGTGAGCTGGGTGAGTGTTGTGGTGGTGAGCTGGGTGAGTGATGTAGTGGTGAGTGTAGTGGTGAGTGTTGTAGTGGTGAGCTGGGTGAGTGTTGTAGTGGTGAGCTGGGTGAGTGTTGTAGTGGTGAGCTGGGTGAGTGATGTAGTGGTGAGTGGTGAGTGTTGTAGTGGTGAGCTGGGTGAGTGATGTAGTGGTGAGTGGTGAGTGTTGTGGTGGTGAGCTGGGTGAGTGATGTAGTGGTGAGCTGGGTGAGTGATGTAGTGGTGAGTGGTGAGTGTTGTGGTGGTGAGCTGGGTGAGTGATGTAGTGGTGAGCTGGGTGAGTGATGTAGTGGTGAGTGGTGAGTGATGTAGTGGTGAGTGGTGAGTGTAGTGGTGAGTGGTGAGTGTTGTAGTGGTGAGCTGGGTGAGTGATGTAGTGGTGAGCTGGGTGAGTGATGTAGTGGTGAGTGGTGAGTGTTGTGGTGGTGAGCTGGGTGAGTGATGTAGTGGTGAGCTGGGTGAGTGATGTAGTGGTGAGTGGTGAGTGTTGTGGTGGTGAGCTGGGTGAGTGATGTAGTGGTGAGCTGGGTGAGTGATGTAGTGGTGAGTGGTGAGTGATGTAGTGGTGAGTGGTGAGTGTAGTGGTGAGTGGTGAGTGTTGTAGTGGTGAGCTGGGTGAGTGATGTAGTGGTGAGTGGTGAGTGATGTAGTGGTGAGCTGGGTGAGTGATGTAGTGGTGAGTGGTGAGTGTAGTGTTGAGTGGTGAGTGTTGTAGTGGTGAGCTGGGTGAGTGATGTAGTGGTGAGTGGTGAGTGTAGTGGTGAGTGGTGAGTGTTGTATTGGTGAGCTGGGTGAGTGATGTAGTGGTGAGCTGGGTGAGTGATGTAGTGGTGAGTGGTGAGTGTTGTGGTGGTGAGCTGGGTGAGTGATGTAGTGGTGAGCTGGGTGAGTGATGTAGTGGTGAGTGGTGAGTGATGTAGTGGTGAGTGGTGAGTGTAGTGGTGAGTGGTGAGTGATGTAGTGGTGAGCTGGGTGAGTGATGTAGTGGTGAGCTGGGTGAGTGTTGTGGTGGTGAGCTGGGTGAGTGATGTAGTGGTGAGTGTAGTGGTGAGTGTTGTAGTGGTGAGCTGGGTGAGTGTTGTAGTGGTGAGCTGGGTGAGTGTTGTAGTGGTGAGCTGGGTGAGTGATGTAGTGGTGAGTGGTGAGTGTTGTAGTGGTGAGCTGGGTGAGTGATGTAGTGGTGAGTGGTGAGTGTTGTGGTGGTGAGCTGGGTGAGTGATGTAGTGGTGAGCTGGGTGAGTGATGTAGTGGTGAGTGGTGAGTGTTGTGGTGGTGAGCTGGGTGAGTGATGTAGTGGTGAGCTGGGTGAGTGATGTAGTGGTGAGTGGTGAGTGATGTAGTGGTGAGTGGTGAGTGTAGTGGTGAGTGGTGAGTGTTGTAGTGGTGAGCTGGGTGAGTGATGTAGTGGTGAGCTGGGTGAGTGATGTAGTGGTGAGTGGTGAGTGTTGTGGTGGTGAGCTGGGTGAGTGATGTAGTGGTGAGCTGGGTGAGTGATGTAGTGGTGAGTGGTGAGTGTTGTGGTGGTGAGCTGGGTGAGTGATGTAGTGGTGAGCTGGGTGAGTGATGTAGTGGTGAGTGGTGAGTGATGTAGTGGTGAGTGGTGAGTGTAGTGGTGAGTGGTGAGTGTTGTAGTGGTGAGCTGGGTGAGTGATGTAGTGGTGAGTGGTGAGTGATGTAGTGGTGAGCTGGGTGAGTGATGTAGTGGTGAGTGGTGAGTGATGTAGTGGTGAGTGGTGAGTGTAGTGGTGAGTGGTGAGTGTTGTAGTGGTGAGCTGGGTGAGTGATGTAGTGGTGAGCTGGGTGAGTGATGTAGTGGTGAGTGGTGAGTGATGTAGTGGTGAGTGGTGAGTGTAGTGGTGAGTGGTGAGTGTTGTAGTGGTGAGCTGGGTGAGTGATGTAGTGGTGAGCTGGGTGAGTGATGTAGTGGTGAGTGGTGAGTGTTGTGGTGGTGAGCTGGGTGAGTGATGTACTGGTGAGCTGGGTGAGTGATGTAGTGGTGAGTGGTGAGTGATGTAGTGGTGAGTGGTGAGTGTAGTGGTGAGTGGTGAGTGATGTAGTGGTGAGCTGGGTGAGTGATGTAATGGTGAGCTGGGTGAGTGTTGTGGTGGTGAGCTGGGTGAGTGTTGTAGTGGTGAGCTGGGTGAGTGATGTAGTGGTGAGCTGGGTGAGTGTTGTAGTGGTGAGCTGGGTGAGTGATGTAGTGGTGAGTGGTGAGTGTTGTAGTGGTGAGCTGGGTGAGTGATGTAGTGGTGAGCTGGGTGAGTGTTGTGGTGGTGAGCTGGGTGAGTGATGTAGTGGTGAGTGGTGAGTGTAGTGGTGAGTGTTGTGGTGGTGAGCTGGGTGAGTGATGTAGTGGTGAGTGATGTAGTGGTGAGTGGTGAGTGTTGTAGTGGTGAGCTGGGTGAGTGTTGTAGTGGTGAGCTGGGTGAGTGTTGTAGTGGTGAGCTGGGTGAGTGTCGTGGTGGTGAGCTGGGTGAGTGTTGTAGTGGTGAGTGTAGTGGTGAGTGATGTAGTGGTGAGTGTAGTGGTGAGTGATGTAGTGGTGAGCTGGGTGAGTGGTGAGTGTTGTAGTGGTGAGCTGGGTGAGTGATGTAGTGGTGAGTGTAGTGGTGAGTGTAGTAGTGGTGAGTGTTGTAGTGGTGAGCTGGGTGAGTGATGTAGTGGTGAGTGTTGTGGTGGTGAGCTGGGTGAGTGATGTAGTGGTGAGTGGTGAGTGTAGTGGTGAGTTGTAGTGGTGAGCTGGGTGAGTGATGTAGTGGTGAGTGGTGAGTGATGTAGTGGTGAGCTGGGTGAGTTGTAGTGGTGAGCTGGGTGAGTGTTGTAGTGGTGAGCTGGGTGAGTGTCGTGGTGGTGAGCTGGGTGAGTGTTGTAGTGGTGAGTGTAGTGGTGAGTGATGTAGTGGTGAGCTGGGTGAGTGATGTAGTGGTGAGTGTAGTGGTGAGTGATGTAGTGGTGAGCTGGGTGAGTGGTGAGTGTTGTAGTGGTGAGCTGGGTGAGTGATGTAGTGGTGAGTGTAGTGGTGAGTGTAGTAGTGGTGAGTGTTGTAGTGGTGAGCTGGGTGAGTGATGTAGTGGTGAGTGTTGTGGTGGTGAGCTGGGTGAGTGATGTAGTGGTGAGTGGTGAGTGTAGTGGTGAGTTGTAGTGGTGAGCTGGGTGAGTGATATAGTGGTGAGTGGTGAGTGATGTAGTGGTGAGCTGGGTGAGTGATGTAGTGGTGAGCTGGGTGAGTGATGTAGTGGTGAGCTGGGTGAGTGTTGTAGTGGTGAGTGTAGTGGTGAGTGTTGTAGTGGTGAGCTGGGTGAGTGATGTAGTGGTGAGTGGTGAGTGTAGTGTTGAGTTGTAGTGGTGAGCTGGGTGAGTGATGTAGTGGTGAGCTGGGTGAGTGATGTAGTGGTGAGTGGTGAGTGTAGTGTTGAGTTGTAGTGGTGAGCTGGGTGAGTGATGTAGTGGTGAGCTGGGTGAGTGATGTAGTGGTGAGCTGGGTGAGTGTTGTAGTGGTGAGTGTAGTGGTGAGTGATGTAGTGGTGAGTGGTGAGTGTAGTGGTGAGTGTTGTAGTGGTGAGCTGGGTGAGTGATGTAGTGGTGAGTGTAGTGTTGAGTTGTAGTGGTGAGCTGGGTGAGTGATGTAGTGGTGAGCTGGGTGAGTGATGTAGTGGTGAGTGGTGAGTGTAGTGTTGAGTTGTAGTGGTGAGCTGGGTGAGTGATGTAGTGGTGAGCTGGGTGAGTGATGTAGTGGTGAGCTGGGTGAGTGTTGTGGTGGTGAGCTGGGTGAGTGATGTAGTGGTGAGTGTAGTGGTGAGTGTTGTAGTGGTGAGCTGGGTGAGTGATGTAGTGGTGAGTGTAGTGGTGAGTGTTGTAGTGGTGAGTGTAGTGGTGAGTGTTGTAGTGGTGAGCTGGGTGAGTGATGTAGTGGTGAGTGGTGAGTGTAGTGGTGAGTTGTAGTGGTTAGCTGGGTGAGTGATGTAGTGGTGAGTGGTGAGTGTAGTGGTGAGCTGTAGTGGTTAGCTGGGTGAGTGATGTAGTGGTGAGTGGTGAGTGTAGTGATGAGTTGTAGTGGTGAGCTGGGTGAGTGATGTAGTGGTGAGTGTAGTGGTGAGTTGTAGTGGTGAGTTGTAGTGGTGAGCTGGGTGAGTGTTGTAGTGGTGAGCTGGGTGAGTGTAGTAGTGGTGAGCTGGGTGAGTGATGTAGTGGTGAGCTGGGTGAGTGTAGTAGTGGTGAGCTGGGTGAGTGTTGTAGTGGTGAGCTGGGTGAGTGATGTAGTGGTGAGCTGGGTGAGTGTAGTAGTGGTGAGCTGGGTGAGTGTTGTAGTGGTGAGCTGGGTGAGTGTTGTAGTGGTGAGCTGGGTGAGTGTAGTAGTGGTGAGCTGGGTGAGTGTTGTAGTGGTGAGCTGGGTGAGTGATGTAGTGGTGAGCTGGGTGAGTGATGTAGTGGTGAGTGTAGTGGTGAGCTGGGTGAGTGTTGTAGTGGTGAGCTGGGTGAGTGATGTAGTGGTGAGTGTAGTGGTGAGTGTTGTGGTGGTGAGCTGGGTGAGTGATGTAGTGGTGAGTGTAGTGGTGAGTTGTAGTGGTGAGCTGGGTGAGTGATGTAGTGGTGAGTGTAGTGGTGAGTGTTGTGGTGGTGAGCTGGGTGAGTGATGTAGTGGTGAGTGTAGTGGTGAGTTGTAGTGGTGAGCTGGGTGAGTGATGTAGTGGTGAGTGTAGTGGTGAGTTGTAGTGGTGAGCTGGGTGAGTGATGTAGTGGTGAGTGTAGTGGTGAGTGTAGTGGTGAGTGTAGTGGTGAGTTGTAGTGGTGAGCTGGGTGAGTGATGTGTCGTTCTCCCCTCCCCACCAATCAGTCCGCCTGTGATTGAAGTCATCAATTACCTCCCGAAGTGGGGGGGGGGGTCACGTGACCGGGAGTCTCTCCAATGATCAACATCTACATTTAGACCGCAGCAGGAAATCCGAAAAGCCATGAAGCTTTTTATATTTTAATCAAGGGTGCCCAGTCATTGGGGGTTCAATTGGGGGTCCATCCAAACCCTAGACCCCGCAGAGACTGACGATCCCCAACCCCCCCTCATCCCCCTCACCACCCCCACCCCCCCCACCCCCACCCCACCCCCACCCCCACCCCCACCCTCCCCCCCCTCACTGACTGTGATCTCTCCTCCCCCACCTGCCCCCTCCCCACGTCCCCCCCCCTCCCCTCGGCGTCTCCAGGCGACGCGGAGGCCGCGTCTCCATGGTAACGCGGCGCTGATTGAGGCCTCTTGATTCGTCACGTGACTTGGTCGGTGTGAAGATAGGGTGGAGGGGGGTGGGGGTGAGGGGGGTGGGGGTGAGGGGGGTGGGGGTGATGGAGGGGGGGGGTGATGGAGGGGGGTGAGGGGGGTAGGGGTGATGGGGGGGGTGATGGAGGGGGGGGTGATGGGGGGGGGGTGATGGGGGGGTGATGGGGGGGTGATGGGGGGGTGATGGAGGGTGATGGAGGGTGATGGGGGGGGTGAGGGGGGTGGGGGTGATGGAGGGGGGGGGGGTGAGGGGGGTGAAGGGGGTGATGGAGGGGGGGGGTGATGGGGGGGTGATGGAGGGGGGGGTGAGGAGGGTGAAGGGGGTAATGGAGGGGGGTGATGGGGGGGTGGTGGGAGTGGGATGAGCGGATGGGGGGGGGGGGGTTGAATTCCGCTGATAATTAATTAATAATCATCAGCATCAGCACAAATGACATCATCAACATCATCAGCACAAAAAAAACATCATCAGCACAATTAACATCAGCAGCAGCAGCAGCATCATCATCAGCACGACAGCAATCGTCAACACAACGAATATCAGCAGCACCTTAAATAATATCATTATCATCATCATCAGCGGCAGCAGCATAAATGATAATAACATCAGCGGCAGCATAAATGACAACATCATCATCATCAGCAGCAGCACAATTAAGATGATCATCATCAGCATCATCATCATCAGCATAGTCACGCCAGACTTTTATTTTGCCCGTTCCAGGACGAAAGCTACTGTGATCTTGTCTTTAAGCTTCTGTGAGCGCACGAAATCCACGTGGGTAGGTCGTGTTGTTGTTGTTATTTTATTGTTTTACATATACGTGGTGACTTTAAGAAGGAACCCAAAAGAATATGAAAGAAGGTTAAACAATTAAATAATAAACAAATAAAACAATAAAATTCTCACGACGTTTCTACTGCAACACAAGCAATCATCATCAGGTGTGGAAACCACAGAGAAAATTAGAAATCTTTTTTTAAGTGGTACTTTTAATTTTATAAATTTTCTCGCTGTGGTTTACACACCTGATGATGATTGCTTGTGTTGCAGTCGAAACGTCGTGAGAATTTTATTGTTTTATATTTTTATTATTTTATTGTTTCCCATACACGTGACTTTACCGAAAGACCCAAAGAATATGAAAGAAGGTTAAACAATAAAACAATAAAAAATATAAAACAATAAAATTCTCACGACGTTCCACTGCAACACAAGCAACCATCATCAGGTGTGGAAACCACAGAGAGAACATTTGTCAAAAAAAAGTACCACTTAAAAAAAAGAATTCAAAATTTCTCGCTGTGGTTTCCACACCTGATGATGACTGCTTGTGTTGCAGTGGAAACGTGAGAATTTTATATTTCTATATTTTTATTATTTTATTGTTTCCCATATATGTCACTTTACCGCAAGACCCAAAGAATATGAAAGAAGGGAAACAATAAAACAATAAAAAATATAAAACAATAAATTTACCACGACGTTTCTACTGCAACACAAGCAATCATCATCAGGTGTGGAAACCACAGAGAGAACATTTGAAATCTTTTTTTAAAGTGTTACTTTTTTTAAATAAATTTTCTCGCTGTGCTTTTCACACCTGATGATGACTGCTTGTGTTGCAGTCGAAACGTCGTGAGAATTTTATTGTTCTATATTTTTGTTATTTTATTGTTTCACATATACGTCACTTTCCAGAAAGACTCAAAAGAATATGAAAAAAGGTTCAACAATTAAATAAAAAATATATAAAACAATAAAATTACCACGTTTCTACTGCAACACAAGCAATCATCATCAGGTGTGGAAACCACAGAGAAAACATTTGTCAAAAAAAAAGTACCACTTTAAAAAAAAAGAATTCAAATTTTCTCGCTGTGGTTTTCACACCTGATGATGATTGCTCGTGTTGCAGTCGAAACGTCGTGAGGATTTTATTGTTTTAGATTTTTATTATTTTATTGTTTCCCATACACGTGACTTTACCGAAAGACCCAAAAGAATATGAAAGGTAAACAATAAAATAATAAAAAATATAAAACAATAAAATTCTCACGACGTTCCACTGCAACACAAGCAATCATCATCAGGTGTGGAAACCACAGAGAGAACATTTGAATTCTTTTTCAAAGTGGTACTTTTTTTTTACAAATTTTCTTGCTGTGCTTTTCACACCTGATGATGATTGCTTGTGTTGCAGTCGAAACGTCGTGAGAATTTTATTGTTTCATATATTTTTATTATTTTATTGTTTCCCTTCTACGTGGTGACTTTACCGAAAGACGCAAAAGAATATGAATCCCTGCAGTCACGAAAGCTTTAAATCAATAAAAAAAATATGAAAGCTGTAATATTTACAAACGCAATGGGGCAGAGCAGAATTCTATCTTGCTATTGACTCTTGTAACGAAAGAATGTCATCAAACATGTCACTGTAGCACTCTATACACCACTGACCTTCAATTTGTTTAAATTCACCGCTCTAGACACGTTATCCTCCGTGGCTTTCGGTCGCCGGGGGTTGGAATAAATTGGAAATCGATACAAATATCTGGGAAATCATCAGGAAAAATGTAACGCAGAAGCATAAGTTAGACTTGCCAACTCCAATGTAGATTTGAAGTTTTCGTGACTGCAGGAGTCCACACTCTGTGTTTCTTTCGGGAAAATCACGTAGGTGAAAAAAAAGTTAAAATAAAAACAAAAAATAAGAATTAAAAACAAAAATAAAATAAAAATAGAAATAATCAATGAGGTAAAAATTAAAAAATAAGATTAAAAAATTAAAAATAGAAATAATCACTGAAGTAAAAATAAAAATATAGAAATAATCAAAGTAAATCACGACGTTTCGGATACAACACAAGCGTCCGTCATCAGGTGCGACAACCACAGCAAAAAAACAATACTGTAAAAAAAATTACTGTAAAAAATAAATTACTGTAATTTTTTAGCTTCCGAAACGTCGTGATTTAATTTGATTATTTCTATTTTTTTACTTTTTGTATTCTTATTTTTTTATTTGTATTTTATTATTCTTGGTTCTTTCGGTAAAGTCACGTAGAAGGGAAACAATAAAAATAATAAAACATATAGTGTGTGGGGTGGGTGAGGTGTGTGGGTGAGGTGTGTGGGTGAGGTGTGTGAGTGAGGTGTGTGGGTGAGGTGAGTGGGGTGAGGTGTGTGGGTGAGGTGTGTGGGTGAGGTGTGTGGGTGAGGTGTGTGGGTGGTGAGGTGGGTGATGTTGGTGAGGTGTGTGGGTGAGGTGTGTGGGTGAGGTGTGTGGGTGAGGTGTGTGGGTGAGGTGTGTGGGTGAGGTGTGTGGGTGAGGTGTGTGGGGTGGGTGAGGTGTGTGGGTGAGGTGTGTGGGGTGGGTGAGGTGTGTGGGGTGGGTGAGGTGTGTGGGTGAGGTGTGTGGGTGAGGTGTGTGGGGTGGGTGAGGTGTGTGGGTTAGGTGTGTGGGTGAGGTGTGTGGGTGAGGTGTGTGGGTGAGGTGTGTGGGTGAGGTGTGTGGGTGAGGTGTGTGGATGGTGAGGTGTGTGGGTGAGGTGTGTGGGTGAGGTGTGTGGGTGAGGTGTGTGGGGTGGGTGAGGTGTGTGGGTGAGGTGTGTGGGGTGGGTGAGGTGTGTGGGGTGGGTGAGGTGTGTGGGTGAGGTGTGTGGGTGAGGTGTGTGGGGTGGGTGAGGTGTGTGGGTTAGGTGTGTGGGTGAGGTGTGTGGGTGAGGTGTGTGGGTGAGGTGTGTGGGTGAGGTGTGTGGGTGAGGTGTGTGGATGGTGAGGTGTGTGGGTGAGGTGTGTGGGTGAGGTGTGTGGGGTGGGTGAGGTGTGTGGGTGAGGTGTGTGGGTGAGGTGTGTGGGTGAGGTGTGTGGGTGAGGTGTGTGGGTGAGGTGTGTGGGTGAGGTGTGTGGGGTGGGTGAGGTGTGTGGGTGAGGTGTGTGGGTGAGGTGTGTGGGGTGGGTGAGGTGTGTGGGTGGTGAGGTGGGTGATGTTGGTGAGGTGTGTGGGGTGGGTGAGGTGTGTGGGGTGGGTGAGGTGTGTGGGTGAGGTGTGTGGGTGAGGTGTGTGGGGTGGGTGAGGTGTGTGGGTGAGGTGTGTGGGTGAGGTGTGTGGGTGAGGTGTGTGGGGTGGGTGAGGTGTGTGGGTGAGGTGTGTGGGTGAGGTGTGTGGGTGAGGTGTGTGGGTGAGGTGTGTGGGGTGGGTGAGGTGGGTGAGGTGTGTGGGTGAGGTGTATGAGTGAGGTGTGTGGGTGAGGTGTGTGGGGTAGAGGTGTGTGGGTGAGGTGTGTGGGTGAGGTGTGTGGGTGAGGTGTGTGGGTGAGGTGTGTGGGTGAGGTGTGTGGGGTGGGTGAGGTGTGTGGGGTAGAGGTGTGTGGGTGAGGTGTGTGGGTGAGGTGTGTGGGTGAGGTGTGTGGGTGAGGTGTGTGGGGTAGAGGTGTGTGGGTGAGGTGTGTGGGTGAGGTGTGTGGGTGAGGTGTATGAGTGAGGTGTGTGGGTGAGGTGTGTGGATGGTGAGGTGTGTGGGTGAGGTGTGTGGGTGAGGTGTGTGGGGTGGGTGAGGTGTGTGGGTGGGTGAGGTGTGTGGGTGAGGTGTGTGGGTGGGTGAGGTGTGTGGGTGAGATGTGTTGGTGGTGAGGTGTGTGGGTGAGGTGTGTGGGTGAGGTGTGTGGGGTAGAGGTGTGTGGGTGAGGTGTGTGAGGTGGGGTAGAGGTGTGTGGGGTGAGGTGTGTGGGTGAGGTGTGTGGGTGAGGTGTGTGGATGTAGTGTGTGGGTGAGGTGTGTGGGGTAGAGGTGTGTGGGTGAGGTGTGTGGGGTGAGGTGTGTGGGTGAGGTGTGTGGGTGAGGTGTGTGGATGTAGTGTGTGGGTGAGGTGTGTGGGTGGGTGAGGTGTGTGGGTGAGGTGTGTGGGTGAGGTGTGTGGGTGAGGTGTGTGGGTGAGGTGTGTGGATGTAGTGTGTGGGTGAGGTGTGTGGGTGGGTGAGGTGTGTGGGTGGGTGAGGTGTGTGGGTGAGGTGTGTGGGTGGGTGAGGTGTGTGGGTGAGGTGTGTGGGGTGAGGTGTGTGGGTGAAGTGTGTGGGTGAGGTGTGTGGATGTAGTGTGTGGGTGAGGTGTGTGGGTGGGTGAGGTGTGTGGGTGAGGTGTGTGGGTGAGGTGTGTGTGGGTGAGGTGTGTGAGTGGTGAGGTGTGTGGGTGAGGTGTGTGAGTGGTGAGGTGTGTGGGTGAGGTGTGTGAGTGGTGAGGTGTGTGGGTGAGGTGTGTGAGTGGTGAGGTGTGTGGGTGAGGTGTGTGGTGAGGTGTGTGGGTGGTGAGGAGTGTGACGTCACCCACACTTTTTCTGGGGCTGGTCCACCGTGGCCCCCCGATCCCAATAATATTGACTCGCCACACCGGGGCTGTGAGTGGGTGGTGGTGGTGGGGGGGGTACCCTTATCTCTCTGCTCTCTGGGGGGTGGGAGGACACCGTTGAGGTGACACAACCCCCACCACCACCACCACCACCCCCACCACCACCACCCCCACCACCACCCCCACCACCACCCCCCACCACCACCTATAGACACAGACAAAGGTCCCCCGTGTAGCCTCTAACAGGCTGTAGGGGCAAGTGCTGTTAGCGAGCAGCACCTATAGACACACAGACACAACAACAACAACAACAGCCATTCGCCACTAAGTGGCGGTGACGTCACCACGACGCTTGTGCCAGGCTATGTGCACCTTGAGGCCACGTGAAGTGTCGAACGCCCGCTGGCAGGAGGTCACGGGGCAGACCCAGGTGCCACGGGTCGACTGACTGAGATGACTGGCCGATGCACCACCTGTGCCCCCTACTGTGCCAACCTGCTGTGCTTTATCCACCCGGCACTCCGCTCGTTGTTGTGAGCGTCGCTCCTCCGCCCTCCGTTGTTGTTGGAGGGCGACTGCCTCCAACTGCCCAGTAGCATCCTTCACGAGCCTCCTCCACAGAGGCCGATCTTGACACCGCTGGTACCGGTCATCGGCAAGTCCACTCAGCCCCACGTCCTCCTGTACCACATCACTCCATCTCTTCTCTAGCCCGTGCCGCGCCCGTTTAGCCCCCTCAATCCTGCCAAACAAAAGCTGTTTTGGCATGCGGTGGCTGGGCATGTGGGCTACATGACCCAGCCAACGCAGCCTTGCCCGCCGGAGGAGCTCACCGATGGGACCTTGTCCAGATCTTTCCAGGATTTGTGAGCTCCTCACACAGTCCAGCCTTGGTACAAACCCAGGATGATGTCATGTCGGGCAGTCTGCGCACAAACGCCAACCCTCCCTCAGCATTTCGCTTGGGGGATCATCTCTGCCCGGTGCCTTTCCTGGTCTCAGACTCCGGATCGCCTTCAGTACTTCCTCAACGGATGGGACCTCGGCCAGCCACTCACAGGCGGTGACTTCTTCCTCCAATATTTGAGGCACCGCAGCCTCAGCAGGGTCATCCTCACTTTGTGCCACGATGTTTTCCTGGCCGAGGGATTTGCCCTCCCCCAGGACCTCACAGAAATGCTCAGCAAATCTGCAAACCTGTTCCTGGGGGGTTGGATGAGGGGGCTTGGGGGCTAGTGGGGGGCTGATGGTAGGGGGGATGGGGGGGGTGCTAATTAACATAATTGACTGATTCCGTGACGCCACGCGAGCTGCCGACGCCGCCGAGAGGCGCGCTAAATTGATCAGCCAATTAAGGAGTTGGCAGCCACGTGATCAATCAATTAGCGGGGGGGGAGGGGCAGGAGGGGTTCATTAAAGCCCTGTGAACCAACATCCACTTCGCTGTGGTTATCACTGTGGTTGTGGTTATCACTGTGGTGATCTCTGTGGTTATCTGTGGTTATCTGTGGTTGTGGTGATCTCTGTGGTTATCACTGTGGTTATCTGTGGTTGTGGTTATCACTGTGGTTATCACTGTGGTTATCTCTGTGTAGTGTATAGTGTAGGGTAGTGTATTGTTAGTGTATAGTAATGTAGTGTATAGTGTAGTAGTGTATAGTGTTGTAGTGTAGTGTATATTAGTGTATAGTGTAGTTGTCTAGTAGTATATAGTATAGTAGTGTATAGTGTTGTAGTGTATATTGTAGTGTATAGTAGTGTAGTGTACAGTGTAGTGTGTAGTGTATAGTAGTGTAGTGTATAGTGTAGTGTTTAGTGTAGTGTGTAGTGTATAGTAGTGTAGTGTAGTGTATAGGGTAGTGAATAGTGTAGTATATAGTGTAGTGTATAGTAGTGTAGTGTGTAGGGTAGTGTTTAGTGTAATCGTCCTCTCTCTCCGAGTCGTCCTCTATCCCTCTTCGAGAACCGAGAAGTAAACACGCGCTGCGTTGTCACGAGTTGCGAACTCGTGATTTATGATTTAACAGAATCATTAACAGCTGAGGCACATGATGATGATGGCGATGTCGGCACGTCGAAGGCACTTTGACGTCACAATAACTGCATTCCGATTTAAAGCTAGGGATTCATATTCTTGGTTCTTTCGGTAAAGTCACCACGTGGAAGGGAAACAATAAAATAATAAAAACATAAAACATTACAAAGATAAAAAAAATCTCACGACGTTTCGGCCACAAAGTGAGCAGCCATCCTCAGGTGAAGGGACACACAGCTGTCGGAAAGACAGCGTCACATTTAAGACGCCTATCAGGACAGAGACACAGTGTCACATGTAAGACGTCTTACAGGAGAGAGACACAGCGTCACATGTAAGACGTCTTACAGGACAGAGACACAGCGTCACATGTAAGACTCCTATCAGGACAGAGACACAGCGTCACATGTAAGACGTCTTACAGGACAGAGACACAGTGTCACATGTAAGACGTCTCACAGGACAGAGACAGAGCGTCACATGTAAGACGTCTTACAGGACAGAGACACAGCGTCACATGTAAGACGCCTATCAGGACAAACACAGCGTCACATGTAAGACGTCTTACAGGAGAGAGACACAGCGTCACATGTAAGACGTCTTACAGGAGAGAGACACAGCGTCACATGTAAGACGTCTTACAGGAGAGAGACACAGCGTCACATGTAAGACGCCTATCAGGACAAATACAGCGTCACATGTAAGACGCCTATCAGGACAGAGACACAGCGTCACATGTAAGACGTCTTACAGGACAGAGACACAGCGTCACATGTAAGACGTCTTACAGGACAGAGACACAGCGTCACATGTAAGACGTCTTACAGGACAGAGACACAGCGTCACATGTAAGACGTCTCACAGGACAGAGACACAGTGTCACATGTAAGACGCCTATCAGGACAGAGACACAGCGTCACATGTAAGACGTCTTACAGGACAGAGACACAGCGTCACATGTAAGACGTCTTACAGGACAGAGACACAGCGTCACATGTAAGACGTCTTACAGGACAGAGACACAGCGTCACATGTAAGACGTCTCACAGGACAGAGACACAGCGTCACATGTAAGACGTCTTACAGGAGAGACACAGCGTCACATGTAAGACGTCTTACAGGACAGAGACACAGCGTCACATGTAAGACGTCTTACAGGACAGAGACACAGCATCACATGTAAGACGTCTTACAGGACAGAGACACAGTGTCACATGTAAGACGTCTTACAGGACAGAGACACAGCGTCACATGTAAGACGTCTTACAGGACAGAGACACAGCGTCACAGGTAAGACGTCTTACAGGACAGAGACACAGCGTCACATGTAAGACGTCTTACAGGACAGAGACACAGCGTCACATGTAAGACGTCTTACAGGACAGAGACACAGCGTCACATGTAAGACGTCTCACAGGACAGAGACAGAGCGTCACATGTAAGACGTCTTACAGGACAGAGACACAGCGTCACATGTAAGACGTCTTACAGGACAGAGACACAGCGTCACATGTAAGACGTCTTACAGGACAGAGACACAGTGTCACATGTAAGACGTCTCACAGGACAGAGACAGAGCGTCACATGTAAGACGTCTACAGGACAGAGACACAGCGTCACATGTAAGACGTCTTACAGGACAGAGACACAGCGTCACATGTAAGACGTCTTACAGGAGAGACACAGATGTCACATGTAAGACGCCTATCAGGACAAACACAGCGTCACATGTAAGACGTCTTACAGGAGAGACACAGCGTCACATGTAAGACGCCTATCAGGACAAACACAGCGTCACATGTAAGACGTCTTACAGGAGAGAGACACAGCGTCACATGTAAGACGTCTTACAGGAGAGAGACACAGCGTCCCATGTAAGACGTCTTACAGGAGAGAGACACAGCGTCACATGTAAGACGTCTTACAGGACAGAGACACAGCGTCACATGTAAGACGTCTTACAGGAGAGACAGTGTCACATGTAAGACGTCTTACAGGAGAGAGACACAGCGTCACATGTAAGACGCCTATCAGACAAAATACAGCGTCACATGTAAGACGCCTATCAGGACAGAGACACAGCGTCACATGTAAGACGTCTTACAGGACAGAGACACAGCGTCACATGTAAGACGTCTTACAGGACAGAGACACAGCGTCACATGTAAGACGTCTTACAGGAGAGATAGTGTCACATGTAAGACGTCTTACAGGAGAGAGACACAGCGTCACATGTAAGACGCCTATCAGGACAAATACAGCGTCACATGTAAGACGCCTATCAGGACAGAGACACAGCGTCACATGTAAGACGTCTCACAGGACAGAGACACAGCGTCACATGTAAGACGTCTTACAGGACAGAGACACAGGCGTCACATGTAAGACGTCTTACAGGACAGAGACACAGCGTCACATGTAAGACGTCTTACAGGGACAGAGACACAGTGTCACATGTAAGACGTCTTACAGGACAGAGACACAGCGTCACATGTAAGACGCCTATCAGGACAGAGACACAGTGTCACATGTAAGACGTCTTACAGGACAGAGACACAGCGTCACATGTAAGACGTCTTACAGGACAGAGACACAGCGTCACATGTAAGACGTCTTACAGGAGAGAGACACAGCGTCACATGTAAGACGTCTTACAGGAGAGAGACACAGCGTCACATGTAAGACGTCTTACAGGACAGAGACACAGCGTCACATGTAAGACGTCTTACAGGACAGAGACACAGCGTCACATGTAAGACGTCTTACAGGACAGAGACACAGTGTCACATGTAAGACGTCTTACAGGACAGAGACAGCGTCACATGTAAGACGTCTTACAGGACAGACACAGCGTCACATGTAAGACATCTTACAGGACAGAGACACAGTGTCACATGTAAGACGTCTTACAGGACAGAGACACAGCGTCACATATAAGACGTCTTACAGGACAGAGACACAGCGTCACATGTAAGACGTCTTACAGGAGAGACACAGCGTCACATGTAAGACGTCTTACAGGAGAGAGACACAGCGTCACATGTAAGACGTCTTACAGGACAGAGACACAGCGTCACATGTAAGACGTCTTACAGGACAGAGAACAGCGTCACATGTAAGACGTCTTACAGGACAGAGACACAGCGTCACATGTAAGACGTCTTACAGGACAGAGACACAGCGTCACATGTAAGACGTCTTACAGGAGAGAGACACAGCGTCACATGTAAGACGTCTTACAGGAGAGAGACACAGCGTCACATGTAAGACGTCTTACAGGACAGAGACACAGCGTCACATGTAAGACGTCCTTACAGGACAGAGACACAGCGTCACATGTAAGACGTCTTACAGGACAGAGACACAGTGTCACATGTAAGACGTCTTACAGGACAGAGACAGCGTCACATGTAAGACGTCTTACAGGACAGAACAGCGTCACATGTAAGACGTCTGTCAGGACAGAGACACAGCGTCACATGTAAGACGTCTTACAGGACAGAGACACAGTGTCACATGTAAGACTCCTATCAGGACAGACACAGCGTCACATGTAAGACGTCTTACAGGACAGACACAGCGTCACATGTAAGACGTCTTACAGGACAGAGACACAGTGTCACATGTAAGACGTCTTACAGGACAGAGACACAGCGTCACATGTAAGACGCCTATCAGGAGAGACACAGTGTCACATGTAAGACGTCTTACAGGACAAATACAGCGTCACATGTAAGACGTCTTACAGGACAGAGACACAGCGTCACATGTAAGACGTCTTACAGGACAGAGACACAGTGTCACATGTAAGACGTCTTACAGGACAGAGACACAGCGTCACATGTAAGACGTCTTACAGGACAGAGACACAGTGTCACATGTAAGACGTCTTACAGGAGAGACACAGCGTCACATGTAAGACGTCTTACAGGACAGAGACACAGCGTCACATGTAAGACGTCTCACAGGAGAGACACAGCGTCACATGTAAGACGTCTTACAGGACAGAGACACAGCGTCACATGTAAGACGTCTTACAGGAGAGAGAAACAGCGTCACATGTAAGACGTCTTACAGGAGAGACACAGTGTCACATGTAAGACGTCTTACAGGAGAGACACAGTGTCACATGTAAGACGTCTTACAGGACAGAGACACAGTGTCACATGTAAGACGTCTTACAGGACAGAGAAACAGCGTCACATGTAAGACGTCTGACAGGAGAGAGACACAGCGTCACATGTAAGACGTCTTACAGGACAGAGACACAGTGTCACATGTAAGACGTCTTACAGGACAGACACAGCGTCACATGTAAGACCGTCTCACAGGACAGAGACACAGTGTCACATGTAAGACGTTCTTACAGGAACCAGAGACACTCAGTGTCACATGTTCTCACAGGACAGAGACACAGCGTCACATGTAAGACGTCTTACAGGAGAGACACAGTGTCACATGTAAGACGTCTTACAGGAGAGACACAGCGTTACGTGTAAGACGTCTTACAGGACAGAGACAGCGCTCCAATGAACACCGCTAAGCTTGGCAGCGTGTTTTTAAGCTGGGTGTGAGGAGGAGAGAGCCTTGACAAAGGAGTTTACACATCAACAGAGGAATTTAGCTTTTAGATTTAAGGCTTTCGTGCCTGCAAGGATTCATCTTCTTTGGTTCTTTCGGTAAAGTCACCACGTAGAATGAGAATAAAATAATAAAAAAATAGAAAATAAAATAATTATTACATTAATATATTGTTTCATTATGTTATTATTTTATGATTTTATTATTTTATTCTCATTCCACGTGGTGACTTTACCGAAAGAACCAAAGAAGAGGAATTCAGCATGTTGATGACAAATGTAGCTTTTGGGGCGTCGCCGCGTCGTCACAACAACTGCATTGTGACGTCACCGTGTCGTCACAACAACTGCATTGTGACGTCACCGTGTCGTCACAACGACTGCATTGTGACGTCACCGTGACGACGGCGTCACCGCGTCGTCGTCACGACGACGGCGTCGCCGCGTCGTCACAACAACTGCATTGTGACGTCACCGTGTCGTCACAACAACTGCATTGTGACGTCACCGTAACGACGGCGTTGCCGCGTCGTCACAACGACTGCATTGTGACGTCACCGTGACGACGGCGTCGCCGCGTCGTCGTCACGACGACGGCGTCGCCGCGTCGTCACAACGACTGCACTGCGACGTCATTTACGAAGTCACCGCCGCGTCGTCGTCGCGGCGACGTCACAATGACTGCACTGCGACGTCACTGACGAAGTCACCGCCGCGTCGTCGTCGCGGCGACGTCACAATAACTGCACTGCGACGTCACTGACGAAGTCGCCGCCGCGTCTTCGTCGTCACGGCGACAGCGTCACCGTGACGACGCCGCCGCCGTCGTCGTCACGGCGACGCCGGCGGCGGCATGACCCTGCCGCACACAGCCCGGAGCTTTGTGCACGTCCCCTTCACCCGCTGGGAGTTGAGGACCTCCCAGAATTCCCGGCTCGCTGAGTCCTCCTTGCCCATGATGAGGTCACACAGGTGACCCATCGCCTGGTGGGAGCCTCCACGACGCAGGGTGGCGCTCACCGCCTGGTGGGTGGGTGGTGGGTGGGTGGGTGGTGGGGGGAGGGTGGGGGGAGGGTGGGGGGAGGGTGGGGGGAGGGTGGGGGGAGGGGTGACTCGTTACGATGACGTCATCGCAGCGGCCACAGCCCCAGGCCTCCAAAGCTGTGACCGTCGCCCCGAAGCCTTCACGTCAAAAAACCCTTAAACCTCGTAACGTAGTGTATAGTGTAGTTTATAGTATACAATGTAGTGTATAGTGTAGTGTATAGTGTAGTGTATAGTGTAGTTTATAGTATACAATGTAGTGTATAGTGTAGTGTATAGTGTAGTGTATAGCGTAGTTTATAGTATACAATGTTGTGTATAGTGTAGTGTATAGTGTAGTTTATAGTATACAATGTAGTGTATAGTGTAGTGTATAGTGTAGTTTACAGTATACAATGTAGTGTATAGTGTAGTGTATAGTGTAGTTTATAGTATACAATGTAGTGTATAGTGTAGTGTATAGTGTAGTTTATAGTATACAATGTAGTGTATAGTGTAGTGTATAGTGTAGTTTATAGTATACAATGTAGTGTTATAGTGTAGTGTATAGTGTAGTTTATAGTATACAATGTAGTGTATAGTGTAGTGTATAGTGTAGTGTATAGTGTAGTTTATAGTATACAATGTAGTGTATAGTGTAGTGTATAGTGTAGTGTATAGTGTAGTTTATAGTGTAGTGTATAGTGTAGTGTATAGTGTAGTTTATAGTGTAGTTTACAGTATACAATGTAGTGTATAGTGTAGTGTATAGTGTAGTTTATAGTGTAGTGTATAGTGTAGTTTACAGTATACAACGTAGTGTATAGTGTAGTTTATAGTGTAGTTTATAGTATACAATGTAGTGTATAGTGTAGTGTATAGTGTAGTTTATAGTGTAGTGTATAGTTTAGTGTATAGTGTAGTTTACAGTATACAATGTAGTGTATAGTGTAGTTTATAGTGTAGTTTATAATATACAATGTAGTGTATAGTGTAGTGTATAGTGTAGTTTATAGTATAATTTATAGTGTAGTTTACAGTATACAATATAGTGTATAGTGTAGTGTATAGTGTAGTGTATAGTGTAGTTTATAGTATACAATGTAGTGTATAGTGTAGTGTATAGTGTAGTTTATAGTATACAATGTAGTGTATAGTGTAGTGTATAGTGTAGTTTATAGTGTAGTTTATAGTATACAATGTGTGTATAGTGTAGTGTATAGTGTAGTTTATAATATACAATGTAGTGTATAGTGTAGTGTATAGTGTAGTGTATAGTATACAATGTAGTGTATAGTGTAGTGTATAGTGTAGTTTATAGTATACAATGTAGTGTATAGTGTAATGTATAGTGTAGTTTACAGTATACAATGTAGTGTATAGTGTAGTATATAGTGTAGTTTATAATATAGAATGTAGTGTATAGTGTAGTTTATAGTATACAATGTAGTGTATAGTGTAGTGTATAGTGTAGTTTATAGTATACAATGTAGTGTATAGTGTAGTTTATAGTATACAATGTAGTGTATAGTGTAGTTTATAGTATACAATGTAGTGTATAGTGTAGTGTATAGTGTAGTTTATAGTATACAATGTAGTGTATAGTGTAGTGTATAGTGTAGTTTATAGTATACAATGTAGTGTATAGTGTAGTGTATAGTGTAGTTTATAGTATACAATGTAGTGTATAGTGTAGTGTATAGTGTAGTGTATAGTGTAGTTTATAGTATACAATGTAGTGTATAGTGTAGTGTATAGTGTAGTTTATAGTATACAATGTAGTGTATAGTGTAGTGTATAGTGTAGTGTATAGTGTAGTTTATAATATACAATGTAGTGTATAGTGTAGTATATAGTGTAGTTTATAATATACAATGTAGTGTATAGTGTAGTTTATAGTATACAATGTAGTGTATAGTGTAGTGTATAGTGTAGTTTACAGTATACAATGTAGTGTATAGTGTAGTGTATAGTGTAGTTTATAGTATACAATGTAGTGTATAGTGTAGTTTATAGTATACAATGTAGTGTATAGTGTAGTGTATAGTGTAGTTTATAGTATACAATGTAGTGTATAGTGTAGTGTATAGTGTAGTTTATAGTATACAATGTAGTGTATAGTGTAGTGTATAGTGTAGTTTATAGTATACAATGTAGTGTAGTGTATAGTGTAGTTTATAGTATACAATGTAGTGTATAGTGTAGTGTATAGTGTAGTTTATAGTATACAATGTAGTGTATAGTGTAGTGTATAGTGTAGTGTATAGTGTAGTTTATAATATACAATGTAGTGTATAGTGTAGTATATAGTGTAGTTTATAATATACAATGTAGTGTATAGTGTAGTACATAGTGTAGTTTATAGCGTAGTTTATAGCATAGTTTATAGTATACAATGTAGTGTATAGTGTAGTGTATAGCGTAGTGTATAGTATACAATGTAGTGTATAGTGTAGTGTAGTGTATAGCGTAGTTTATAGTATACAATGTAGTGTATAGTGTAGTGTATAGTGTAGTTTATAGCGTACGTAGTTTATAGTATACAATGTAGTGTATAGTGTAGTGTATAGCGTAGTTTATAGCGTAGTGTATAGCGTAGTTTACAGTATACAATGTAGTGTATAGTGTAGTGTATAGCGTAGTTTATAGCGTAGTTTACAGTATACAATGTAGTGTATAGTGTAGTGTATAGTGTAGTGTATAGCGTAGTTTATAGCGTAGTTTATAGTGTAGTTCATAGTATACAATGTAGTGTATAGTGTAGTGTATAGCGTAGTGATAGTGAGTTTATAATATACAATGTAGTGTATAGTGTAGTGTATAGTGTAGTTTATAGTGTAGTGTATAGCATAGTTTATAGTGTAGTGTATAGTATAAGTTTATAGTATACAATGTAGTGTGTAGTGTAGTATATAGTGTGTAGTGTATAGTGTAGTGTACGATGTAGTGTATAATGTAGTGTATAATGTAGTGTATAATGTATAGTGTAGTGTACGATGTAGTGTATAATGTAGTGTATAATATATAGTGTAGTGCACGATGTAGTGTATAATATAGTGTGTAGTGTATAATGTAGTTGTAGTGTATAATGTAGTGTATAATGTATAATGTAGTGTATAATGTAGTGTATAATGTATAGTGTAGTGTACGATGTAGTGTATAATGTAGTGTATAATATATAGTGTAGTGTACGATGTAGTGTATAATGTAGTGTATAATGTAGTGTATAATGTATAGTGTAGTGTAAACCGTACGAGTCAACAGCTACGCGATTTGGACTTGCCGATGGCCGGTAGCAGCTTTGTGTCAAGATCGGCCTCTGTGGAGGAGGAGGCTCGCGAAGGACGCCGCTGCTGGCCTGGTGCCAGGCTAGGTGCACCTGGAGGTCACGGGGCAGACCCAGCAGGTGCCACGGGTCGACTGACCGAGATGAGTGGCCGATGCACCACTTGTGCCCCCTGCTGTGCCAGGCTAGGTGCCTCCTCCTCCACAGCCCCCCCCCCCACAGCCCCCCACCACAGCCCCCCCCCCACCACAGCCCCCCCCCACAGCCCCCCACCACAGCCCCCCACCCCCACAGCCCCCCACCTCGTACTCCCTGCGTGTGATGACCCCGCGTGCGTCCACCTCGCACAGCAGCATGGCGACATCGTAGACGGCGTCCTTCACATCCTCCAGGTTCACCTGCAGCAGGCGACGCCACGTGGACACGGGGGCACGGGGCTCCTCCATCCTAGTGGGGGGGTGGTGGGGGGGTGGTGGGGGGGTGGTGGGGGGGTGGTGGGGGGAGTGGGGGGGGGGGTGGTTGGTGGGCGATCACGGAAATGTTGGTGATGGAAATTCCATATTTCCATCTCCAACGTCGTCATTATAGTCATCATAGTCGTCATCATCGTCATCATAGTCATCATCATCATAGTCATCATCATAGTCATCATCGTCATCATCATAGTCATCATCATCATAGTCGTCATCATCATCATCACAGTCATCATCATCGTCATCGACGTCATCATCATAGTCGTCATCATCATAGTCAT
>NW_027422604.1:1198014-1386486 GCF_048934315.1 Petromyzon marinus | reverse complement strand
GGGGGTGAGAGTGGGTGGGGGGATGGTGGGGGGGGTGAGAGTGGGTGGGGGGATGGTGGGGGGGGTGAGAGTGGGTGGGGGGGATGGTGGGGGGGGGGTGAGAGTGGGTGGGGGGATGGTGGGGGGGTGAGAGTGGGTGGGGGGATGGTGGGGGGGGTGAGAGTGGGTGGGGGGGATGGTGGGGGGGGGTGAGAGTGGGTGGGGGATGGTGGGGGGGGGGTGAGAGTGGGTGGGGGATGGTGGGGGGGTGAGAGTGGGTGGGGGGATGGTGGGGGGCGGGAGAGTGAGTGGGGGGATGGTGGTTGGGGGGAGAGTGGGTGGGGGGATGGTGGGGGGTGAGAGTGGGTGGGGGGATGGTGGGGGGGTGAGAGTGGGTGGGGGGATGGTGGAGGGGTGAGAGTGGGTGGGGGGATGGTGGGGGGGTGAGAATGGGTGGGGGGATGGTGGGGGGGTGAGAGTGGGTGGGGGGAAGGTGGGGGGATGGTGGGGGGTGAGAGTGGGTGGGGGGGGTGAGAGTGGGTGGGGGGATGGTGGGGGGGGTGAGAGTGGGTGGGGGGAAGGTGGGGGGGTGAGAGTGGGTGGGGGGATGGTGGGGGGGGTGAGAGTGGGTGGGGGGATGGTGGGGGGTGAGAGTGGGTGGGGGGATGGTGGGGGGTGAGAGTGGGTGGGGGGATGGTGGGGGGGTGAGAGTGGGTTGGGGGGATGGTGGGGGGGGTGAGAGTGGGTGGGGGGATGGTGGGGGGGTGAGAGTGGGTGGGGGGATGGTGGGGGGGTGAGAGTGGGTGGGGGGATGGTGGGGGGGTGAGAGTGGGTGGGGGGATGGTGGGGGGGGTGGTGAGAGTGGGTGGGGGGGGGTGGGGGGGGGGGGGGGAGAGTGGGTGGGGGGATGGTGGGGGGGTGAGAGTGGGTGGGGGATGGTGGGGGGGTGAGAGTGGGTGGGGGGATGGTGGGGGGCGGAGAGTGAGTGGGGGGATGGTGGTTGGGGGGAGAGTGGGTGGGGGATGGTGGGGGGGTGAGAGTGGGTGGGGGGATGGTGGGGGTGAGAGTGGGTGGGGGGATGGTGGGAGGGGTGAGAGTGGGTGGGGGGATGGTGGGGGGGTGAGAATGGGTGGGGGGGATGGTGGGGGGGTGAGAGTGGGTGGGGGGAAGGTGGGGGGATGGTGGGGGGTGAGAGTGGGTGGGGAGGGGTGAGAGTGGGTGGGGGGAAGGTGGGAGGCGAGGTGGTTGCGAGTGTTAATGGAATTTTCCACGCTGCGCTCGCTACGACAACAATAACAAGAGGGCAGCCTGCCCCGGTGGTGGGGGTGGTGGGTGGGTGAGGGGGTGGTGATCGTGGTGGGGTGGATGGTGATGGTCGTGGCTGGTGGGGTGGTGGGTGGGTGAGGGGGTGGTGATCGTGGTGGGTGGGTGGTGATAGTGGTGGCTGGGGGGCTGATGGTGGGGTGGTAGGTGGGTGAGGAGGTGATGGGTGGTGGTAGGTGGTGATCGTGGTGGGTGGGTGGTGATGGTGGTGGCTGGGGGGGTGGTGGTGGGTGGTGATGGTGGTGGGGTGGTGGAGTGGTGGTGGGTGGTGATCGTGGTGGGTGGCTGGTGATGTTGGTTGGGGTTGTGGTGGTGGTATTGGTTGTTAGGCAGAGGTGGGGTGGTGTGTGAGGGGGTGGTGGGTGGTGATGGTGGTGGGGGGGTGGTGGGTGGGTGGGTGGTGGGTGGTGGGGGGAGGTGAGGGAGCAATTGGCGAGGTCTGTGGACTGATCGTGAGATCGGTGCCAGCGAGGAACGAGGCCACGCTTGTTAGGGCCCTCGGAGATTCGGAGGTTCCGGAGGTGGTGGTGGTGGGGGGGGGGGGAGTAGTGGGGGGGGGGAGTAGTGGGGGGGGGGAGTAGTGTGTGGGGGGTTGTAGTGTGGGGGGGGGGGTGATGGGGCGAGTGGGTGGGGAGAGAAACCAAAACACGAAGCTGAATGACGACGTAGAAAAAAATCGCCCGTTAAAACAAAAAACAAAATAAACACGTTGGGCCGACGTTGGCCGAACGTTGGCCTGACGTTGGCCTGACGTTGGCCTGACGTTGGTCTCGACGTTGGTCTCGACATTGGTCTCGACGTTGGCCTGACGTTGGCCTGACGTTGGTCTCGACGTTGGTCTCGACGTTGGCCTGACGTTGGTCTCGACATTGGTCCGACGTTGGCCCAACGTTGGTCTCGACGTGGTCTCGACGTCGGAATGAACACAAAAACATTCTCTCGGTCCACGTGCACCGCCACGGAGATTCGGAGGGTCCACAGTTGGTGGGGGGGAGTGGGGGGGGAGTGGGGGGGGGCGGGGTGGGGGCGGGGTGGGGGGAGTGGGGGGGCGGGGTGGGTGGGGGGGGAAACCAAAACACGAAGTTGAATGATGACCCCCGGTAAAAACAAGCGGCAAGTTAAAATAAACACGCAACAAAGTTGAGCCAACGTTGGCCTGGACGTCGTGGCAACGTCGGGCCAACGTTGGCCTCGATGTTGGTCCGAGGTCGGGGCGACGTCCGGCCAACGTGGGCCCCCCGACGTTGGCCTCGACGTTGGCCCGACGTTGGGCCAACGTTAGCTCGACGTTGGTCCGAATGCCCAACGTTGCCTCTAGGTTGGGTCCGACGTTGGTGCGACGTTGGTCCATCGTTGACTCAACGTTGGTCCGACGTTGTACCAACTTCGGACTAACGTTGGGCCAAAGTTGGAGCAACGTTAAACCAACGTTGGCCCGACGTTGGACCACCGCCAATATCCTCTCGGTACATCTATAGCAGCTCGATGAAGATGATGATGACGATGACGATGATGACTATGATGATGATGATGACGATAATGATGACTATGATGATGATGATGACGATAATGATGACGATGATGATGACGTCGATGATGATGATGACTATGGTGATGACGATGATGACTATGATGATGACGATGATGACGATGATGATGACTATGATGACTATGATGATGATTATGATGACGACTATGATGATGACTATGATGATGACGATGATGACTGATGATGATTATGATGACGATGATGACGACTATGGTGATCACGTCGATGATGATGATGATAACTATGATGATGACGATGATGATGATGACTATGATGATGACTATGATGATGACGATGATGATGACGTCGATGACGGTGATGATGACTATGATGATGATGATTATGATGACGACTATGATGATGACTATGATGATGATGATGATGACTGATGATGATTATGATGACGATGATGACGACTATGATGATCACGTCGATGATGATGATGACTATGATGATGACGATGATGACTATGATGATGACGATGACTATGATGATGACTATGATGATTATGATGACTATGATGACGACTATGATGATGACGATGATGACTATGATGATGATGACTATGATGATGACGTCGATGACGATGATGATGACGATAATGACTGTGATGATGACGATGATGACTATGATGATGATGATGACGATGATGACGACTATGATGATGATGACTTTGATGATGACGATGATGATTATGATGACGACTATGATGATGACGTCGATGGCGATGATGATGACTATGATGATGACTATGATGATGACGATAATGACTATGATGATGATTATGATGACGACTATGATGATGATGACTATGATGATGACGATGATGACTATGATGATGATGACGTCGATGACGATGATGATGACTATGATGATGACTATGATGATGACGATGATGACTATGATGATGATTATGATGACGACTATGATGATGATGACTATGATGATGACGATGATGACTATGATGATGATGACGTCGATAACGATGATGATGACTATGATGATGACTATGATGATGACGATGATGACTATGATGATGATTATGATGACGACTATGATGATGATGACTATGATGATGACGATGATGACTATGATGATGATGATGACGTCGATGACGATGATGATGACTATGATGATGACTATGATGATGACGATGATGACTATGATGATGATTATGATGACGACTATGATGATGATGACTATGATGATGACGATGATGACTATGATGATGACGAAGATGACGATGATGACTATGATGATGATTATGATGACGACTATGATAATGATAACTATGATGATGATGACTATGATGACTATGATGACGATGATGACGACTATGATGACTATAATGACGACGTTGGAGATGGAAATATGGAATTTCCATCACCAACATTTCCGTGATCGGCCACCAACCACCCCCTCTCCCCCCCCCACTCCCCCCACCACCCCCCCACCACCCCCCCACCACCCCCCCACTAGGATGGAGGAGCCCCGTGCCCCTGTGTCCACGTGGCGTCGCCTGCTGCAGGTGAACCTGGAGGATGTGAAGGACGCCGTCTACGATGTCGCCATGCTGCTGTGCGAGGTGGACGCACGCGGGGTCATCACACGCAGGGAGTACGAGGTGGGGGGCTGTGGGGGTGGGGGGCTGTGGTGGGGGGCTGTGGTGGGGGGGGGCTGTGGTGGGGGGCTGTGGGGGGGGGGGGCTGTGGAGGAGGAGGCACCTAGCCTGGCACAGCAGGGGGCACAGGTGGTGCATCGGCCACTCATCTCGGTCAGTCGACACGTGGCACCTGCTGGGTCTGCCCCGTGACCTCCAGGTGGACCTAGCCTGGCACAGCAGGGGGCACAGGTGGTGCATCGGCCACTCATCTCAGTCGACCAGTGGCACCTGCTGGGTCTGCCCCGTGACCTCCAGGTGCACCTAGCCTGGCACAGCACGGGGCACAAGTGGTGCATCGGCCACTCATCTCGGTCAGTCGACCCGTGGCACCTGCTGGGTCTGCCCCGTGACCTCCTGGTGCACCTAGCCTGGCACCAGGCCAGCAGCGGCGTCCTTCGCGAGCCTCCTCCTCCACAGAGGCCGATCTTGACACAAAGCTGCTACCGGTCATCGGCAAGTCCAAATCGCGTAGCTGTTGACTCGTACGGTTTACACTACACTATACATTATACACTACATTATACACTACATTATACACTACACACTACATTATACACTACATCGTACACTACACTATACATTATACACTACATTATACACTACATCGTACACTACACTATACATTATACACTACATTATACACTACATTATACACTACATCGTACACTACACTATACATTATACACTACATTATACACTACATTATACACTACACACTACATTATACCCTACATCGTACACTACACTATATATTATACACTACATTATACACTACATCGTACACTACACTATACATTATACACTACATTATACACTACATTATACACTACATCGTACACTCCACTATACACTACACACTATATACTACACTACACACTACATTGTATACTATAAACTATACTATACACTATAAACTACGCTATACACTACACTATAAACTACACTATACACTACACTATACACTACATTGTATACTATAAACTACGCTATACACTACACTATAAACTACACTATACACTACACTATACACTACATTGTATACTATACACTACGCTATACACACATTATACACTACACTATACACTACATTATACACTACACTATATACTACACTATACACTACACTATACACTACATTGTATACTATAAACTATACTATACACTACACTATAAACTACACTATACACTACATTGTATACTATGAACTACACTATAAACTACGCTATAAACTACGCTATACACTACACTATACACTACACTATACACTACATTGTATACTGTAAACTACGCTATAAACTACGCTATACACTACACTATACACTACATTGTATACTGTAAACTACGCTATACACTACGCTATAAACTACGCTATACACTACACTATACACTACATTGTATACTATAAACTACGCTATAAACTACACTATACACTACACTATACACTACATTGTATACTATAAACTACGCTATACACTACACTATACACTACACTATACACTACATTGTATACTATACACTACGCTATACACTACACTATACACTACATTGTATACTATAAACTACGCTATAAACTACACTATATACTACACTATACACTACATTGTATATTATAAACTACACTATATACTACACTATACACTACATTGTATATTATAAACTACACTATACACTACACTATACACTACACTATACACTACATTGTATACTATAAACTACACTATACACTACACTATACACTACACTATACACTACATTGTATACTATAAACTACACTATACACTACACTATACACTACATTGTATACTATAAACTACACTATACACTACACTATACACTACATTGTATACTATAAACTACACTATACACTACACTATACACTACATTGTATACTATAAACTACACTATACACTACACTATACACTACATTGTATACTATAAACTACACTATACACTACATTGTATACTATAAACTACACTATACACTACACTATACACTACATTGTATACTGTAAACTACACTATACACTACACTATACACTACATTGTATACTATAAACTACACTATACACTACATTGTATATTATAAACTACACTATATACTACACTATACACTACATTGTATATTATAAACTACACTATACACTACACTATACAATACACTATACACTACATTGTATACTATAAACTACACTATACACTACACTATACACTACATTGTATACTATACACTACACTATACACTACACTATACACTACATTGTATACTATAAACTACACTATACACTACACTATACACTACATTGTATACTATAAACTACACTATACACTACACTATACACTACATTGTATACTATAAACTACACTATACACTACACTATACACTACATTGTATACTATAAACTACACTATACACTACATTGTATACTATAAACTACACTATACACTACACTATACACTACATTGTATACTATAAACTACACTATACACTACACTATACACTACATTGTATATTATAAACTACACTATACACTACACTATACACTACACTATACACTACATTGTATACTATAAACTACACTATACACTACACTATACACTACACTATACACTACATTGTATACTATAAACTGCACTATACACTACACTATACACTACATTGTATACTATAAACTACACTATACACTACACTATACACTACATTGTATACTATAAACTACACTATACACTACACTATACACTACATTGTATACTATAAACTACACTATACACTACACTATACACTACATTGTATACTATAAACTACACTATACACTACATTGTATACTATAAACTACACTATACACTACACTATACACTACATTGTATACTGTAAACTACACTATACACTACACTATACACTACATTGTATACTATAAACTACACTATACACTACATTGTATATTATAAACTACACTATATACTACACTATACACTACATTGTATATTATAAACTACACTATACACTACACTATACAATACACTATACACTACATTGTATACTATAAACTACACTATACACTACACTATACACTACATTGTATACTATACACTACACTATACACTACACTATACACTACATTGTATACTATAAACTACACTATACACTACACTATACACTACATTGTATACTATAAACTACACTATACACTACACTATACACTACATTGTATACTATAAACTACACTATACACTACACTATACACTACATTGTATACTATAAACTACACTATACACTACATTGTATATTATAAACTACACTATATACTACACTATACACTACATTGTATACTGTAAACTACACTATACACTACACTATACACTACATTGTATACTATAAACTACACTATACACTACACTATACACTACATTGTATACTATACACTACACTATACACTACACTATACACTACATTGTATATTATAAACTACACTATACACTACACTATACACACATTGTATACTATAAACTACACTATACACTACACTATACACTACATTGTATACTATAAACTACACTATACACTACACTATACACTACATTGTATACTATAAACTACACTATACACTACACTATACACTATATTGTATACTGTAAACTACACTATAAATTATACTATAAACTACACTATACACTACACTATACACTACATTGTATACTATAAACTACACTATAAACTACACTATACACTACACTATACACTACATTGTATACTATAAACTACACTATACACTACACTATACACTACATTGTATACTATAAACTACACTATACACTACACTATACACTACATTGTATACTATAAACTACACTATACACTACACTATACACTACATTGTATACTATAAACTACACTATACACTACACTATACACTACATTGTATACTATAAACTACACTATACACTACACTATACACTACATTGTATACTATAAACTACACTATACACTACATTGTATACTATAAACTACACTATACACTACACTATACACTACATTGTATACTATAAACTACACTATACACTACACTATACACTACATTGTATACTATAAACTACACTATACACTACATTGTATATTATAAACTACACTATATACTACACTATACACTACATTGTATACTGTAAACTACACTATACACTACACTATACACTACATTGTATACTATAAACTACACTATACACTACACTATACACTACATTGTATACTATACACTACACTATACACTACACTATACACTACATTGTATATTATAAACTACACTATACACTACACTATACACACATTGTATACTATAAACTACACTATACACTACACTATACACTACATTGTATACTATAAACTACACTATACACTACACTATACACTACACTATACACTATATTGTATACTGTAAACTACACTATAAATTATACTATAAACTACACTATACACTACACTATACACTACATTGTATACTATAAACTACACTATAAACTACACTATACACTACACTATACACTACATTGTATACTATAAACTACACTATACACTACACTATACACTACATTGTATACTATAAACTACACTATACACTACACTATACACTACACTATACACTATATTGTATACTGTAAACTACACTATAAATTATACTATAAACTACACTATACACTACACTATACACTACATTGTATACTATAAACTACACTATAAACTACACTATACACTACACTATACACTACATTGTATACTATAAACTACACTATAAACTACACTATACACTACATTGTATACTGTAAACTACACTATACACTACACTATACACTACACTATAAACTACACTATACACTACACTATACACTACATTGTATACTGTAAACTACACTATAAACTACACTATACACTACACTATACACTACACTATAAACTACACTATAAACTACACTATACACTACACTATACACTGCACTATACACTACATTGTATACTATAAACTACACTATACACTACACTATACACTACACTATACACTACATTGTATACTATAAACTACACTATACACTACACTATACACTACATTGTATACTATAAACTACACTATACACTACACTATACACTACATTGTATACTATAAACTACACTATACACTACACTACACTATACACTACATTGTATACTATAAACTACACTATACACTACACTATACACTACATTGTATACTATAAACTACACTATGCACTACACTCTACACTACATTGTATACTATAAACTACACTATACACTATACACTACATTGTATACTATAAACTACACTATACACTACACTATACACTACATTGTATACTGTAAACTACACTATACACTACACTATACACTACATTGTATACTATAAACTACACTATACACTACACTATGCACTACATTGTATACTATAAACTACACTATACACTACACTATACACTACACTATACACTACATTGTATACTATAAACTACACTATACACTACACTATACACTACATTGTATACTATAAACTACACTATACACTACACTATACACTACATTGTATACTATACACTACACTATACACTACACTATACACTACATTGTATATTATAAACTACACTATACACTACACTATACACACATTGTATACTATAAACTACACTATACACTACACTATACACTACATTGTATACTATAAACTACACTATACACTACACTATACACTACATTGTATACTATAAACTACACTATACACTACACTATACACTACACTATACACTATATTGTATACTGTAAACTACACTATAAATTATACTATAAACTACACTATACACTACACTATACACTACATTGTATACTATAAACTACACTATAAACTACACTATACACTACACTATACACTACATTGTATACTATAAACTACACTATAAACTACACTATACACTACATTGTATACTGTAAACTACACTATACACTACACTATACACTACACTATAAACTACACTATACACTACACTATACACTACATTGTATACTGTAAACTACACTATAAACTACACTATACACTACACTATACACTACACTATAAACTACACTATAAACTACACTATACACTACACTATACACTGCACTATACACTACATTGTATACTATAAACTACACTATACACTACACTATACACTACACTATACACTACATTGTATACTATAAACTACACTATACACTACACTATACACTACATTGTATACTATAAACTACACTATACACTACACTATACACTACATTGTATACTATAAACTACACTATACACTACACTACACTATACACTACATTGTATACTATAAACTACACTATACACTACACTATACACTACATTGTATACTATAAACTACACTATGCACTACACTCTACACTACATTGTATACTATAAACTACACTATACACTATACACTACATTGTATACTATAAACTACACTATACACTACACTATACACTACATTGTATACTGTAAACTACACTATACACTACACTATACACTACATTGTATACTATAAACTACACTATACACTACACTATGCACTACATTGTATACTATAAACTACACTATACACTACACTATACACTACACTATACACTACATTGTATACTATAAACTACACTATACACTACACTATACACTACATTGTATACTATAAACTACACTATACACTACACTATACACTACATTGTATACTATACACTACACTATACACTACACTATACACTACATTGTATATTATAAACTACACTATACACTACACTATACACACATTGTATACTATAAACTACACTATACACTACACTATACACTACATTGTATACTATAAACTACACTATACACTACACTATACACTACATTGTATACTATAAACTACACTATACACTACACTATACACTACACTATACACTATATTGTATACTGTAAACTACACTATAAATTATACTATAAACTACACTATACACTACACTATACACTACATTGTATACTATAAACTACACTATAAACTACACTATACACTACACTATACACTACATTGTATACTATAAACTACACTATAAACTACACTATACACTACATTGTATACTGTAAACTACACTATACACTACACTATACACTACACTATAAACTACACTATACACTACACTATACACTACATTGTATACTGTAAACTACACTATAAACTACACTATACACTACACTATACACTACACTATAAACTACACTATAAACTACACTATACACTACACTATACACTGCACTATACACTACATTGTATACTATAAACTACACTATACACTACACTATACACTACACTATACACTACATTGTATACTATAAACTACACTATACACTACACTATACACTACATTGTATACTATAAACTACACTATACACTACACTATACACTACATTGTATACTATAAACTACACTATACACTACACTACACTATACACTACATTGTATACTATAAACTACACTATACACTACACTATACACTACATTGTATACTATAAACTACACTATGCACTACACTCTACACTACATTGTATACTATAAACTACACTATACACTATACACTACATTGTATACTATAAACTACACTATACACTACACTATACACTACATTGTATACTGTAAACTACACTATACACTACACTATACACTACATTGTATACTATAAACTACACTATACACTACACTATGCACTACATTGTATACTATAAACTACACTATACACTACACTATACACTACACTATATTGTATACTATAAACTACACTATACACTACACTATACACTACATTGTATACTATACACTACACTATACACTACACTTTACACTACATTGTATACTGTAAACTACACTATACACTACGTTACGAGGTTTAAGGGTTTTTTGACGTGAAGGCTTCGGGGCGACGGTCACAGCTTTGGAGGCCTGGGGCTGTGGCCGCTGCGATGACGTCATCGTAACGAGTCACCCCTCCCCCCACCCTCCCCCCACCCTCCCCCCACCCTCCCCCCACCACCCACCCACCACCCACCCACCCACCAGGCGGTGAGCGCCACCCTGCGTCGTGGAGGCTCCCACCAGGCGATGGGTCACCTGTGTGACCTCATCATGGGCAAGGAGGACTCAGCGAGCCGGGAATTCTGGGAGATCCTCAACTCCCAGCGGGTGAAGGGGACGTGCACAAAGCTCCGGGCTGTGTGCGGCAGGGTCATGCCGCCGCCGGCGTCGCCGTGACGACGGCGGCGGCGGCGTCGTCACGGTGACGCTGTCGCCGTGACGACGAAGACGCGGCGGCGACTTCGTCAGTGACGTCGCAGTGCAGTTATTGTGACGTCGCCGTGACGACGACGCGGCGGTGACTTCGTCAGTGACGTCGCAGTGCAGTCGTTGTGACGACGCGGCGACGCCGTCGTCGTGACGACGACGCGGTGATGCCGTCGTCACGGTGACGTCACAATGCAGTCGTTGTGACGACGCGGCGACGCCATCGTTACGGTGACGTCACAATGCAGTTGTTGTGACGACGCGGCGACGCCCCAAAAGCTACATTTGTCATCAACATGCTGAATTCATCTTCTTTGGTTCTTTCGGTAAAGTCACCACGTGGAATGAGAATAAAATGATAAAATCATAAAATAATAACATAATGAAATAATAGTCATGTATTAATTATTTTATTTTATTTTCTATTATTTTATTATTTTATTCTCATTCTACGTGGTGACTTTACCGAAAGAACCAAAGAAGATGAATCCTTGCAGGCACGAAAGTTTTAAATCTAAAAGCGAAATTCCTCTGTTGATGTGTAAACTCCTTTGTCAAGGCTCTCTCCTCCTCACACCCAGCTTAAAAACACGCTGCCAAGCTTAGCGGTGTTCATTGGAGCGCTGTCTCTGTCCTATAAGACGTCTTACATGTGACGCTGTGTCTCTGTCCTGTAAGACGTCTTACATGTGACACTGTGTCTCTGTCCTGTAAGACGTCTTATATGTGACGCTGTGTCTGTCCTGTAAGATGTCTTACATGTGACGCTGTGTCTGTCCTGTAAGACGTCTTACATGTGACGCTGTGTCTCTGTCCTGTAAGACGTCTTACATGTGACGCTGTGTCTGTCCTGATAGGCGTCTTACATGTGACGCTGTGTCTCTGTCCTGTAAGACGTCTTACATGTGACGCTGTGTCTCTGTCCTGTAAGACGTCTTACATGTGACGCTGTGTCTGTCCTGATAGGCGTCTTACATGTGACGCTGTGTCTCTGTCCTGTAAGACGTCTTACATGTGACGCTGTGTCTGTCCTGATAGGCGTCTTACATGTGACGCTGTGTCTCTGTCCTGTAAGATGTCTTACATGTGACACTGTGTCTCTCTCTTGTAAGACGTCTTACATGTGACGCTGTGTCTCTGTCCTGACAGACGTCTTACATGTGACGCTGTGTCTCTGTCCTGTAAGACGTCTTACATGTGACGCTGTGTCTCTGTCCTGTAAGACGTCTTACATGTGACGCTGTGTCTCTGTCCTGTAAGACGTCTTACATGTGACGCTGTGTCTCTGTCCTGTAAGACGTCTTACATGTGACACTGTGTCTCTGTCCTGTAAGACGTCTTACATGTGACGCTGTGTCTCTGTCCTGTAAGACGTCTTACATGTGACGCTGTGTCTCTGTCCTGTAAGGCGTCTTACACGTAACGCTGTGTCTGTCCTGTAAGACGTCTTACATGTGACGCTGTGTCTCTGTCCTGTAAGACGTCTTACATGTGACGCTGTCTCTGTCCTGTGAGACGTCTTACATGTGACGCTGTGTCTCTGTCCTGTAAGATGTCTTACATGTGACACTGTGTCTCTGTCCTGTAAGACGTCTTACATGTGACGCTGTGTCTCTGTCCTGTAAGACGTCTTACATGTGACGCTGTCTCTCCTGTAAGACGTCTTACATGTGACGCTGTGTCTCTGTCCTGTAAGATGTCTTACATGTGACGCTGTGTCTGTCCTGTAAGACGTCTTACATGTGACGCTGTGTCTCTGTCCTGTAAGACGTCTTACATGTGACGCTGTCTCTGTCCTGTGAGACGTCTTACATGTGACACTGTGTCTCTCTCTTGTAAGACGTCTTACATGTGACGCTGTGTCTCTGTCCTGACAGACGTCTTACATGTGACGCTGTGTCTGTCCTGTAAGACGTCTTACATGTGACGCTGTGTCTCTGTCCTGATAGGCGTCTTACATGTGACGCTGTGTCTCTGTCCTGTAAGACGTCTTACATGTGACGCTGTGTCTGTCCTGTAAGACGTCTTACATGTGACGCTGTGTCTCTGTCCTGATAGGCGTCTTACATGTGACGCTGTGTCTCTGTCCTGTAAGACGTCTTACATGTGACGCTGTGTCTCTGTCCTGATAGGCGTCTTACATGTGACGCTGTGTCTCTGTCCTGTAAGACGTCTTACATGTGACGCTGTGTCTCTGTCCTGATAGGCGTCTTACATGTGACGCTGTGTCTCTGTCCTGTAAGATGTCTTACATGTGACGCTGTGTCTGTCCTGTAAGACGTCTTACATGTGACGCTGTCTCTGTCCTGTGAGACGTCTTACATGTGACACTGTGTCTCTCTCTTGTAAGACGTCTTACATGTGACGCTGTGTCTCTGTCCTGACAGACGTCTTACATGTGACGCTGTGTCTGTCCTGTAAGACGTCTTACATGTGACGCTGTGTCTCCTGTAAGACGTCTTACATGTGACACTGTGTCTCTGTCCTGATAGGCGTCTTACATGTGACGCTGTGTCTCTGTCCTGTAAGACGTCTTACATGTGACGCTGTGTCTGTCCTGATAGGCGTCTTACATGTGACGCTGTGTCTCTGTCCTGATACGCGTCTTACATGTGACGCTGTGTCTCTGTCCTGATAGGCGTCTTACATGTGACGCTGTGTCTCTCCTGTAAGACGTCTTACATGTGACACTGTGTCTCTGTCCTGTACGACGTCTTACATGTGACACTGTGTCTCTCTCCTGTGAGACGTCTTACATGTGACGCTGTGTCTCTCCTGTAAGACGTCTTACATGTGACGCTGTGTCTCTGTCCTGTAAGACGTCTTACATGTGACGCTGTCTCTGTCCTGTGAGACGTCTTACATGTGACGCTGTGTCTCTCTCTTGTAAGACGTCTTACATGTGACGCTGTGTCTCTGTCCTGTAAGACGTCTTACATGTGACGCTGTGTCTCTGTCCTGTAAGACGTCTTACATGTGACACTGTGTCTCTGTCCTGTAAGACGTCTTACATGTGACGCTGTGTCTCTGTCCTGTAAGACGTCTTACATGTGACGCTGTGTCTGTCCTGTAAGACGTCTTACATGTGACGCTGTGTCTCTGTCCTGTAAGACGTCTTACATGTGACGCTGTGTCTCTGTCCTGTAAGATGTCTTACATGTGACGCTGTGTCTGTCCTGTAAGACGTCTTACATGTGACGCTGTGTCTCTGTCCTGTAAGACGTCTTACATGTGACGCTGTGTCTGTCCTGATAGGCGTCTTACATGTGACGCTGTGTCTCTGTCCTGTAAGACGTCTTACATGTGACGCTGTGTCTGTCCTGATAGGCGTCTTACATGTGACGCTGTGTCTCTGTCCTGTAAGATGTCTTACATGTGACACTGTGTCTCTCTCTTGTAAGACGTCTTACATGTGACGCTGTGTCTCTGTCCTGACAGACGTCTTACATGTGACGCTGTCTCTGTCCTGTGAGACGTCTTACATGTGACGCTGTGTCTCTGTCCTGTAAGACGTCTTACATGTGACACTGTGTCTCTGTCCTGTAAGACGTCTTACATGTGACGCTGTGTCTCTGTCCTGTAAGACGTCTTACATGTGACGCTGTCTCTCCTGTAAGACGTCTTATATGTGACGCTGTGTCTCTGTCCTGTAAGATGTCTTACATGTGACGCTGTGTCTGTCCTGTAAGACGTCTTACATGTGACGCTGTGTCTCTGTCCTGTAAGACGTCTTACATGTGACGCTGTCTCTGTCCTGTGAGACGTCTTACATGTGACACTGTGTCTCTCTCTTGTAAGACGTCTTACATGTGACGCTGTGTCTCTGTCCTGACAGACGTCTTACATGTGACGCTGTGTCTGTCCTGTAAGACGTCTTACATGTGACGCTGTGTCTCTGTCCTGATAGGCGTCTTACATGTGACGCTGTGTCTCTGTCCTGTAAGACGTCTTACATGTGACGCTGTGTCTGTCCTGATAGGCGTCTTACATGTGACGCTGTGTCTCTGTCCTGATACGCGTCTTACATGTGACGCTGTGTCTCTGTCCTGATAGGCGTCTTACATGTGACGCTGTGTCTCTCCTGTAAGACGTCTTACATGTGACACTGTGTCTCTGTCCTGTACGACGTCTTACATGTGACACTGTGTCTCTCTCCTGTGAGACGTCTTACATGTGACGCTGTGTCTCTCCTGTAAGACGTCTTACATGTGACGCTGTGTCTCTGTCCTGTAAGACGTCTTACATGTGACGCTGTCTCTGTCCTGTGAGACGTCTTACATGTGACGCTGTGTCTCTCTCTTGTAAGACGTCTTACATGTGACGCTGTGTCTCTGTCCTGTAAGACGTCTTACATGTGACGCTGTGTCTCTGTCCTGTAAGACGTCTTACATGTGACACTGTGTCTCTGTCCTGTAAGACGTCTTACATGTGACGCTGTGTCTCTGTCCTGTAAGACGTCTTACATGTGACGCTGTGTCTGTCCTGTAAGACGTCTTACATGTGACGCTGTGTCTCTGTCCTGTAAGACGTCTTACATGTGACGCTGTGTCTCTGTCCTGTAAGACGTCTTACATGTGACGCTGTGTCTCTGTCCTGTAAGACGTCTTACATGTGACGCTGTGTCTGTCCTGTAAGACGTCTTACATGTGACGCTGTGTCTCTATCCTGTAAGACGTCTTACATGTGACGCTGTGTCTCTGTCCTGTGAGACGTCTTACATGTGACGCTGTGTCTCTGTCCTGATAGGCGTCTTAAATGTGACGCTGTCTTTCCAACAGCTGTGTCCCTTCACCTGAGGATGGCTGCTCACTTTGTGGCCGAAACGTCGTGAGATTTTTTTTCATCTTTGTAATGTTTTATGTTTTTATTATTTCATTGTTTCCCTTCCACGTGGTGACTTTACCAAAAGAACCAAGAATATGAATCCCTAGCTTTAAATCGGAATGCAGTTATTGTGACGTCAAAGTGCCTTCGACGTGCCGACATCGCCATCATCATCATCATGTGCCTCAGCTGTTAATGATTCTGTTAAATCATAAATCACGAGTTCGCAACTCGTAACAATGCAGCGCGTGTTTACTTCTCGGTTCTCGAAGAGGGATAGAGGACGACTCGGAGAGAGAGGACGATTACACTAAACACTACCCTACACACTGCACTACTATACACTACACTATACACTACCCTATACACTACACTACACTAAACACTACACTACTATACACTACACTAGATACTACACTATACACTACACTATACTATATGCTACACTACTATACTACTATACACTACACTACTGTACACTACACTACTATACACTACACTACTATACACTACACTATACACTACACTATACACTACTATACACTACACTATTATACTACTATACACTACACTATACACTACACTATACACTAGTATACACTACACTATACACTACACTACTATACACTACACTACCCTACTATACACTACTATACACTACACTATACACTACACTACTATACACTACACTATACACTACTATACTATATACTACTAGACAACTACACTATACACTAATATACACTACACTATACACTACACTACTCTACACTACACTGCTATACACTACACTACTATACACTACAACACTATACACTACTACACTATACACTACATTACTATACACTAACTATACACTACTCTACACTATACACTACACAGAGATAACCGCAGTGATAACCACAACCACAGATAACCACAGTGATAACCACAGAGATCACCACAACCACAGATAACCACAGTGATAACCACAACCACAGATAACCACAGTGATAACCACAGAGATCACCACAACCACAGATAACCACAGATAACCACAGAGATCACCACAGTGATAACCACAACCACAGTGATAACCACAGCGAAGTGGATGTTGGTTCACAGGGCTTTAATGAACCCCTCCTGCCCCTCCCCCCCGCTAATTGATTGATCACGTGGCTGCCAACCTCTTAATTGGCTGATCAATTTAGCGCGCCTCTCGGCGGCGTCGGCAGCTCGCGTGGCGTCACGGAATCAGTCAATTATGTTAATTAGCAACCCCCCCATCCCCCCTACCATCAGCCCCCCACTAGCCCCCAAGCCCCCTCATCCAACCCCCCAGGAACAGGTTTGCAGATTTGCTGAGCATTTCTGTGAGGTCCTGGGGGAGGGCAAATCCCTCGGCCAGGAAAACATCGTGGCACAAAGTGAGGATGACCCTGCTGAGGCTGCGGTGCCTCAAATATTGGAGGAAGAAGTCACCGCCTGTGAGTGGCTGGCCGAGGTCCCATCCGTTGAGGAAGTACTGAAGGCGATCCGGAGTCTGAGACCAGGAAAGGCACCGGGCAGAGATGATCCCCCAAGCGAAATGCTGAGGGAGGGTTGGCATTTGTGCGCAGACTGCCCGACATGACATCATCCTGGGTTTGTACCAAGGCTGGACTGTGTGAGGAGCTCACAAATCCTGGAAAGATCTGGACAAGGTCCCATCGGTGAGCTCCTCCGGCGGGCAAGGCTGCGTTGGCTGGGTCATGTAGCCCACATGCCCAGCCACCGCATGCCAAAACAGATTTTGTTTGGCAGGATTGAGGGGGCTAAACGGGCGCGGCACGGGCTAGAGAAGAGATGGAGTGATGTGGTACAGGAGGACGTGGAGCTGAGTGGACTTGCCGATGACTGGTACCAGCGGTGTCAAGATCGGCCTCTGTGGAGGAGGCTCGTGAAGGACGCTACTGGGCAGTTGGAGGCAGTCGCCCTCCAACAACAATCGAGGGCGGAGGAGCGACGCTCACAACAACGAGCGGAGCGCCGGGTGGCTAAATCACAGCAGGTTGGCACAGTAGGGGGCACAGGTGGTGCATCAGCCAGTCATCTCAGTCAGTCGACCCGTGGCACCTGGGTCTGCCCCGTGACCTCCTGCCAGCGAGCGTTCGACACTTCACGTGGCCTCAAGGTGCACATAGCCTGGCACAAGCGTCGTGGTGACGTCACCGCCACTTAGTGGCGAATGGCGGCTGTTGTTGGTGTGTATGTGTGTGTCTATAGGTGCTGCTCGCTACTCACAGCACTTGCCCCCACAGCCAGTTAGAGGCTACACGGGGGACCTTTGTGTGTCTATGGGTGGTGGTTGGGGGTGGTGGTGGTGGGGGTGGTGGTGGTGGGGGTGGTGGTGGGGGTGGTGGTGGGGGTGGTGTTGGGGGTGGTGGTGGTGGGGGTGGTGGTGGGGGTGGTGGTGGTGGGGGTGGTGGTGGGGGTGGTGTCCTCCCACCCCCCAGAGACCAGAGAGATAAGGGTACCCCCACCACCACCACCCCCACCACCACCCCCACCACCACCACCACCCCCCACTCACAGCCCCGGTGTGGCGAGTCAATATTATTGGGATCGGGGGGCCACGTGGACCAGCCCCAGAAAAAGTGTGGGTGACGTCACACTCCTCACCACCATCACCCACCTCACCCACCCACACACCTCACCCACCCACACACCTCACCCACCCCACACACCTCACCCATACACCTCACCCATACACCTCACCCACACACCTCACCCACCCACACACCTCACCCACCCCACACACCTCACCCACACACCTCACCCACCCCACACACCTCACCCACACACCTCACCACCATCACCCACCTCACTCACACACCTCACCCACACACCTCATCCCACACACCTCACCCCAAACACCTCACCCCACACACCTCACCCACACACCTCACCCACACACCTCACCCACACACCTCACCCACCCCACACACCTCACCCACACACCTCACCTACCCACCACACCCACACACCTCACCCACACACCTCACCCACCCACCTCACCCACACACCTCACCCACACACCTCATCCACACACCTCACCCATCCCACACACCTCACCCACCCCACACACCTCACCCACACACCTCTACCCCACACACCTCACCCACACACCTCACCCACCCCACACACCTCACCCACACACCTCACCCCACACACCTCACCCACCCACCTCACCCACCCCACACACCTCACCCACACACCTCACCCACACACCTCACCCACCCACCTCACCCACCCCACACACCTCACCCACACACCTCACCCACCCCACACACCTCACCCACCCCACACACCTCACCCACACACCTCACCCACACACCTCACCCACCCACCTCACCCACCCCACACACCTCACCCACACACCTCACCCACCCCACACACCTCACCCACCCCACACACCTCACCCACACACCTCACCCACACACCTCACCCACCCCACACACCTCACCCACCCCACACACCTCACCCACACACCTCACCCACACACCTCACCCACCCCACACACTATATTTTTATTATTTTATTGTTTCCCTTCTACGTGACTTTACCGAAAGAACCAAGAATAATAAAATAAAAATAAAAAATAAGAATACAAAAAAATAAAAAATAGAAATAATCAAATTAAATCACGACGTTTCGGAAGCAAAAAAATTACAGTAAATTTTTTACAGTAATTTTTTTTACAGTAATTTATTTTTTTGCTGTGGTTGTCGCACCTGATGACGGACGCTTGTGTTGCTTCCGAAACGTCGTGATTTACTTTGATTATTTCTATATTTTTATTTTTACTTCAGTGATTATTTCAAATTTTATTTTTTTTATTCTTATTTTTTATTTTTACTTCATTGATTATTTCTATTTTTAATTTTTTAATCTTATTTTTTAATTTTTACTTCATTGATTATTTCTATTTTTTTGTTTTTAATTCTTATTTTTTGTTTTTATTTTAACTTTTTTTTTCACCTACGTGATTTTCCCGAAAGAAACACAGAGTGTGGACTCCCTGCAGTCACGAAGACTTCAAATCTACATTGGAGTCCGTGTCTTTATTTATTTCTTCAGCACTTTAAACGAGTTGGCAAGTCTAACTTATGCTTCTGCGTTACATTTTTCCTGATGATTTCCCAGATATTTGTATCGATTTCCAATTTATTCCAACCCCCGGCGACCGAAAGCCGCGGAGGATAACGTGTCTAGAGCGGTGAATTTAAACAAATTGAAGGTCAGTGGTGTATAGAGTGCTACAGTGAAGTGTTTGATGACATTCTTTCGTTACAAGAGTCAATAGCAAGATAGAATTCTGCTCTGCCCCATCGCGTTTGTAAACATTACAGCTTTCATATTTTTTTTTTATTGATTTAAAGCTTTCGTGACTGCAGGGATTCATATTCTTTTGCGTCTTTCGGTAAAGTCACCACCACGTAGAAGGAAAACAATAAAATAATAAAAAAATAAAATTCTCACGACGTTTCGACTGCAACACAAGCAATCATCATCAGGTGTGGAAACCACAGCGAGAAAATTTGAATTTTTTTTTTAAAGTGACACTTTTTTTTTGACAAATGTTCTCTCTGTGGTTTCCACACCTGATGATGATTGCTTGTGTTGCAGTGGAACGTCGTGAGAATTTTATTGTTTTATATTTATTGTTTTATTGTTTCCCTTTCATATTCTTTGGTTCTTTCGGTAAAGTCACCACGTAGAAGGGAAACAATAAAATAATAAAAATATAAAACAATAAAATTCTCACGACGTTTCGACTGCAACACAAGCAATCATCATCAGGTGTGGAAACCACAGCAAGAAAATTTGAATTCTTTTTTTTTTAAAGTGGTGCTTTTTTGACAAATCTTCTCTCTGTGGTTTCCACACCTGATGATGATTGCTTGTGTTGCAGTCGAAACGTCGTGGTAAATTTGTTGTTTAATATTTTTTATTATTTAATTGTTTAACCTTCTTTCATATTCTTTGGGTCTTTCCGTAAAGTCACCACGTATATGTAAAACAATAAAATAACAACAACAACAACACGACCTACCCACGTGGATTTCGTGCGCTCACAGAAGCTTAAAGACAAGATCACAGTAGCTTTCGTCCTGGAACGGGCAAAATAAAAGTCTGGCGTGACTATGCTGCTGATGATGATGCTGATGATGATCATCTTAATTGTGCTGCTGCTGATGATGATGATGTTGTCATTCATGCTGCCGCCGCTGATGATGATGATGATATTATTTAAGGTGCTGCTGATATTCCTTGTGTTGACGATTGCTGTCGTGCTGATGATGATGATGATGCTGCTGATGTTAATTGTGCTGATGATGTTTTTTGTGCTGATGATGTTGATGATGTCATTTGTGCTGATGCTGATGATTATTAATTAATTATCAGCGGAATTCAACCCCCCCCCATCCGCTCATCCCACTCCCATCACCCCTCCATCACCCCCCTCCATCACCCCCCCATCACCCCCCTCCATCACCCCCACCCCCTCCATCACCCCCCCCCATCACCCCCCCTCCACCCCCTCCACCCCCTCACCCCCCCTCCATCACCCCTACCCCCCTCACCCCCCTCACCCCCCCTCCACCCTCGCCCCCCCTCCACCCCCTCACCCCCCTCCATCACCCCTACCCCCCTCACCCCCCTCACCCCCCTCCATCACCCCCCCCCCCCTTCCATCACCCCCCCCCCTTCCATCACCCCCTCCATCACCCCCCTCACCCCCCTCCACCCCCTCCTCCATCACCCCCCTCACCCCCACCCCCCTCACCCCCCTCCACCCCCTCCCCCCTATCTTCACACCGACCAAGTCACGTGACGAATCAAGAGGCCTCAATCAGCGCCGCGTTACCATGGAGACGCGGCCTCCGCGTCGCCTGGAGACGCCGAGGGGAGGGGGGGGGACGTGGGGAGGGGGCAGGTGGGGGAGGAGAGATCACAGTCAGTGAGGGGGGGGGGGAGATGGGGTGGTGAGGGGGGTGGGGGGGTGGGGGTGGGGGTGGGGGGGGTGGGGGGGGTGGGGGTGGTGAGGGGGGGTTGGGGATCGTCAGTCTCTGCGGGGTCTAGGGTTTGGATGGACCCCCAATTGAACCCCCAATGACTTGGCACCCTTGATTAAAATATAAAAAGCTTCATGGCTTTTCGGATTTCCTGCTGCGGTCTAAATGTAGATGTTGATCATTGGAGAGACTCCCGGTCACGTGACCCCCCCCCCCCCCCCCACTTCGGGAGGTAATTGATGACTTCAATCAGAGGCGGACTGATTGGTGGGGAGGGGAGAACGACACATCACTCACCCAGCTCACCACCACAACACTCACCACTACACTCACCACTACATCACTCACCCAGCTCACCACTACATCACTCACCACTACAACTCACCACTACACTCACCACTACATCACTCACCCAGCTCACCACCACAACACTCACCACTACACTCACCACTACATCACTCACCCAGCTCACCACTACATCACTCACCACTACAACTCACCACTACACTCACCACTACATCACTCACCCAGCTCACCACTACATCACTCACCACTACAACTCACCACTACACTCACCACTACATCACTCACCCAGCTCACCACTACAACTCACCACTACACTCACCACTACACTCACCACTACATCACTCACCCAGCTCACCACCACAACACTCACCACTACACTCACCACTACATCACTCACCCAGCTCACCACTACATCACTCACCACTACAACTCACCACTACACTCACCACTACATCACTCACCCAGCTCACCACCACAACACTCACCACTACACTCACCACTACATCACTCACCCAGCTCACCACTACATCACTCACCACTACAACTCACCACTACACTCACCACTACATCACTCACCCAGCTCACCACTACATCACTCACCACTACAACTCACCACTACACTCACCACTACATCACTCACCCAGCTCACCACTACAACTCACCACTACACTCACCACTACACTCACCACTACATCACTCACCCAGCTCACCACTACAACTCAACACTACACTCACCACTCACCACTACATCACTCACCCAGCTCACCCCTACAACTCACCACTACACTCACCACTACACTCACCACTACAACACTCACCACTACATCACTCACCCAGCTCACCACTACAACACTCACCACTACACTCACCACTACACTCACCACTACATCACTCACCCAGCTCACCACTACAACTCACCACTACACTCACCACTACATCACTCACCCAGCTCACCACTACAACACTCACCACTACACTCACCACTCACCACTACATCACTCACCCAGCTCACCACTACAACACTCACCACTACACTCACCACTCACCACTACATCACTCACCCAGCTCACCCCTACAACTCACCACTACACTCACCACTACACTCACCACTACATCACTCACCCAGCTCACCACTACAACTCAACACTACACTCACCACTCACCACTACATCACTCACCCAGCTCACCCCTACAACTCACCACTACACTCACCACTACACTCACCACTACAACACTCACCACTACATCACTCACCCAGCTCACCACTACAACACTCACCACTACACTCACCACTACACTCACCACTACATCACTCACCCAGCTCACCACTACAACTCACCACTACACTCACCACTCACCACTACATCACTCACCCAGCTCACCACTACAACACTCACCACTACACTCACCACTACATCACTCACCCAGCTCACCACTACAACTCACCACTACACTCACCACTCACCACTACATCACTCACCCAGCTCACCACTACAACACTCACCACTACACTCACCACTACATCACTCACCCAGCTCACCACTACAACTCACCACTACACTCACCACTCACCACTACATCACTCACCCAGCTCACCACTACAACACTCACCACTACACTCACCACTACATCACTCACCCAGCTCACCACTACAACTCACCACTACACTCACCACTCACCACTACATCACTCACCCAGCTCACCACTACAACACTCACCACTACACTCACCACTACATCACTCACCCAGCTCACCACTAAAACTCACCACTACACTCACCACTCACCACTACATCACTCACCCAGCTCACCACTACAACACTCACCACTACACTCACCACTACATCACTCACCCAGCTCACCACTACAACTCACCACTACACTCACCACTCACCACTACATCACTCACCCAGCTCACCACTACAACACTCACCACTACACTCACCACTACATCACTCACCCAGCTCACCACTACAACACTCACCACTACGCTCACCACTACATCACTCACCCAGCTCACCACCACAACACTCACCACTACACTCACCACTACATCACTCACCCAGCTCACCACTACAACACTCACCACTACACTCACCACTACATCACTCACCCAGCTCACCACCACAACACTCACCACTACACTCACCACTACATCACTCACCCAGCTCACCACTACAACACTCACCACTACACTCACCACTACATCACTCACCCAGCTCACCACCCCAACACTCACCACTACACTCACCACTACATCACTCACCCAGCTCACCACTACAACACTCACCACTACACTCACCACTACATCACTCACCCAGCTCACCACCACAACACTCACCACTACACTCACCACTACATCACTCACCCAGCTCACCACTACAACACTCACCACTACACTCACCACTACATCACTCACCCAGCTCACCACCACAACACTCACCACTACACTCACCACTACATCACTCACCCAGCTCACCACTACAACACTCACCACTACACTCACCACTACATCACTCACCCAGCTCACCACCACAACACTCACCACTACACTCACCACTACATCACTCACCCAGCTCACCACTACAACACTCACCACTACACTCACCACTACATCACTCACCCAGCTCACCACCACAACACTCACCACTACACTCACCACTACATCACTCACCCAGCTCACCACTACAACACTCACCACTACACTCACCACTACATCACTCACCCAGCTCACCACTACAACACTCACCACTACACTCACCACTCACCACTACACTCACCACTACACTCACCACTACATCACTCACCCAGCTCACCACTACAACTCACCACTACACTCACCACTACATCACTCACCCAGCTCACCACTACAACTCACCACTACACTCACCACTACATCACTCACCCAGCTCACCACTACAACACTCACCACTACATCACTCACCCAGCTCACCACTACAACTCACCACTACACTCACCACTACATCACTCACCCAGCTCACCACTACAACACTCACCACTACACTCATCACTCACCCAGCTCACCACTACAACACTCACCCAGCTCACCACTACATCACTCACCCAGCTCACCACTACATCACTCACCACTCACCACTACATCACTCACCCAGCTCACCACTACAACTCACCACTACACTCACCACTCACCACTACATCACTCACCCAGCTAACCACCACAACACTCACCACTACATCACTCACCCAGCTCACCACTACAACACTCACCACTACACTCACCACTACATCACTCACCCAGCTCACCACTACAACACTCACCACTACACTCATCACTCACCCAGCTCACCACTACAACACTCACCCAGCTCACCACTACATCACTCACCCAGCTCACCACTACATCACTCACCACTCACCACTACATCACTCACCCAGCTCACCACTACAACTCACCACTACACTCACCACTCACCACTACATCACTCACCCAGCTCACCACCACAACACTCACCACTACATCACTCACCCAGCTCACCACTACAACACTCACCACTACTACACTCACCACTACACTCACCACTACATCACTCACCCAGCTCACCACTACAACACTCACCACTCACCCAGCTCACCACTACATCACTCACCACTACACTCACCACTACATCACTCACCCAGCTCACCACTACAACACTCACCACTACACTCATAACTCACCCAGCTCACCACTACAACACTCACCCAGCTCACCACTACATCACTCACCCAGCTCACCACTACATCACTCACCACTCACCACTACATCACTCACCCAGCTCACCACTACAACTCACCACTACACTCACCACTACATCACTCACCCAGCTCACCACCACAACACTCACCACTACATCACTCACCCAGCTCACCACTACAACACTCACCACTACTACACTCACCACTACACTCACCACTACATCACTCACCCAGCTCACCACTACAACACTCACCACTCACCCAGCTCACCACTACATCACTCACCACTACACTCACCACTACATCACTCACCCAGCTCACCACTACAACACTCACCACTACACTCATCACTCACCCAGCTCACCACTACAACACTCACCCAGCTCACCACTACATCACTCACCCAGCTCACCACTACATCACTCACCACTACATCACTCACCCAGCTCACCACTACAACTCACCACTACACTCACCACTCACCACTACATCACTCACCCAGCTCACCACCACAACACTCACCACTACATTACTCACCCAGCTCACCACTACAACACTCACCACTACTACACTCACCACTACACTCACCACTACATCACTCACCCAGCTCACCACTACAACACTCACCACTCACCCAGCTCACCACTACATCACTCACCACTACACTCACCACTACATCACTCACCCAGCTCACCACTACATCACTGACCACTACACTCACCACTACAACACTCACCCAGCTCACCACCACAACACTCACCCAGCTCACCACTACAACACTCACCCAGCTCACCACCACAACACTCACCCAGCTCACCACTACAACACTCACCCAGCTCACCACTACAACACTCACCCAGCTCACCACTACAACACTCACCACTACATCACTCACCCAGCTCACCACCACAACACTCACAACTACACTCACCACTCACCACTACATCACTCACCCAGCTCACCACCACAACACTCACCCAGCTCACCACTACATCACTCACCCAGCTCACCACTACAACACTCACCACTCACCACTACATCACTCACCCAGCTCACCACTACAACACTCACCCAGCTCACCACTACATCACTCACCCAGCTCACCACTACAACACTCACCCAGCTCACCACTACAACACTCACCCAGCTCACCACTACAACACTCACCACTACACTCACCACTACATCACTCACCCAGCTCATCACCACAACACTCACCCAGCTCACCACTACATCACTCACCCAGCTCACCACTACATCACTCACCACTACACTCACCACTCACCACTACATCACTCACCACTCACCACTACATCACTCACCCAGCTCACCACTACATCACTCACCCAGCTCACCACCACAACACTCACCACTCACCACCACAACACTCACCACTCACCACTACATCACTCACCCAGCTCACCACTACATCACTCACCCAGCTCACCACTACAACACTCACCACTCACCACTACACTCACCACTCACCACTACATCACTCACCACTCACCACTACATCACTCACCCAGCTCACCACTACATCACTCACCCAGCTCACCACTACAACACTCACCACTCACCACTACACTCACCACTCACCACTACATCACTCACCACTCACCACTACATCACTCACCCAGCTCACCACTACATCACTCACCACTCACCACTACATCACTCACCCAGCTCACCACTACAACACTCACCACTCACCACTACACTCACCACTCACCACTACATCACTCACCACTCACCACTACATCACTCACCCAGCTCACCACCACAACACTCACCCAGCTCACCACCACAACACTCACCACTCACCACTACATCACTCACCCAGCTCACCACTACATCACTCACCCAGCTCACCACCACAACACTCACCACTCACCACTACATCACTCACCCAGCTCACCACTACATCACTCACCCAGCTCACCACTACAACACTCACCACTACACTCACCACTCACCACTACATCACTCACCACTCACCACTACATCACTCACCCAGCTCACCACTACATCACTCACCCAGCTCACCACCACAACACTCACCACTCACCACTACATCACTCACCCAGCTCACCACTACATCACTCACCCAGCTCACCACCACAACACTCACCACTACATCACTCACCCAGCTCACCACTACATCACTCACCCAGCTCACCACTACATCACTCACCACTACACCACTCACCACTCACCACTACATCACTCACCCAGCTCACCACTACGTCACTCACCCAGCTCACCACTACATCACTCACCACTACACCACTCACCACTACATCACTCACCCAGCTCACCACTACAACACTCACCACTCACCACTACATCACTCACCCAGCTCACCACTACAACACTCACCCAGCTCACCACTACAACACTCACCCAGCTCACCACTACAACACTCACCACTACACTCACCACTACATCACTCACCCAGCTCACCACCACAACACTCACCCAGCTCACCACTACATCACTCACCCAGCTCACCACTACATCACTCACCACTCACCACTACACTCACCACTCACCACTACATCACTCACCACTCACCACTACATCACTCACCCAGCTCACCACTACATCACTCACCCAGCTCACCACCACAACACTCACCACTCACCACTACATCACTCACCCAGCTCACCACTACATCACTCACCCAGCTCACCACTACAACACTCACCACTCATCACTACACTCACCACTCACCACTCACCACTACATCACTCACCCAGCTCACCACTACATCACTCACCCAGCTCACCACTACAACACTCACCACTCCACTCACCACTACATCACTCACCACTCACCACTACATCACTCACCCAGCTCACCACTACATCACTCACCACTCACCACTACATCACTCACCCAGCTCACCACTACAACACTCACCACTCACCACTACACTCACCACTCACCACTACATCACTCACCACTACATCACTCACCCAGCTCACCACTACATCACTCACCCAGCTCACCACTACATCACTCACCACTACACCACTCACCACTACATCACTCACCCAGCTCACCACTACATCACTCACCCAGCTCACCACTACATCACTCACCCAGCTCACCACTACATCACTCACCACTACACCACTCACCACTCACCACTACATCACTCACCCAGCTCACCACTACATCACTCACCACTCACCACTACAACACTCACCACTCACCACCACATCACTCACACAGCTCACCACTACATCACTCACCACTCACCACTACATCACTCACCCAGCTCACCACTACAACACTCACCACTTACCACTACATCACTCACCCAGCTCACCACTACAACACTCACCACTCACCACTACAACACTCACCACTCACCACTACATCACTCACCCAGCTCACCACTACAACACTCACCACTACACTCACCACTACTACACTCACCCAGCTCACCACTACAACACTCACCACTACATCACTCACCCAGCTCACCACTACATCACTCACCCAGCTCACCACTACAACACTCACCACTACATCACTCACCCAGCTCACCACTACAACATTCACCACTCACCACTACATCACTCACCCAGCTCACCACTACATCACTCACCCAGCTCACCACTACAACACTACAACACTCACCACTACAACACTCACCACTCACCACTACAACACTCACCCAGCTCACCACTACAACACTCACCACTACACTCACCACTCACCACTACATCACTCACCCAGCTCACCACTACATCACTCACCACTACTACACTCACCACTCACCACTACATCACTCACCCAGCTCACCACTACAACACTCACCACTACTACACTCACCACTCACCACTACATCACTCACCCAGCTCACCACTACATCATTCACCACTACACTCACCACTCACCACTACAACACTCACCACTACATCACTCACCACTACAACACTCACCACTACACTCACCACTCACCACTACATCACTCACCCAGCTCACCACTACAACACTCACCACTCACCACTACAACACTCACCAATACACTCACCACTCACCACTACAACACTCACCACAACACTCACCACTTACCACTACATCACTCACCACTACACTCACCACTACACTCACCCAGCTCACCATTACATCACTCACCCAGCTCACCACTACATCACTCACCCAGCTCACCACTACATCACTCACCCAGCTCACCACTACATCACTCACCCAGCTCACCACTACATCACTCACCCAGCTCACCACTACATCACTCACCACTACACCACTCACCACTACATCACTCACCCAGCTCACCACTACATCACTCACCACTACTACACTCACCACTACACTCACCACTCACCACTACAACACTCATCACTACACTCACCACTACAACACTCATCACTACACCACTCACCACTCACCACTACATCACTCACCACTACACTCACCACTACACCACTACAACACTCACCCAGCTCACCACTACATCACTCACCACTCACCACTACATCACTCACCCAGCTCACCACTACAACACTCACCACTTACCACTACATCACTCACCCAGCTCACCACTACAACACTCACCACTCACCACTACAACACTCACCACTCACCACTACATCACTCACCCAGCTCACCACTACAACACTCACCACTACACTCACCACTACTACACTCACCCAGCTCACCACTACAACACTCACCACTACATCACTCACCCAGCTCACCACTACATCACTCACCCAGCTCACCACTACAACACTCACCACTACATCACTCACCCAGCTCACCACTACAACATTCACCACTCACCACTACATCACTCACCCAGCTCACCACTACATCACTCACCCAGCTCACCACTACAACACTACAACACTCACCACTACAACACTCACCCAGCTCACCACTACAACACTCACCACTACACTCACCACTCACCACTACATCACTCACCCAGCTCACCACTACATCACTCACCACTACTACACTCACCACTCACCACTACATCACTCACCCAGCTCACCACTACAACACTCACCACTACTACACTCACCACTCACCACTACATCACTCACCCAGCTCACCACTACATCATTCACCACTACACTCACCACTCACCACTACAACACTCACCACTACATCACTCACCACTACAACACTCACCACTACACTCACCACTCACCACTACATCACTCACCCAGCTCACCACTACAACACTCACCACTCACCACTACAACACTCACCAATACACTCACCACTCACCACTACAACACTCACCACTACACTCACCACTCACCACTACATCACTCACCACTACACTCACCACTACACTCACCCAGCTCACTACTACATCACTCACCCAGCTCACCACTACATCACTCACCCAGCTCACCACTACAACACTCACCACTACACTCACCACTTACCACTACATCACTCACCACTACACTCACCACTACACTCACCCAGCTCACCATTACATCACTCACCCAGCTCACCACTACATCACTCACCCAGCTCACCACTACATCACTCACCCAGCTCACCACTACATCACTCACCCAGCTCACCACTACATCACTCACCCAGCTCACCACTACATCACTCACCACTACACCACTCACCACTACATCACTCACCCAGCTCACCACTACATCACTCACCACTACTACACTCACCACTACACTCACCACTCACCACTACAACACTCATCACTACACTCACCACTACAACACTCATCACTACACCACTCACCACTCACCACTACATCACTCACCACTACACTCACCACTACACCACTACAACACTCACCCAGCTCACCACTACAACACTCACCACTCACCACTACAACACTCACCACTCACCACTACAACACTCACCACTACAACACTCACCCAGCTCACCACTACAACACTCATCACTACACCACTCACCACTACAACACTCACCACTACACCACTCACCACTACAACACTACACCACTCACCACTACAACACTCACCACTACAACACTCACCACTCACCATTACAACACTCACCACTACAACACTCACCACTACACCACTCACCACTACAACACTACAACACTACACCACTCACCACTACAACACTCACCACTCACCACTACAATACTCACCACTACACCACTACACCACTCACCACTACACCACTCACCACTACACCACTCACCATTACAACACTCACCACTACACTCACCACTACACTCACCACTACATCACTCACCACTCACCACTACATCACTCACCACTACATCACTCACCACTACACTCACCACTACATCACTCAACACTACACCGCTCACCACTACATCACTCACCACTACATCACTCACCACTCCAACACTCACCACTCACCACTACACCACTCACCACTACACCACTCACCACTACATCACTCACCCAGCTCACCACTACAACACTAACCACTCACCACTACAACACTCACCCCGCTCACCACTACAACACTCACCACTCACCACTACAACACTCACCACTACAACACTCACCCCGCTCACCACTACATCACTCACCACTCACCACTACATCACTCACCCCGCTCACCACTCACCACTACATCACTCACCCCGCTCACCACTCACCACTACATCACCCACCACTACAACACTCACCACTCACCACTACAACACTCACTACTACAACACTCACCACTACACCACTCACCACTACAACACTCACCACTACAACACTCACCACTACACCACTCACCACTACAACACTCACCACTACACCACTACAACACTCACCACTACACCACTACAACACTCACCACTACAACACTCACCACTACAATACTCACCACTACAATACTCACCACTACAACACTCACCACTACAATACTCACCACCACAACACTCACCACTACAACACTCACCACTACAACACTCACCACTACAACACTCACCACTACAACACTCACCACTACAACACTCACCACTACACCACTCACCTCTACAACACTCACCACTACAACACTCACCACTACAACACTCACCACTACAACACTCACCACTACAACACTCACCACGACAACACTCACCACTACACCACTCACCACTACAATACTCACCAGCACAACACTCACCACTACACCTCTACAACACTCACCACTACACCACTCACCACTACAACACTCACCACTACAACACTCACCACTACAACACTCACCACTACAACACTCACCACTACAACACTCACCACTACAACACTCACCACTACACCACTCACCTCTACAATACTCACCACTACACCACTCACCACTACACCACTCACCACTACAACACTCACCACGACAACACTCACCACTACACCACTCACCTCTACAACACTCACCACTACAACACTCACCACTACAACACTCACCACTACACCACTCACCACTACAATACTCACCAGCACAACACTCACCACTACACCACTACAACACTCACCACTACACCACTCACCACTACAACACTCACCACTACAACACTCACCACTACAACACTCACCACTACACCACTCACCACTACAACACTCACCACTACACCACTACAACACTCACCACTCACCACTACAACACTCACGACTACACCACTACAACACTCACCACTACAACACTCACCACTACAACACTCACCACTACATCACTCACCACTACTCTCACCACTCACCACTACATCACTCACCCAGCTCACCACTACAACACTCACCACTCACCACTACATCACTCACCACTACAACACTCACCACTACACCACTACACCACTCACCACTACACCACTCACCACTACATCACTCACCACTACAACACTCACCCCGCTCACCACTACAAGACTCACCCAGCTCACCACTCACCACTCACCCAGCTCACCACTCACCACTACATCACTCACCCAGCTCACCACTCACCACTACATCACTCACCCAGCTCACCACTCACCACTACATCACTCACCACTACACTCACCACTACACCACTACAACACTCACCCAGCTCACCACTACAACACTCACCACTACAACACTCACCACTCACCACTACAACACTCACCACTACACCACTCACCACTACACCACTCACCACTACAACACTCACCACTCACCACTACAACACTCACGACTACACCACTACAACACTCACCACTACACCACTCACCACTACAACACTCACCACCAGAACACTCACCACTACATCACTCACCACTACTCTCACCACTCACCACTACATCACTCACCCAGCTCACCACTACAACACTCACCACTCACCACTACATCACTCACCACTACAACACTCACCACTACACCACTCACCACTACACCACTCACGACTACATCACTCACCCAGCTCACGACTACAACACTCACCACTACATCACTCACCACTACATCACTCACCACTACAACACTCACCACTACACTCACCACTCACCACTACATCACTCACCCAGTTCACCACTACAACACTCACCACTCACCACTACATCACTCACCACTACAACACTGCACCACTACACGACTCACCACTACACGACTCACCACTACACCACTCACCACTACATCACTCACCCAGCTCACCACTACAACACTCACCACTACATCACTCACCACTACATCACTCACCACTACAACACTCACCACTCACCACTACAACAGTCACCACTACACCACTCACCATTACATCACTCACCCAGCTCACCACTACAACACTCACCACTCACCACTACAACACTCACCCCGCTCACCACTACAACACTCACCCAGCTCACCACTACAACACTCACCACTCACCACTACAACACTCACCACTACAACACTCACCCCGCTCACCACTACAACACTCACCATTCACCACTACATCACTCACCCTGCTCACCACTCACCACTACATCACTCACCACTACAACACTCACCACTCACCACTACAACACTCACCACTACACCACTACAACACTCACCACTACAACACTCACCACTACACCACTACAACACTCACCACTACAACACTCACCACTCACCACTACAACACTCACTACTACAACACTCACCACTACACCACTCACCACTCACAACTACACCACTCACCACTACACCACTACACCACTCACGACTACACCACTCACCACTACACCACTCACCACTACATCACTCACCACTACACCACTCACCACTACACCACTCACCACTACAATACTCACCACTACACCACTCACCACTACACCACTCACCACAACAACACTCACCACTACACCACTACAACACTCACCACTGCAACACTCACCACTATACCACTCACCACTCACCACTACAACACTCACCACTACACCACTCACCACTACACCACTCACCACTACAACACTCACCCCGCTCACCACTACAACACTCACCACTACATCACTCACCACTCACCACTACAACACTCACCACTATACCACTCACCACTCACCACTACAACACTCACCACTACAACACTCACCACTACACCACTCACCACTCACCACTACAACACTCACCACTACACCACTCACCACTACAATACTCACCAGCACAACACTCACCACTACACCTCTACAACACTCACCACTACACCACTCACCACTACAACACTCACCACTACAACACTCACCACTACAACACTCACCACTACAACACTCACCACTACAACACTCACCACTACAACACTCACCACTACACCACTCACCTCTACAATACTCACCACTACACCACTCACCACTACACCACTCACCACTACAACACTCACCACGACAACACTCACCACTACACCACTCACCTCTACAACACTCACCACTACAACACTCACCACTACAACACTCACCACTACACCACTCACCACTACAATACTCACCAGCACAACACTCACCACTACACCACTACAACACTCACCACTACACCACTCACCACTACAACACTCACCACTACAACACTCACCACTACAACACTCACCACTACACCACTCACCACTACAACACTCACCACTACACCACTACAACACTCACCACTCACCACTACAACACTCACGACTACACCACTACAACACTCACCACTACAACACTCACCACTACAACACTCACCACTACATCACTCACCACTACTCTCACCACTCACCACTACATCACTCACCCAGCTCACCACTACAACACTCACCACTCACCACTACATCACTCACCACTACAACACTCACCACTACACCACTACACCACTCACCACTACACCACTCACCACTACATCACTCACCACTACAACACTCACCCCGCTCACCACTACAAGACTCACCCAGCTCACCACTCACCACTCACCCAGCTCACCACTCACCACTACATCACTCACCCAGCTCACCACTCACCACTACATCACTCACCCAGCTCACCACTCACCACTACATCACTCACCACTACACTCACCACTACACCACTACAACACTCACCCAGCTCACCACTACAACACTCACCACTACAACACTCACCACTCACCACTACAACACTCACCACTACACCACTCACCACTACACCACTCACCACTACAACACTCACCACTCACCACTACAACACTCACGACTACACCACTACAACACTCACCACTACACCACTCACCACTACAACACTCACCACCAGAACACTCACCACTACATCACTCACCACTACTCTCACCACTCACCACTACATCACTCACCCAGCTCACCACTACAACACTCACCACTCACCACTACATCACTCACCACTACAACACTCACCACTACACCACTCACCTCTACAATACTCACCACTACACCACTCACCACTACACCACTCACGACTACATCACTCACCCAGCTCACGACTACAACACTCACCACTACACCACTCACCACTACACCACTCACGACTACATCACTCACCCAGCTCACGACTACAACACTCACCACTACATCACTCACCACTACATCACTCACCACTACAACACTCACCACTACACTCACCACTCACCACTACATCACTCACCCAGTTCACCACTACAACACTCACCACTCACCACTACATCACTCACCACTACAACACTGCACCACTACACGACTCACCACTACACGACTCACCACTACACCACTCACCACTACATCACTCACCCAGCTCACCACTACAACACTCACCACTACATCACTCACCACTACATCACTCACCACTACAACACTCACCACTCACCACTACAACAGTCACCACTACACCACTCACCATTACATCACTCACCCAGCTCACCACTACAACACTCACCACTCACCACTACAACACTCACCCCGCTCACCACTACAACACTCACCCAGCTCACCACTACAACACTCACCACTCACCACTACAACACTCACCACTACAACACTCACCCCGCTCACCACTACAACACTCACCATTCACCACTACATCACTCACCCTGCTCACCACTCACCACTACATCACTCACCACTACAACACTCACCACTCACCACTACAACACTCACCACTACACCACTACAACACTCACCACTACAACACTCACCACTACACCACTACAACACTCACCACTACAACACTCACCACTCACCACTACAACACTCACTACTACAACACTCACCACTACACCACTCACCACTCACAACTACACCACTCACCACTACACCACTACACCACTCACGACTACACCACTCACCACTACACCACTCACCACTACATCACTCACCACTACACCACTCACCACTACACCACTCACCACTACAATACTCACCACTACACCACTCACCACTACACCACTCACCACAACAACACTCACCACTACACCACTACAACACTCACCACTGCAACACTCACCACTATACCACTCACCACTCACCACTACAACACTCACCACTACACCACTCACCACTACACCACTCACCACTACAACACTCACCCCGCTCACCACTACAACACTCACCACTACATCACTCACCACTCACCACTACAACACTCACCACTATACCACTCACCACTCACCACTACAACACTCACCACTACAACACTCACCACTACACCACTCACCACTCACCACTACAACACTCACCACTATACCACTCACCACTCACCACTACAACACTCACCACTACACCACTCACCACTACACCACTCACCACTACAACACTCACCCCGCTCACCACTACAACACTCACCACTACATCACTCACCCAGCTCACCACTACAACACTCACCACTCACCACTACAACACTCACCACTCCATCACTCACCCCGCTCACCACTCACCACTACATCACTCACCCCGCTCACCACTCACCACTACAACACTCACCACTACACCACTACAACACTCACAACTACACCACTACAACACTCACCACTCACCACTACAACACTCACTACTACAACACTCACCACTACACCACTCACCACTCACCACTACATCACTACAACACTCACCACTACACCACTACAGCACTCACCACTACACCACTCACCACTACACCACTCACCACTACACCACTCACCACCACACCACTACAACACTCACCACTACAATACTCACCACCACAACACTCACCACTACACCACTACAACACTCACCACTATACCACTCACCATTACAACACTCACCACTACAACACTCACCACTACACCACTCACCTCTACAATACTCACCACTACACCACTCACCACTATAACACTCACCACTACACCACTACAACACTCACCACTACACCACTACAACACTCACCACTACACCACTACAACACTCACCACTACACCACTACAACACTCACCACTACAACACTCACCACTACACCACTCACCACTACACCACTCACCACTACAACACTCACCACTACAACACTCACCACTACACCACTCACCATTCACCATCACTCACCACTACAACACTCAGCACTACAACACTCACCACTACACCACTACAACTCACCACTACAACACTCACCACTACAACACTCACCACTACAACACTCACCATTGCACCACTCACCACTACACCACTCACCACTACACCACTACATCACTCACCACAACACCACTCACCACTACATCACTCACCACTACACCACTCACCACTACATCACTCACCACTACAATACTCACCTCTACAACACTCACCACTACACCACTCACCACTACAACACTCACCACTCACCGCTACACCACTCACCACTACAACACTCACCACTACAACACTCACCACTTTCACCACTCACCACTACACCACTCACCACTACACCACTCACCACTACAACACTCACCACTACACCACTCACCACTACACCACTCACCACTAGAACACTCACCACTCACCACTACACCACTTCACCAGCGCCGTGTGACTAAAGCACTTAGCTTCAGGTCTTCTAGGCCACGGTCATTCCCTCCCTTCTCTACGCTTGCGAAACGTGGACCCCCTAAATGGAGCATCTTCGCCGGTTAGAAACATTTAGGCTGGCCTGCCTACGATCCATCCTGGGTTTAACCAGACTGGATTGTGTGAGGAGCTCACAAATCCTTCAAAGATCTGGGCAAGGTCCCATCGGTGAGCTCCTCCGGCGGGCAAGGCTGCGTTGGCTGGGTCATGTAGCCCGCATGCCCAGCCACCGCATGCCGAAACAGCTTTTGTTCGGCCGGATCGAGGGGGCTAAACGGGCGCGGCACGGGCTAGAGAAGAGATGGAGTGATGTGGTACAGGAGGACGTGGAGCTGAGTGGACTTGCCGATGACTGGTACCAGCGGTGTCAGGATCGGCCTCTGTGGAGGAGGCTCGTGAAGGACGCTACTGGGCAGTTGGAGGCAGTCGCCCTCCAACAACAACGGAGGGCGGAGGAGCGACGCTCACAACAACGAGCGGAGCGCCGGGTGGCTAAAGCGCAGCAGGTTGGCACAGTAGGGGGCACAGGTGGTGCATCAGCCAGTCATCTCAGTCAGTCGACCCGTGGCACCTGGGTCTGCCCCGTGACCTCCTGCCCGCGGGCGTTCGACACTTCACGTGGCCTCAAGGTGCACATAGCCTGGCACAAGCGTCGTGGTGACGTCACCGCCACTTAGTGGCGAATGGCGGCTGTTGTTGTTGTTGTAGATTTGAAGTTTTCGTGACTGCAAGGATCCATACGCTTTGGTTCTTGCGGTGAAGTAATCACGTAATGGGCGATCCTTTCTATATTTGTGTGTAGATAGTTTGTGGTTATTTTTAAAACCCCGTCACGGTAAGAAGTTTGAGAGTTGATTCGTCTCACTTGGGACGACGATAAGGTGGGGGTGGGGGGGTGGAGTGGTGGGGGGGTGGAGTGGTGGGGGGGTGGAGTGGTGGGAGGTGGAGTGGTGGGGGGGTGGGGGGGTGGAGTGGTGGGGGGGGTGGAGTGGTGGTGGGGGGGTGGAGTGGTGGAGGGGTGGAGTGGTGGGGGGGTGGAGTGGTGGGGGGGTGGAGTGGTGGGGGGGTGGAGTGGTGGGGGGGGTGACCCGCGGCCGTGTCTGAGAATCCAACCTCGGATCGGGAGAGTCTCGGGAGGGGGGGGGGGGGTTGAGGCTCCCACGCTCACAACAATGGGAGGAAGAGTTGGGGGGAGGGGGGTACCCCCCCCTCTCTCACAGCCCCACCCCCACAGCCCCCCCCCACCCCCCACAGCCCCCCCCCGCTCGCGGTGGGAGCAGAGCCTCAAATCTGCGTCTGGTGGGTGGGGCAGAGGAAGGGAGAGAACCCCGCCCTGATCTTTGATTCTTTCGGCAAAGTCACGTGGGAATAAATAATAAAATAAGCAATAGCTATCGAGATCTGAAGTTTTGGTGACTGCAGGGATCCGTGATTTTATTTTACACCCACGTGACTTTATTTTACACCCACGTGACTTTATTTTATACCCACGTGACTTTATTTCATACCCACGTGACTTTATTTCATACCCACGTGACTTTATTTTACACCCACGTGACTTTATTTCATACCCACGTGACTTTATTTTATACCCACGTGACTTTATTTTACACCCACGTGACTATTTCATACCCACGTGACTTTATTTTACACCCACGTGACTTTATTTCATACCCACGTGACTTTATTTTATACCCACGTGACTTTATTTTACACCCACGTGACTATTTCATACCCACGTGACTTTATTTTACACCCACGTGACTTTATTTCATACCCACGTGACTTTATTTTATACCCACGTGACTGTATTTTACACCCACGTGACTATTTCATACCCACGTGACTTTATTTTACACCCACGTGACTTTATTTTATACCCACGTGACTTTATTTTATACCCACGTGACTTTATTTTATACCCACGTGACTTTAGTTCATACCCACGTGACTTTATTTTATACCCACGTGACTTTATTTTATACCCACGTGACTTTATTTTATACCCACGTGACTTTATTTCATACCCACGTGACTTTATTTTATACCCACGTGACTTTATTTTATACCCACGTGACTTTAGTTCATACCCACGTGACTTTATTTCATACCCACGTGACTTTATTTATACCCACGTGACTTTATTTTACACCCACGTGACTTTATTTTATACCCACGTGACTTTAGTTCATACCCACGTGACTTTATTTTATACCCACGTGACTTTATTTTATACCCACGTGACTTTATTTTACACCCACGTGACTTTATTTTATACCCACGTGACTTTATTTCATACCCACGTGACTTTATTTCACACCCCGTGACTTTATTTCATACCCACGTGACTTTATTTTACACCCACGTGACTTTATTTCATACCCACGTGACTTTATTTTATACCCACGTGACTTTATTTTACACCCACGTGACTATTTCATACCCACGTGACTTTATTTTACACCCACGTGACTTTATTTCATACCCACGTGACTTTATTTTATACCCACGTGACTTTATTTTACACCCACGTGACTTTATTTTATACCCACGTGACTTTATTTTATACCCACGTGACTTTATTTTATACCCACGTGACTTTATTTTACACCCACGTGACTTTAGTTCATACCCACGTGACTTTAGTTCATACCCACGTGACTTTATTTTATACCCACGTGACTTTATTTTATACCCACGTGACTTTATTTTATACCCACGTGACTTTATTTTATACCCACGTGACTTTATTTCATACCCACGTGACTTTATTTCATACCCACGTGACTTTATTTTATACCCACGTGACTTTATTTTATACCCACGTGACTTTATTTCATACCCACGTGACTTTATTTTATACCCACGTGACTTTATTTCATACCCACGTGACTTTATTTTATACCCACGTGACTTTATTTCATACCCACGTGACTTTATTTCATACCCACGTGACTTTATTTTATACCCACGTGACTTTATTTTATACCCACGTGACTTTATTTCATACCCACGTGACTTTATTTTACACCCACGTGACTTTATTTCATACCCACGTGACTTTATTTTATACCCACGTGACTTTATTTCATACCCACGTGACTTTATTTTATACCCACGTGACTTTATTTCACCCCCACGTGACTTTATTTTATACCCACGTGACTTTATTTCATACCCACGTGACTTTATTTCATACCCACGTGACTTTATTTTATACCCACGTGACTTTATTTCACCCCCACGTGACTTTATTTTATACCCACGTGACTTTATTTCATACCCACGTGACTTTATTTCATACCCACGTGACTTTATTTCATACCCACGTGACTTTATTTCATACCCACGTGACTTTATTTCATACCCACGTGACTTTATTTCATACCCACGTGACTTTATTTCACCCCCACGTGACTTTATTTCACACCCACGTGACTTTATTTTATACCCACGTGACTTTATTTCATACCCACGTGACTTTATTTCATACCCACGTGACTTTATTTCATACCCACGTGACTTTATTTCATACCCACGTGACTTTATTTCATACCCACGTGACTTTATTTCATACCCACGTGACTTTATTTCATACCCACGTGACTTTATTTCATACCCACGTGACTTTATTTCATACCCACGTGACTTTATTTTATACCCACGTGATCTTATTTCATACCCACGTGACTTTATTTTATACCCACGTGACTTTATTTCATACCCACGTGACTTTATTTTATACCCACGTGACTTTATTTCATACCCACTTGACTTTATTTTATACCCACGTGACTTTATTTCATACCCACGTGACTTTATTTTATACCCACGTGACTTTATTTCACCCCCACGTGACTTTATTTTATACCCACGTGACTTTATTTCACCCCCACGTGAATTTATTTTATACCCACGTGACTTTATTTCATACCCACGTGACTTTATTTCATACCCACGTGACTTTATTTCATACCCACGTGACTTTATTTCATACCCACGTGACTTTATTTTATACCCACGTGACTTTATTTTATACCCACGTGACTTTATTTTATACCCACGTGACTTTATTTTATACCCACGTGACCTTATTTTATACCCACGTGACTTTATTTCATACCCACGTGACTTTATTTCATACCCACGTGACTTTATTTTACACCCACGTGACTTTATTTTATACCCACGTGACTTTATTTCACCCCCACGTGACTTTATTTCACACCCACGTGACTTTATTTTATACCCACGTGACTTTATTTCATACCCACGTGACTTTATTTCATACCCACGTGACTTTATTTCATACCCACGTGACTTTATTTCATACCCACGTGACTTTATTTCATACCCACGTGACTTTATTTTATACCCACGTGACTTTATTTTATACCCACGTGACTTTATTTTATACCCACGTGACCTTATTTCATACCCACGTGACTTTATTTTATACCCACGTGACTTTATTTCATACCCACGTGACTTTATTTTATACCCACGTGACTTTATTTTATACCCACGTGACTTTATTTTATACCCACGTGACTTTATTTCATACCCACGTGACTTTATTTTATACCCACGTGACTTTATTTCACACCCACGTGACTTTATTTTATACCCACGTGACTTTATTTCATACCCACGTGACTTTATTTTATACCCACGTGACTTTATTTTATACCCACGTGACTTTATTTCACCCCCACGTGACTTTATTTCACACCCACGTGACTTTATTTCATACCCACGTGACTTTATTTCATACCCACGTGACTTTATTTCATACCCACGTGACTTTATTTTATACCCACGTGACTTTATTTCACCCCCACGTGACTTTATTTCACACCCACGTGACTTTATTTCACACCCACGTGACTTTATTTCATACCCACGTGACTTTATTTCATACCCACGTGACTTTATTTCACACCCACGTGACTTTATTTCACACCCACGTGACTTTATTTCACACCCACGTGACTTTATTTCACACCCACGTGACTTTATTTCATACCCACGTGACTTTATTTCATACCCACGTGACTTTATTTCATACCCACGTGACTTTATTTCATACCCACGTGACTTTATTTCATACCCACGTGACTTTATTTCATACCCACGTGACTTTATTTCATACCCACGTGACTTTATTTCATACCCACGTGACTTTATTTCATACCCACGTGACTTTATTTCATACCCACGTGACTTTATTTCATACCCACGTGACTTTATTTCATACCCACGTGACTTTATTTCATACCCACGTGACTTTATTTCATACCCACGTGACTTTATTTTATACCCACGTGACCTTATTTCATACCCACGTGACTTTATTTTATACCCACGTGACTTTATTTCATACCCACGTGACTTTATTTTATACCCACGTGACTTTATTTCATACCCACGTGACTTTATTTTATACCCACGTGACTTTATTTCATACCCACGTGATGATGATAATGATGCTGATGATGCTGCTGCTGATGATGACGATGCTGCTGCTGATGATGATGATGCAGATTATAATGATGATGATGATGCTGCTTGGGGCTAAGTGCTGTGAGTGAACACACTGGGGGGGGGGGGCGGTGAATGGGGGCGGGGGTATTTGTGTGGGCAGCACCACGCCCGGCCGCCTTTGTCTCCCCGCCAGTGGCGATGTTCACGACACACCGCACCAGGCACTCGTTTGAGGCTGAGTCGACCTAGGGGAGGCCCAGGATCGGTTCAGATAATCGTAACTGGTCGTGTTGGTGGCCGTGAGCGGGAATCAAACTCGGATGGCCGGGTTCGTAACACAGCGTAGCGCTAACCGCTGCACCACCGCTCCCCGTTACACACACACACACCCAGGTACACACACACAGACACACACACACAGACACACACACACAGACACACCCAGGTACACACACACAACAACAACCGCCATTCACCACTAAGTGGCGGTGACGTCACCACGACGCTTGTGCCAGGCTATGTGCACCCTGAGGCCACGTGAAGTGTCGAACGCCCGCTGGCAGGAGGTCACGGGGCAGACCCAGGTGCCACGGGTCGACTGACTGAGATGACTGGCTGATGCACCACCTGTGCCCCCTACTGTGCCAACTCCCTGTGCTTTAGCCACCCGGCGCTCTGCTCGTTGTTGTGAGCGTCGCTCCTCTGCCCTCCGTTGTTGTTGGAGGGCGACTGCCTCCAACTGCCCAGTAGCGTCCTTCACGAGCCTCCTCCACAGAGGCCGATCTTGACACCGCTGGTACCAGTCATCGGCAAGTCCATTCAGCTCCACGTCCTCCAGTACCACATCACTCCATCTCTTCTCTAGCCCGTGCCGTGCCCGTTTAGCCCTCTCGATCCGGTCGAACAAAAGCTGTTTCGGCATGCGGTGGCTGGGCATGCGGGCTACATGACCCAGCCATCGCAGCCTTGCCCGCCGGAGGAGCTCGCCGATAGGACCTTGCCCAGATCTTTCAAGGATTTGTGAGCTCCTCACACAATCCAGTCTGGTTAAACCCAGGATGGATCGTAGGCAGGCCAGCCTAAATGTTTCTAACCGGCGAAGATGTTCCATTAGGGGGGTCCACGTTTCGCAAGCGTAGAGAAGGGAGGGAATGACCGTGGCCGAGAAGACCTGAAGCTTAGTGCGGAGCGACAGACCAGGTAGCTTCCACACAGCGTTACGCGACCGATGAAAAGATATTGCCGCTCGACTGATTCGGAGTGAGACCTCTGCTGTTAAACTGGAGCTGGTCATAAGCACATTGCCCAGGTATGGGAAACGCTCCACTCTCTCCACAACTGCCCCATCACCGATTGGGAGTTGTGGGGGTGGAGTGTCCGATGGTACAAAATACCCAGGTAGGTGCTTAGTTTTGGTGGGGCTGATGGTAAGGCCTCATCTCTTAGTGGCACGCTCCAGTCTCAGCAGCAGCGTCTCCAACTCCTCCTCTGAATGAGCGGATATTACCAAATCATCGGCATACATAACGTGGTTTAGCAATAGGGAGCCATCCCTTGACCGCACCCAGGCATCGATCAGCCTCCCATTATATCTGTACCAAATGGAGATTCCCCCGGTACAGCTATTGAAGGCTTCACGAACTACGTGGTCAAAATAGATGTCAAATAATGTGGGAGCCAGAAGGCATCCCTGTCGCACCCCAAGGTGTACAGGGAATGGCTCTGACTCCTGGCCACGTAATTTTACCCGGGCCAGCTCACCATCATGAAGGTCCTTAATGATCGTGAGCAGAGGGTCAGGGACTCCAAAAGCACGAAGAACAACCCAGAGCCCAGGCCTACTGATGGTATCATAGGCCTTGACCAGGTCAATAAAGCAGAGATGTAGGTCTTGTTGGAATTCCGTACACTTCTGCTGTAGCAGACGGACAGAAAATATGGCATCTGTGCAGGACCGCCCTTTCCTGAAACCGCATTGGGGCTCTGCAAGCCTCTCCTCAGCGTGGCTGGCAAGGCGATGTTGAATAATCCTTGCCAGGACCTTTCCCGGCACACTGAGGAGTGAGACGCCCCTGTAGTTGTTACAGTCTGTGCGGTCCCCCTTCTTAAAGAGTGGGACCACCAGGGCATCCTTTCAATCCTGCAGAACCCGTCCAGTGGTCCAGACTGTTGTTATGATGTCATATAGGACAGTCTGTGCACAAACGCCACCCTCCCTCAGCATTTCGCTTGGGAGATCATCTCTACCCGGTGCCTTTCCTGGTCTCAGACTCCGGATCGCCTTCAGTACTTCGTCAACAGATGGCACCTCAGCCAGCCACTCACAGGGGGTGACTTCTTCCGAAATTTGAGGCACTGCAGCCTCAGCAGGGTCATCCCCACTTTGTGCCACGATGTTTTCCTGGCTGAGGTATTTCCCCTCCCCCAGGACCTCACAGAAATGCTCAGCAAATCTGCAAACCTATTCCTGGGGGTCGGAGATTGGATCACCGTTTTTTCCCCTAATGATGGTAATAGGTGTGGCGCTGCAGGTTGCTTTGTTGATGGAGTTAAATAGAGATTTGTGATCGCGGGCCACTGAGGTAGACTCCATCTCCTCAGCAACCTGCGACCACCCATCCTTGCAGCGCCTCACGGCTCTCCGAACCTCTGAGTGAAGGCTGCGGTAAGCCTCCTCATTCTCTGACGTGGAATTCTGTAGCCGATGACAGTGGGCCTGTCGCTTTTTCTCAACCATCGTGAACAACTCCTCTGTCATCCAGGGTGTCTGGGGAGGTCTGGACCGCGTACCCAAAGCAGCCATTGCAGCTGCATGAGTCGCAGTCCTAAACCTCGCCCATTTACCCTCGACATCAGGAGGAGTCGGGGACGATGCCAACCCCAGCCGCATGCGATGATGAAATTCTCGCTTGCAACTTTCATCAGATAACTGAGACCAGCACACTTTAGGTTGGAATGGGGTCCTGGGTGTACACCCACCACCGGAGTGGAAGAATGGCAGGCGCATCTTACAGATGACTAGTCGATGGTCAGAGGGCAGATCAGCTCCATGGTAGGTCCTGGCGTCAAGGACATGGGCTCGCATCTGCTGGTCCGTCACTATGTAGTCCAGCAGATGTTCTTGCTTGGACCCGGCATGCATCCATGATGTTGTGTGGATGCGCCGATGCCGGAACAGCGTGTTGGTAATTACAAGCCCATGGGTTGCACAAAAATCTAGCAGCCTTCTACCATTGTTATTAAGCTGATCTGGCCCATGCCCTCCAATCACTCCAGACCAGGTGCCAGCATCATGACCAACTCGGGCATTGAAGTCACCCAACAAGATGACTCTATCCTGAGGGGCCACTTTAGCCAGCACCTGTGACAGGAGGTCATAGAAGGAATCCGACTCATCGGCTTTGCCTGCATCCCTCCACGGATATTCGTCTTCGGTGGGGGCATAAGTAACCACGACCACCACTTCTCACCTCCGGTTGATGGGAAGGCGAGCCCAAAGTAGCCTGGGGCTTACAGCTTCCCACACCTCACCGCCACGCTCCCACGCACCCTTCAGTCTTTTGTTCAAAAGAAGAGCCACACCCTGTTGTTTGGCAGTCTGCTGCCCCGAGTAGAGGACTGTCCACCCCTCATGGTGGCAGGAGCCAGAACCGGTCCACCGGACCTCCTAAATGCCACAGAGATCCAGGCGGTACCGGTACAGCTCCCGACAGAGGAGTGGCAGCCTCTCCTCTGCAGTGAGCGTTCGAACATTCCACGTGGCCACGCGAAGTGGCTTTTCGTTGTTCCTGGAGGAGCCCCGAGGGTAGAGATTTAATCTCCTGGCTTCGCCAATTGGGGTTTGGCCAGGAGACGTCATAGACGCCTGTCCCGTGGCCTCCGGCACAAGCTTATTAGTTAGATATTTTAGTCGTGGTTTAGTGGTAAACATTTGAAAGTAGAGGGGTTACCAGACACCCGCACCCGTCCAGAGCCCCCGTTTAGCCACTGCGGTGGTCAAAGACGCCATGAGGGGAGGAGCCAATCGAAATTGGCCCTCCCCCCACAGCACTGCCCACGACAGGGTCGCCCGTCCAGCACCGCGAGGAGGTAGGGGGTTGTTTTGCCGGATTACATACACACACAACAACAACCGCCATTCGCCACTAAGTGGCGGTGATGTCACCATGACGCTTGTGCCAGGCCATGTGCACCTTGAGGCCACGTGAAGTGTCGAACGCCCGCTGGCAGGAGGTCACGGGGCAGACCCAGGTGCCACGGGTCGACTGACTGAGATGACTGGCTGATGCACCACCTGTACCCCCTACTGTGCCAACCTGCTGTGCCCTAGTCACCCGGCGCTCCGCTCGTTGTTGTGAGCGTCGCTTCTCCGCCCTCCGTTGTTGTTGGAGGGCGACTGCCTCCAACTGCCCAGTAGCGTCCTTCACGAGCCTCCTCCACAGAGGCCGATCTTGACACTACTGGTACCAGTCATCGGCAAGTCCACTCAGCTCCACGTCCTCCTGTACCACGTCACTCCATCTCTTCTCTAGCCCGTGCCGCGCCCGTTTAGCCCCCTCGATCCGGCCGAACAAAAGCTGTTTCGGCATGCGGTGGCTGGGCATGCGGGCTACATGACCCAGCCATCGCAGCCTTGCCTGCCGGAGGAGCTCACCGATGGGACCTTGCCCAGATCTTTCAAGGATTTGTGAGCTCCTCACACAATCCAGCCTGCAGGTTAAACCCAGGATGGATCGTAGGCAGGCTAGCCTAAATGTTTCTAACCGGCGAAGATGTTCCATTAGGGGGGTCCACGTTTCGCAAGCGTAGAGAAGGGAGGGAATGACCGTGGCCAAGAAGACCTGAAGCTTAGTGCGGAGCGACAGACCAGGTAGCTTCCACACAGCGTTACGCAACCGATTAAAAGATATTGCCGCTCGACTGATTCGGAGTGAGACCTCTGCTGGTAAACACACACTCACTTACACACTTACACACACTCACACACACTCACACAAAGACAAAACTCCCCCGTGTAGCCTCTAACAGGCTGTAGGGGCAAGTGCTGTTAGTGAGCAGCAGCTATTAAGGCCGGCACAGCACACGAGGGGGTTGGTGGCCAACACCACACCCGGCCGCCTTTGTCTCCCCAGTGGCGATGCTTACTACACACCGCTACACCAGGTACTCATTTGAGGCTGAGTTGACCTAGATGAGGCCCAGGACCGGTTCAGATAATCGTCACTGGTGGTGTTGGTGGCCGTGAGCGGGAATCGAACTCGGGTCGCCGAGTTCGTAGCGCAGCGTAGCGCTAACCGCTGCACCACCGCTCCCCACACACACACAGACAGACACACCTACACACAGACACACACAGACACACCTACACACACACACACACAGTCACACCTACACACACACACACAGTCACACCTACACACACACATAACGTACCGTAATCAATACACAGCTGTAATGGACCGATCATGATGATGATGGTGGTGGTGGTAATGGTTGGTGGTGGTGGTGGTGTTAATGATGTAAAAAAAAACCCTACACACTGTATTATTATTATGGCCAGAGATATCTCGTTTTTGTTAGTTTTTCTGTGGCGAGTGGTCCGGTGCGATAGAGGGGCAGCATTCTTTTGGAAATAATGGCCGGAAATTATTTCAGAATTCGACAGGAGGAGTTGAGAGAGCGAGAGGGGGGAGAGAGCGGAGGGAGGAGAGAGAGGAGAGAGAGGGGGGAGAGAGAGGGTAGAGAGAGGGGGGGAGAGGGGGGGGGAGAGGGGGGGGAGAGGGGAGAGAGAGGGGAGAGAGAGGAGAGACAGGGGAGAGAGAGGGGGGAGAGAGAGGGGGGAGAGAGAGGGGAGAGAGGGGTGGGGGAGAGAGAGGGGGGGGAGAGAGGGGGGAGAGAGGGGGGAGAGAGGGGGGAGAGAGAGAAGAGAGAGGGGAGAGAGTGTGGAGAGAGGGGAGAGAGAGGGGGGGAGAGAGAGGGGGGAGAGGGGGGGGGGAGAGAGGGATCACAACCTGTGCCGGCTGGAAGACCTGCCGGAGGTGGCCTTCGCTAACGTCAAGAGGAAGGTGCTCTACTCCTACACGGTCCGGTTCCACCAACAGGACACCCTGAGGAGCCACAAGGACCACGCCTGGAGGAGAGCCCCTAGCCCTGCGCCTCTCCGGAGAGGCCTCGCTGGAGGCAACTCCACTCCAGCCCGACGTACGACCGCATCGGCGACCTCGGCCGGAGCATCGCCCACGGCACCGTCACCACCGACACGTCCCCGGAGTGCCGGTCCTGCGGTAAAGTGGAGACGGTGGCGCGCCGATACGTGGAGCGCAAGAGCCTGAACTCGCTGTGTTCAAGGTCCTGAGAAACATCCTCCTAAGGTTCAGCCTCCACCTCTCCCCCCGACGGTCCTCATCTTCGGATACCCGAAGGGCGACGGACCCCAACATCTCCAGGGGCCGGTCAACGTTGCTCTTCGGCCACGCCAAGCTCGCCGTGCACACAGGGCGAGGAAGGTGGCCCTGGAGGGGCGACGTCCGGCCAGCAGCCCTGGGCATCTTCCACGCTCCGGTCGGAGCCAGGGTGGGTGGGTCCGGAGTTCCGCCGTGCGGCGCGGCTGACCCACGCCGTGCCGGCCTTCAAGGAGCGGTGGGCAGCTGGAGGAGGGCCGCGTGCTCGGTGGCAGATGACGGGAGAGAGCTCTCTGTGCGTGCACATTGTGAGCTACCCCGTCGGAGGCCGTCTGACTGTGGGAAGGGCTGCGTGCAGATGCAGCACTTGTCGTAGTTATAAAGAAAAAAGAGAGCCAAATGGAGTAGGAAGAGAGGGGGCAGAGAGAGGGGGGGGGGCGGAGAGCGGGTAGAGAGAGAGGGAAGGGGAAAGAAAAAAAATTGGGTCTTTCATTTAAAAGGAGGGGGGTTACATGAAGCAAAGCATTAAAAAAACTAAGAAAAAAACGAGGGGAGAGAGAGAGGGGGAGAGGGGAGAGAGAGAGGAGAGGAGAGAGGGGGAGAGAGAGAGGAGAGAGAGGGGGGGAGAGAGAGGAGAGAGGGGAGAGAGAGGAGAGAGGGGGAGAGAGAGAGGAGAGAGGGGAGAGAGAGAGGAGAGACGGGGAGAGAGAGGAGAGAGGGGAGAGAGAGAGAGGAGAGAGGGGGAGAGAGAGGGGGGGAGAGAGAGGAGAGAGGGAGAGGGGGGAGAGAGAGAGAGGGGGGAGAGAGAGGGGGGGGGGAGAGGGGGGGAGGGAGCGACAGGGCAGCGAGCAGAGTTTGACACGTGGTGATGAACTCGGAGAGGTCACCAAAGGTCACGTCTCGTAAACTGAAACTATTTTATTTTATTTTAACAGGCGTAAGGGCACCTACGGAAGCGGCTGCGCAGTAGCTTGTTTTTATTATTCAGTTCAGAAGCGAGCTGGCCATCGCTAATGATAGCTCAACGAATCTGGCTTCTCGGCATCATCATCATCGCATGGATATTTACAGGAGCAGACAAATACCCTAAATACGATGTCACGATTTGTTATTTCGCCAGGTAAGGGCTCCGATGAAGCTGCTATGTATTGGAATAATAATAAGAATAATAGGGGTGTTTTCCACTGGTTTTTTTTGGCAACTAAACTGAAATATTTTTACGAGGAGTCATCTTACTGCATTAACCACAATTTGTGGTCAAAATGCCAACAAAAAAAACACGCTGATAAGATGATGCATTGTCCTTGAAACTGATTGGTGTGCTCCTAATCTCAGCTCGTTACCTGTATACAAGGCACCTGGGAGCCAGAAATCTGTCTGATTGAGAGGGGGCCAAAAACTTATTTCCCCCATTGAAATGCAAATCAATTTATAACATTTTTGACATGCGTTTTTCTGGATTTTGTTGTTGTTGTTATTCTGTCTCGCACCGTTCAAATAAACCTACCATTAAAATTATAGACCGATCATTTCTTTGTCACTGTGGGCAAACGTACAAAATCAGCAGGGGATCAAATACTTGTTTTCCCTCGCTGTGCATCTCAAAGACAATGCCACAATGAGAGTAACGAGGCCCTCTGGGTAAACGTCTACATCATTAGACCTCCTTTGCAGCCAGGATTTTGACTTTGGGGGGGGGGGCTGACTTCAATGTTCTGAGAGATATCTCAGTGCGTTCATGTTCCCCAATGGGCGCCACACAAATCCATATAAAACAAACTTTATTGGATTCGAACGCGGACGTTTTATTCATAGGTCGGAGCCGCTGACGTGGCTGATCAGTTCGAGAAGTTCGAAAGGCTGCCGCTTAAGCAGCCTGCAGGGCAGCACGAGGTGACAGCACAAGGTGACAGCAGCCTGCAGGGCAGCACGAGGTGACAGCACAAGGTGACAGCACGAGGTGACAGCACAAGGTGACAGCAGCCTGCAGGGCAGCACACGAGGTGACAGCACGAGGTGACAGCAGCCTGCAGGGCAGCACAAGGTGACAGCACAAGGTGACAGCAGCCTGCAGGGCAGCACACGAGGTGACAGCACGAGGTGACAGCAGCCTGCAGGGCAGCACACGAGGTGACAGCACAAGGTGACAGCACACGAGGTGACAGCACGAGGTGACAGCAGCCTGCAGGGCAGCACGAGGTGACAGCAGCCTGCAGGGCAGCACACAAGGTGACAGCAGCCTGCAGGGCAGCACGAGGTGACAGCACAAGGTGACAGCAGCCTGCAGGGCAGCACAAGGTGACAGCACAAGGTGACAGCACAAGGTGACAGCAGCCTGCAGGGCAGCACACGAGGTGACAGCAGCCTGCAGGGCAGCACGAGGTGACAGCACGAGGTGACAGCAGCCTGCAGGGCAGCACACGAGGTGACAGCACGAGGTGACAGCACGAGGTGACAGCACGAGGTGACAGCACGAGGTGACAGCAGCCTGCAGCAATGTGCAGCAGCCGGATATCCGGTTATCCCGATGACCGACGTTCCCAAAATTTCAGGGGGGGGGCTAAGCCCCCGCCCCAGCCCCCCCCCCAGCCCCCCCCCAGCCCCCCCCGTGGCTCCACCCCTGCTCCTCTGCCAGTACCAAAACACAATATCACCAGAGTGTGTTATTTGTTTGCATTTTGACCACAAGCGTATTGTGGTTAATGCAGTAAGATGATTCCTTGGAAGAAGGTTTCAGTTTTGTTGCCAGATAAAAAAAAAATGGAAAACCCCCATGATCATTTGTTGGTACTGGCAAAGGCGGTCTAATGATGGTATGTAGTAGATGGGTTTTTTTTCAGAAGAGGACCTGCCCATCAACAAATGATAGCTCAACGAATCTGGGCATTTATATCGGCCCAATGACGTTGATGCTAAGTGTGGAGGGAACAATATCTCCTAGCCACCGTGGTGATGATGAGAGAGACACACAGACTTCAAATATACAGCAGCAGCAGCAGGCATCGTCAGGGTCTGGATCAACCCCACGACCTCCTGTGTACCAGGCAAGGTAGTCAACATCTCCTAGCCACCATGATGATGATGAGAGAGACGCAGACTTCAAATATACAGCAGCAGGCATCGTCAGGGTCGGGATCGAACCCACAACCTCCTGCGTACCAGGCGAGGTAGTCAACATCTCATAGCCACCGTGATGATGATGATGATGATGAGAGAGACGCAGACTTCAAATATACAGCAGCAGCAGGCATCGTCAGGGTCTGGATCAAACCCACGACCTCCTGCGTACCAGGCGAGGTAGTCAACATCTCCCCTAGCCAGCAGTGGATAGACCACGGTGACGATGATGACACTGGGAGACAGAGAGAGGAGTCACGTGTATTAGAGACCACACGCGGGGTAGAGACACCACCACCATCACCATCGCATTGATCCTCATCCAGCAGTGGATAGACCGTGGTGGTGATGCTGAAATCACTCCGTGGAGTTTCGGCAGCGAGAACTCGACAATAAAAACATCAACATCGCCATCACCACCATCATCACCATCACTACCATCATCAACATCAACATCACCATCATCACCACCATCGCCATCACCACCATCAACATCACCACCATCACCACCATCATCATCAACATCACCACCATCAACATCACCATCACCATCACCACCACCAACATCACCATCACCACCATCATCAACATCGCCATCACCACCACCAACATCACCATCACCACCATCATCAACATCGCCATCACCACCATCAACATCGCCATCACCACCATCAACATCGCCATGACCACCATCACCACCATCATCACCACCATCAACATCGCCATGACCACCGCCATGACCACCATCACCATCATCACCACCATCATCACCACTATCATCACCATCAACATCTCCATCGTCATCATCATCATCACCATCATCATCATCAATCACCATAATGAAAATCACTCCCATCACCATCATCATTATATCACACTTCCGGTTGGCACGGTTGGTTATGTACGGTGCGAAAGAAGTTCACACACCACCGTTATCACCGCCATCATCACCGCCATCATCTCTTCCTCCACTACCACCGCGCCTACAATCAGCATGGATGGAAAGTGTGTGGTGAGAGACTTGCCACCTCCTTCCTCCTCCTCCATCTCCCTCCACTTCCATCTCCCTCCACTTCCATCTCCTCCTCCATCTCCCTCCACCTCCATCTCCCTCCACTTCCATCTCCTCCTCCGTCTCCCTCCACCTCCATCTCCCTCCACCTCCATCTCCATCTCCCTCCACTTCCATCTCCATCTCCCTCCACCTCCATCTCCCTCCACTTCCATCTCCATCTCCTCCTCCATCTCCCTCCACCTCCATCTCCCTCCACCTCCATCTCCCTCCACCTCCACCTCCCTCCACCTCCACCTCCCTCCACCTCCACCTCCATCTCCCTCCACCTCCATCTCCCTCCACCTCCATCTCCATCTCCCTCCACCTCCATCTCCATCTCCCTCCACCTCTTTCATCTCCCCCATCTCCATCTCCTGCTCCATCTCCCTCCACTTCCATCTCCTCCATCTCCCTCCTCCACCATCTCCTCCACCACCTCCTCCACCTCCTCCTCCTCTCATTCCCCGCAGAGAGCCGGCACGAGACGCGTCGGCCGACGAAGTTTCACTTCCCTTTTATTCTTTCCTTTACAAAACGAGCGACGTCCAAAAAAAGATCGACAGATATCCTTCCTTACACCTCCTTACACCTCACAGAAGGGGGGGGGGGGAGGTAGAGACGCCAGTGGGAGGGTCTCATCCAGCAGTGGCACGACCTAGAGATGGGGGAGGGGGGGGCTCTGACCCGCGACCCCCACAACCTCCCCAACACCACTGCCTGCGACAAACATCATCATCATCATAACATTATATAACAATGTCATTGGCATACTATCATAATAGTATACCAATAGCGTTATCATAACCGTTATTAAAACAATATTTTACAATAACGGTTACACGTATTGTAGCATAGTGATACGCAACAGCACGGTAGTAATACGTAGCATTATTATAATACTAGGTATTAGTGTAACTTTACTCCTATAATAATATTGCCATCGCTTGAGCTTCTAGACCTTCAAAGGGAAGTTTCCTTTTTCCGTATAAAAGTTCCAGTGGTTTTTTTCCCGGCCCAAACTAGAAACAAAGGACAAATTTCCCCTCCGCTCCGTATAGCATTAGCAGACCGTCGGTGGCCAAGCTACCACGCCCGGCCGCCTTTGTCTCCCCCCAGTGCTGACATTTTTACAACACCGTGCCAGGTGCTCATTTCAGGCCGAGTCGACCTGGGGGACGGGGAAATCAAACCCAGGGTCCAGGGCGCGATTGGACATTGGTCCAATCACGCGCCGGTGCCGGGGTTGGACCGGAGAGAGCTTTTGATTGGACCAAAAATATCCAATCACGCGCCGGACCCGGGGTTGGACCGGAGAGAGCTTTTGATTGGACCAAAAACATCCAATCACGCGCCGGACCCGGGGTTGGACCGGAGAGAGCTTTTGATTGGACCAAAAATTATCCAATCACGCGCCGGACCCGGGTTTAACCGAAGCTTTCGATTGGACCCAACCCGATTGGACCAGGAGCGTCCAATCACGCGCCCGATGCGGGTCGGGACCGAAGCTGGCCCTGGACGACGTCTTTAACGTTGAGCCAACGTTAGGTGCCCGTCACTTCTCACTCACGTTGCTCCTGTCCACCGTTTCGTAATCTTGTCATGGCACTCGTGGGTACGGAAGCGAAGACGTATTTTACAAAGCTTCCAGTATTTGTGCTAAAGTGAGAAAAATTGTAACATAAAATCGAGTGATAAAATAAAATAAAGCTGCAAGAAAATAAATGGGCAGGTGCGAGGGGTCAAAAACCTCGGCGCCCCAATAAAAAAAGTCTTCCAAAATGCCCCCCTCGCGCGCCTCTCCATACAACGTAACGATATTAACAAACATAGATATATATAAACGGCGCGAGAACACACGACGACAATTAATATTATAAATCATCAGGAACCAAATCAAAACGAGAATCATCATCGTCGGCGTTATCGACATCGCAGAGTAAAATAAATATATTCGGCATGGGGGGGGGGGGGGGGGGATGGAGGGCAATGCGGTGGTCAGAACAACGTTCACTGGGGGCTCGTCCGGGCACGCGACCGTCAGTAAGGGGTGGGGGGGGGGGGGGGAAGTGCATCATAAACCCCAACCACCACCACCGCTACTGGCACTACCATAATCGCTGCCGCCACCACTATTGCAGCCACGACCACTGGCTACCACCACCGCCCACTGGCTACCACCACCGCCCACGACCGCCACCACGCAGCGTCCACCTTTAACCGCGGTGGCGGCTTACAGAAAAAAAAATACGCAAACAATAAACCACAAAACCGCAACGCACAAAGGCCCCCCCCGACATCACCGTGGCGGTGGCAGTGTCGGTGCTGGCAATGTCGGTGCTGGCCGTGTCGGTGGTGGTGCTGGGGGTGGTGGTGGCAGCGATGGGGAGAGTGGCGGTGTCGACGCGGTTAACGCTGCACGTTTGTGCCACGAGTCCAGCGAGACCCGAGTTCGATTCTCCGCTCACGGCCGGCGCAAACACTTGGTGACAATTAAATCTGAATCGGTTATGGAGCCTTCCCCCCCCCCCCCCCCCCCGGTCAAACTCGGCCTCAAAAGAGCACCTGGGGCAACGTGTAGAGTAAACATCGCCACTCAGGGGAGACCAAGGTGTGGTGTTGGCCACCCACTCCATCGTGCACCGTGCCGGCCTCCATATGTGCCGCTACTCGCTAACAACACTTGCCCTGACAACCTGTTACAGGCCACACGGTGGGTGGATCTTTGGCACAAACATCACCCCCCTACCCACTACCCTTACCCCACCCACACCCACGCCAGTTTGTAACAAAGTCTCCGTCGGTTTAAAAATAATAAACAAACCATCAGAACGCACCGTTTTTGGTCCACCAGACTAAAACTTCTTGAGCTGGCCTCAGGTTCTGTTCCGTTAACCGCCCCCTCCCCTTCCCACATCCCGAGGAGGGAGGGAGGGTGGGGGGCTTTGGTCCCTACGAGATACTTTGGGGGCCCAAGGAGGGTTCCTCCCTACCCCCTCCTCGAAACCAGTTGGGAAAACGGGTTCCTAAAAACGAATCGCAGGTCACCCTCCAGAACGATAGACCGTCGTTTTTTTTTCTTTCTTTGAGTCTTCATGGCGTAGGACAATCCACACACGACACACCAAACACCCACCCACCACCCCGCCACCCAGACTCAGCATCAAATCGTGTGCGTAGGCTCCCGTGCGTGCGTGCGTGTGTGCGTGTCTTCGTCTCTGTGGCCCCGCCAAAACCCACGGTCCCCTTCGTTGGCACAATGCGAGCTCTGGGTGCTACCGAGTCGGGGAGATCAGGGTTGGTTGGGGAGGGGGATCGTCGACGCGTTGCGACCCCTTGGCCCGTCCGGAGACCAGACGGGAATCCACTCCGGTTCCACCTGGGACCCGGGAGAACACCGGGGCCAGAACCCCACAACTGAACAAATCTCATCCCGACACAGGGGTCCAACGCTGTCGCATCTCCCACCCGTCACTCCACCCTCTTCTCTTCGACTCCATCCTCAACCGCCGACATCCTTAGCATCATCTTCTTCATCATCATCATCATCGTCGTCATCGTCGTCTGCTGCATCTCAAGCAACGCGTCCCCCCCACGTCCATCGTCGCCCACCACCTCTTCCCCCCCCCGCCCCCCCGCTAGCCTCCACCATGATCGCGGTCGCCACCACCACCACCATCTTCCAGGGCCTCTCCACTGCCGGATGATGATGGCCTCCCATAAGCCACCACCATCAGGCAGAGTCTATCCATTGCTCGGCAAAGGCCTCCCATAGCCTCCACCAACATCGTCGGCCAGGGTCTATCCACTGCTAGATGAAGGCCTCCTCCTCCCCTCCCTGTCGCCTCCGCCGCCACGTCCACCGCCTCTCACACCTTGTAGTAGACGTTGGAGGGGCTGCGGTCGGGGCCCTGCACGATGTAGATGGGGTGGCCGTAGTCGCCGCTCACCTTCTCGTAGTGGGGGGCACCTGGGCCCCCCGCGACGAGCCCTCCGGCGCCCCCCCCGGCCGCGGCCGCCAGCACCGCCGACGCGGGCCTCAGCGCGACGAGGACGTCGCTCGCCTCCGTGCCCGACGCCCCCGCGGCCGACGCCAGGGACAAACTCCTCCTTGCCGCCCCTTCGCCCCCCACGACCCCGGCGAGCCGTTCGGCGCCGAGCAGCGAGGTGGACGACGACACGCCGCTACCGCCACCGCCGCTACCGCTGCCACCGCCGCCGCTACCGCAGCGAGCCGCCGCTCCCCCTCCCGTGGTGGCGCACGGCCCCCGGGACGACGACGACGACGACGACGACGAGGTGGAGGAGGTGGCGGTGCCGGAGGAGGAGGGGGGGAGAGGGGGCGGCGCCAGGGGGCCGGGCGAGGGCAGCGGCAGCGGCGCTGGCGGGTGGCCGCCGCCGCCGCCGCCGCCGCCGGCCGACAGAGACACGGCCCGCCGGGCATTGGCGAGCGTGGTGAGCGAGTAGGGCCCAGGGTGGCGCAGCGGGGCCTGGTGGTGCAGCAGGTGGTGCATGGCGCCACCGCCGCCGCCACCGCCGCCACCGCCGTGGTGGTGATGGTGGTGGTGATGGTGGCCGCTCTTACGGCCGCTCACCAAGCCCCGGTAGAGAGGTGCCAGCTGCTGCTGCTGCTGCTGCTGCTGCTGGTGGTGGTGGTTGTAGTGGTTGTGGTGGTTGTTGTGGTTGTAGTTGTGGTGGTTGTGGTGGCCGTGCTGCTGCTGCTGCTGCTGCTGGTGGTTGCTGTTGTTGTGGTTGTTGTTGCCGTGGTGGTGGTTGTGGTGGTGGTGGTTGCTGCGTCGCCTCTGGCGCAGCAGGAAGAGGAGGAGGAAGAGGGCGAGGAGGAGGAAGATGAGGCAGCCGCTGGCCACGCCCACAATGAGCGCCACGTCAGAGCCGAGCAACGTCTCTCCCCCCGGCCCCGGCCCCGGCCCCTCCCCCACGCCGCTGCGGGGGTCCGACACCCCTGGTGGTGGAGAGGGGGGGGTAGGTGATGGTGGTGGTGGTGGTGGAGGGGAGAAGGTGTTAATTGCAGAATTAAATCGTTGTTGTACAATGAGCAGTCTCCCCAGCCCCCTCACCAAGTTGCCGCCGTTGCTAGGGGTGCGCGGGTCGCTCCGTTGCTAGGGGCGTGCGAGCGTCTCCCCCGTCGCTAGGGGCGTGCGAGCGTCTCCCCTGTCCCTAGGGGCGTGCGAGCGTCTCCTCCGTTGCTAGGGGGGCTAGCGTCTCCTCCATTGCTAGGGGCGTGCGAGCGTCTCTCCAGTCGCTAGCGGCGTGCGAGCGTCTCTCCTGTTGCTAGGGGCGTGCGAGCGTCCCTCCTGTTGCTAGGGGCGTGCGAGCGTCTCTCCTGTTGCTAGGGGCGTGCGAGCGTCTCCCCCGTTTCTAGGGGTGTGCGAGCGTCCCCCGTTGCTAGGGGTGTGCGAGCGTCCCCCGTTGCTAGGGGCGTGCTAGGGGCGTGCGAGCGTCTCCCCCGTCGCTAGGGGCATGCGAGCATCTCCTCCGTTGCTAGGGGCGTGCGAGCGTCTCTCCAGTCGCTAGGGGCGTGCGAGCGTCCCTCCTGTTGCTAGGGGCGTGCGAGCGTCTCCTCCGTTGCTAGGGGCGTGCGAGCGTCTCTCCAGTCGCTAGGGGCGTGCGAGCGTCTCTCCTGTTGCTAGGGGCGTGCGAGCGTCCCTCCTGTTGCTAGGGGCGTGCGAGCGTCTCTCCTGATGCTAGGGGCGTGCGAGCGTCTCCCCCGTTGCTAGGGGTGTGCGAGCGTCCCCCGTTGCTAGGGGCGTGCGAGCGTCTCCCCCGTCGCTAGGGGCGTGCGAGCGTCTCCTCCGTTGCTAGGGGCGTGCGAGCGTCTCTCCAGTCGCTAAGGGCGTGCGAGCGTCCCCCGTTGCTAGGCGCGTGCGAGCATCTCCCCCGTCGCTAGGGATGTGCTTGCGTCTCCCGTCGCTAGGGGCGTACGAGCGTCTCCCCCATCGCTAGGGGCGTGCTAGCGTCTCCCCCGTCGCTAGGGGCGTGCGTCTCCCGTTGCTAGGGGCGTGCGAGTGTCTCCCCTGTTGCTAGGGGCGTGCGAGCGTCTCTCCTGTTGCTAGGGGCGTGCGAGTGTCTCTCCTGTTGCTAGGCGCGTGCGAGCGTCTCCCCCATCGCTAGGGGCGTGCGAGCGTCTCCCCCGTTGCTAGGGGCGTGCGAGCGTCTCCCCCGTTGCTAGGGGTGTGCGAGCATCTCCCGTCGCTAGGGGCGTGCGAGCGTCTCCCCCGTTGCTAGGGGCGTGTGAGCGTCTCTCCCGTTGCTAGGGGCGTGCGAGCATCTCCCCCGTTGCGAGGGGCGTGCGAGCGTCTCCCCCGTTGCTAGGGGCGTGCGAGCGTCTCTCCCGTTGCTAGGCGCGTGCGAGCGTCTCCCCCGTCGCTAGGGGCGTGCGAGCGTCTCTCCCGTTGCTAGGCGCGTGCGAGCATTTCCCCCGTCGCTAGGGGCATGCGAGCGTCTCCCCCGTTGCTAGGGGCGTGCGAGCATCTCTCCCGTTGCTAGGCGCGTGCGAGCATCTCCCCCGTCGCTAGGGGCGTGCGAACGTCTCTCCCGTTGCTAAGCGCGTGCGAGCGTCTCCCCCGTTGCTAGGCGCGTGCGAGCGTCTCCCCCGTCGCTAGGGGCGTGCGAGCGTCTCCCCCGTTGCCAGGGGGGCTAGCGTCTCCCCCGTTGCTAGGGGCGTGCGAGCGTCTCCCCCGTTGCTAGGCGCGTGCGAGCGTCTCCCCCGTCGCTAGGGGCGTGCGAGCGTCTCCCCCGTTGCCAGGGGGGCTAGCGTCTCCCCCGTTGCTAGGGGCGTGCGAGCGTCTCCCCCGTTGCTAGGCGCGTGCGAGCGTCTCTCCCGTCGCTAGGGGCGTGCGAGCGTCTACCCCGTTGCCAGGGGGGCTAGCGTCTCCCCCGTCGCTAGGGGCGTGCGAGCGTCTCCCCTGTCGCTAGGGGCGTGCAAGCGTCTACCCCGTCGCTAGGCGCGTGCGAGCGTCTCCCCCGTCGCTAGGGGCGTGCGAGCGTCTCTCCCGTCGCTAGGGGTGTCCGAGCGTCTCCCGTCGCTAGGGGCGTGCGAGCGTCTCTCCCATCGCTAGGGGCGTGCGAGCGTCTCTCCCGTCGCTAGGGGTGTCCGAGCGTCTCCCGTCGCTAGGGGCGTGCGAGCGTCTCCCGTCGCTAGGGGCGTGCGAGCGTCTCTCCCGTCGCTAGGGGTGTCCGAGCGTCTCCCGTCGCTAGGGGCGTGCAAGCGTCTCCCCCGTTGCTAGGGGCGTGCGAGCGTCTCCCCCCGTTGCTAGGGGCGTGCGAGCGTCTCCCCCCGTTGCTAGGGGCGTGCGAGCGTCTCCCCCCGTTGCTAGGGGCGTGCTAGTGTCTCCTCCGTTGCTAGGGGCGTGTTACCTGGGCGGTTGGTAGGGGGCGGTGCCCCCCCACCGCCTCCGTGGGGTGGGGGCGGCACCACGATCACCACGGGCTCACGTGACGAGCCGGAGCCGGGGGTGGGTCGCCGGGTCACAGACGTCACGTGGGCGGGGGCTCGGGGGTCTGGGGGAGGGGGGGGGGGGGATCAGAGGGGGCGTGGCAGGGGGGCGTGGCAGGGGGCGGGGTCACCGTTAGCATGACGATGATGTGGCACGCAGAGCGGGTGGGGGTTGCCCAGCAACCACGCCCGGCCGCCTTTGTCTCCCCACCCCCCCCCCCCCGGGGGCGATGTTTATAACTGCACACACCGCCACCAGTTACTCATTTGAGGCCGAGTCGACCTAGGGGAGGAGGCCCAGGAACGGTTTGGATGCTCGTCACCGGTGTTGGCCGTGAGCGTGAATCGAAACTCGGGTCATTGACGGGTTCGGAGTGCAGCACTCACCGCTGCACTACCACTACCCACTACCACCACCACCACCATCATCATCACCACTACCATCATCACCATCACCACCATCACTATCATCACCATTACTACTACCACCATCACCACCACCACCATCATCATCACCATCACCACCACCATCAACAACATCACCATCACTACCATTCTCTACCGCTACCACCATCACCACCACCACCATCATCATCACCATCACCACCATCATCACTACCATTCTCTACCACCACCACCTTCATCATCATCACCACCACCGCCACCATTCTCTACCGCTACCATCATCACCACCGCCAATACCACTACCATCATCACCACCGCCAATACCACTACCATCATCACCACCGCCGATACCACTACCATCATCACCACCACCGATACCACTACCATCATCACCACCACCGATACCACTACCATCATCACCACCGCCGATACCACTACCATCATCACCACCGCCGATACCACTACCATCATCACCATCACCAATACCACTACCATCATCACCACCGCCAATACCACTACCATCATCACCACCGCCAATACCACTACCATCATCACCACCGCCAATACCACTACCATCATCACCACCACCGATACCACTACCATCATCACCACCACCGATACCACTACCATCATCACCACCGCCGATACCACTACCATCATCACCACCGCCGATACCACTACCATCATCACCACCACCGATACCACTACCATCATCACCACCACCAATACCACTACCATCATCACCACCGCCGATACCACTACCATCATCACCACCACCGATACCACTACCATCATCACCACCGCCGATACCACTACCATCATCACCACCGCCGATACCACTACCATCATCACCACCGCCGATACCACTACCATCATCACCACCACCGATACCACTACCATCATCACCACCACCGATACCACTACCATCATCACTACCACCGATACCACTGCCATCATCACCACCACCGATACCACTACCATCATCACCACCACCGATACCACTACCATCATCACCGCCGATACCACTACCATCATCATCACCACCACCGATACCACTACCATCATCACCACCACCGATACCACTACCATCATCACCACCACCACCGATACAACCATCACGACCACTACCACCACGCTACCAAAATCACCACCGTTACCACCATCACCAACATCACCACTGCCACTACGCCCAATCACTACCATCATCACCACCACCGCCATCACCATCACCACCGCCACTATCCCCATTCACCACCGCTACCGCCATCACCACCGGTACCGCCATCACTACTGCTCCCATCACCACTACCGCTACCGCCATCACCACTGCTACCATCATCACCACCACCACTACCCCCATCACCACTGCTACCATCATCACCACCGCGACCATCATCACCACCGCCATCACCACCGTCGCTATCCCCATCACCACTGCTACCATCACCACCACCGCTACCGCCATCACCACCGCTACCATCACCACCACCGCCACCGCCATCACCACCACCGCTACTAACCCTGACCCCTGCTGACCCCTGCTGATGGTGACCCCTGACCTCCCCGACACTCACCTTGACCGACCCTGAGTAGGATCCTCATGGCGTGAGATCGGCAAACTCCTCCCCGCTGATTCTCTAGGCCTTCCAGCGTTCCGTTGGAGGTGGCTGTGGGGTAACCCATCAACATCACCATCAACATCACCATCAACACCATCAACATCAACACCATCAACATCACCACCATCAACATCACCATCAACACCATCAACATCACCACCATCAACATCACCACCATCAACATCACCATCAACATCACCACCATCAACATCACCACCATCAACATCACCACCATCAACATCACCACCATCAACATCATCACCACCATCAACATCATCACCACCATCAACATCACCACCATCAACATCACCATCATCACCATCAACATCACCATCAACATCAGCATCAACATCACCATCAACATCACCATCAACATCAACATCACCATCACCACCCACCCACCATCACCATCAACATCACCATCATCATCACCACCCACCATCAACATCACCATCAACATCACCACCCACCATCGACATCGACATCAACATCAACATCACCATCACCACCCACCCACCATCAACATCACCACCCACCCACATCACCATCAACATCACCATCAACATCACCACCCACCATCGACATCGCCATCACACAACGTCGTCATCGCACACACACACTCAACATCACCATCACACACACATCACACACCACCATCATCACCATCACACACATCACACACACATTACCATCACACTCACAGGTGATGTAGTAGTAGTAGTGGTGGTAGTCTCACACACACAGGTGATGTAGTAGTAGTAGTAGTGTTATCACACTCACAGGTGATGTAGTAGTAGTAGTGGTGGTCTCACACTCACAGGTGATGTAGTAGTAGTAGTGGTCTCACACACAGGTGATGTAGTAGTAGTAGTGGTGGTCTCACACTCACAGGTGATGTAGTAGTAGTAGTGGTGGTCTCACACTCACAGGTGATGTAGTAGTAGTAGTGGTAGTCTCACACTCACAGGTGATGTAGTAGTAGTGGTGGTCTCACACTCACAGGTGATGTAGTAGTAGTAGTGGTCTCACACACACAGGTGATGTAGTAGTAGTAGTGGTGGTCTCACACTCACAGGTGATGTAGTAGTAGTAGTAGTGGTCTCACACTCACAGGTGATGTAGTAGTAGTAGTGGTCTCACACTCACAGGTGATGTAGTAGTAGTACTGGTCTCACACTCACAGGTGATGTAGTAGTAGTAGTAGTGGTCTCACACTCACAGGTGATGTAGTAGTAGTAGTAGTGGTCTCACACTCACAGGTGATGTAGTAGTAGTGGTGGTCTCACACTCACAGGTGATGTAGTAGTAGTGGTGTTCTCACACTCACAGGTGATGTAGTAGTAGTAGTGGTAGTGGTCTCACACACACAGGTGATGTAGTAGTAGTAGTAGTGGTCTCACACTCACAGGTGATGTAGTAGTAGTAGTGGTCTCACACTCACAGGTGATGTAGTAGTAGTAGTGGTCTCACACACACAGGTGATGTAGTAGTAGTAGTGGTAGTCTCACACTCACAGGTGATGTAGTAGTAGTGGTGGTCTCACACTCACAGGTGATGTAGTAGTAGTAGTGGTCTCACACTCACAGGTGATGTAGTAGTAGTAGTAGTGGTCTCACACACACAGGTGATGTAGTAGTAGTGTTCTCACACTCACAGGTGATGTAGTAGTGGTCTCACACACACAGGTGATGTAGTAGTAGTGGTAGTAGTGGTGTTCTCACACTCACAGGTGATGTAGTAGTAGTAGTGGTGTTCTCACACTCACAGGTGATGTAGTAGTAGTAGTGGTCTCACACTCACAGGTGATGTAGTAGTAGTAGTGGCGGTCTCACACTCACAGGTGATGTAGTAGTAGTAGTGGTCTCACACTCACAGGTGATGTAGTAGTAGTAGTGGTCTCACACTCACAGGTGATGTAGTAGTAGTAGTGGCGGTCTCACACTCACAGGTGATGTAGTAGTAGTAGTGGTCTCACACTCACAGGTGATGTAGTAGTAGTAGTGGTGGTCTCACACACACAGGTTATGTAGTAGTAGTGGTCTCACACACACAGGTGATGTAGTAGTAGTAGTGGTCTCACACTCACAGGTGATGTAGTAGTAGTAGTAGTGGTCTCACACTCACAGGTGATGTAGTAGTAGTAGTGGTCTCACACTCACAGTTGATGTAGTAGTAGTAGTAGTAGTGGTCTCACACTCACAGGTGATGTAGTAGTAGTAGTAGTGGTCTCACACTCACAGGTGATGTAGTAGTAGTAGTAGTGGTCTCACACTCACAGGTGATGTAATAGTAGTAGTAGTGGTCTCACACACACAGGCGATGTAGTAGTAGTAGTGGTGGTGGTCTTACACACACAGGTGATGTAGTAGTGGTAGTGGTGGTCTCACACTCACAGGTGATGTAGTAGTAGTAGTAGTGGTCTCACACACACAGGTGATGTAGTAGTAGTAGTAGTGGTGGTCTCACACACACAGGTGATGTAGTAGTAGTAGTGGTGGTCTCACACTCACAGGTGATGTAGTAGTAGTAGTGGTCTCACACACACAGGTGATGTAGTAGTAGTAGTGGTCTCACACTCACAGGTGATGTAGTAGAAGTAGTAGTGGTCTCACACACACAAGTGATGTAGTAGTAGAAGTGGTCTCACACACACAGGTGATGTAGTAGTAGTAGTAGTGGTCTCACACACACAAGTGATGTAGTAGTAGTAGTAGTGGTCTCACACACACAGGTGATGTAGTAGTAGTAGTAGTGGTTGGCTCACACTCACAGGTTATGTAGTAGCAGTAGTGGTCTCACACTCACAGGTGATGTAGTAGTAGTAGTGGTTGGCTCACACTCACAGGTTATGTAGTAGCAGTAGTGGTCTCACACTCACAGGTGATGTAGTAGTAGTAGTAGTGGTCTCACACTCACAGGTGATGTAGTAGTAGTGGTGGTCTCACACGTGATGTAGTAGTAGTAGTGGTCTCACACTCACAGGTGATGTAGTAGTAGTGGTAGTAGTGGTGGTCTCACACTCACAGGTGATGTAGTAGTAGTAGTGGTCTCACACTCACAGGTGATGTAGTAGTAGTAGTAGTGGTCTCACACTCACAGGTGATGTAGTAGTAGTAGTAGTGGTCTCACACTCACAGGTGATGTAGTAGTAGTAGTACTGGTCTCACACTCACAGGTGATGTAGTAGTAGTGGTCTCACACTCACAGGTGATGTAGTAGTAGTAGTGGTAGTAGTAGTGGTCTCACACTCACAGGTGATGTAGTAGTAGTGGTAGTAGTAGTGGTCTCACACTCACAGGTGATGTAGTAGTAGTAGTGGTCTCACACACACAGATGATGTAGTAGTAGTGGTCTCACACTCACAGGTGATGTAGTAGTAGTAGTGGTCTCACACTCACAGGTGATGTAGTAGTAGTGGTAGTGGTCTCACACTCACAGGTGATGTAGTAGTAGTAGTAGTGGTCTCACACTCACAGGTGATGTAGTAGTAGTAGTGGTGGTCTCACACTCACAGGTGATGTAGTAGTAGTGGTGGTAGTGGTCTCACACTCACAGGTGATGTAGTAGTAGTAGTGGTAGTAGTAGTGTTCTCACACTCACAGGTGATGTAGTAGTAGTAGTGTTCTCACACTCACAGGTGATGTAGTAGTAGTGGTGGTAGTGGTCTCACAAACACAGGTGATGTAGTAGTAGTAGTGGTAGTAGTGGTGGTGTTCTCACACTCACAGGTGATGTAGTAGTAGTGGTGGTAGTAGAGGTGTTCTCACACTCACAGGTGATGTAGTAGTGGTAGGAGTAGTAGTGGTCTCACACTCACAGGTGATGTAGTAGTAGTAGTGGTAGTAGTAGTGGTGGTGTTCTCACACTCACAGGTGATGTAGTAGTCACGATGACGACGGAACTCAAGGCCCAAAAAGTTTGGCGACACTTCCTGGAACTTGAGCGTGTAGCGAAGGTCGGCGTCTGGACGCTCGCAGGTCAGCAGGACGCGAGGCCGCTGCACTGTGTCGCACCTGCACAAAGACAAAGGTCCCCCGTGTAGCCTCTACCGAGACCACTTCCATCATCGTACACACACCGTCACCATCGTCGCCAACACACACACACACACGCAACATCACTGGCTCCCTGTCCGTACCCCTCTGGTATTGATTTTAAGATTTCCATTTAAAGCTTCCGTGACTGCAAGGATTCATCTTCTTTGGTTCTTTCGGTGAAGTCACCACGTCGGATGAGAATAATTTAACAGCGTTCGTTGAAGCTCTGTGGATGTGTAGGCCTTTACTTTAACATCTATTCCTGTGACCAGTCACAAGCTAATCCCTTAGCTATTTCAATGCTAAATTACTAGTTGCTTTCTGTGGATGTGTAGGTTTTGACTTTAACATAGCCATTCCTGTGACCAGTCACAAGCTAATCCCTCAGCTATTTGCACAAGCTAATCCCTTAGCTATTTCAATGCTAAATTACTAGTTGCTTTCTGTGGATGTGTAGGTTTTGACTTTAACATAGCCATTTCTGTGACCAGTCACAAGCTAATCCCTCAGCTATTTGCACAAGCTAATCCCTTAGCTATTTCAATGCTAAATTACTAGTTGCCTCTGTGGATGTGTAGGTTTTGACTTTAACATAGCCATTTCTGTGACCAGTCACAAGCTAATCCCTTAGCTATTTCAATGCTAAATTACTAGTTGCCTCTGTGGATGTGTAGGTTTTGACTTTAACATAGCCATTTCTGTGACCAGTCACAAGCTAATCCCTCAGCTATTTGATATGTAAACCCCTTTGTCAAGGTGCCTCACTTCTCCCAACCAGCTTAAAAGTCGCTACGAATCTTAACAGCGTTCATTGAAGCTCTGTGGATGTGTAGGCCTTTACTTTAACATAGCCATTCCTGTGACCAGTCACAAGCTAATCCCTCAGCTATTTTAATGCTAAATTACTGGTTGCCTCTGTGGATGTGTAGGTTTTGACTTTAACATAGCCATTCCTGTGACCAGTCACAAGCTAATCCCTCAGCTATTTGATATGTAAACCCCCTTTGTCAAGGTGCCTCACTTCTCCCAACCAGCTCAAAAGTCGCTACGAATCTTAACATCGTTCACTGAAGCTCTGTCGTCCCGACAGGTCTGTTCCTTTCACCTGAAGACGGCCGCTTGCATTGTGGCCGAAACGTCGTGAGAATTTTATTGTGTTATTTTAGTATTTTATTCTCACTCTACGTGACTTTACCGAAAGAACCAAAGAAGATTTTAAGATTCTCTTGCCGATATTCAATGTCTAAAATGGACTCTCTCCCCCCCCCCACCCTCCCCTACATTAATGAGCTCTGTCACTTGTTTGTTTACAGTTGATATTAGAGGACGTCGAGTTTATATTAAACGCGTGACGTCCATTCTAAATGTGGAGGGGGGGGGGGAACCGGAGGACTCGGAGAAAAATGCACGCGAGCACGCGGAGAGAGACACATGCCATCTCCAAATCTACAGCAGAAGCAGCAGCAGGCATCGTCAGGGTCGGGATGGAACCCACGACCTCCTGTACACCAGGCGAGGTAGTCAACATCTCATAGCCACCGTGATGATGATGAGAGAGAGACGCAGACTCCAAATATACAGCAGCAGTTAGGGTCGGGATTGAACCCACGACCTCCTGTACACCAGGCGAGGTAGTCAACATCTCATAGCCACCGTGATGATGATGAGAGAGAGACGCAGACTCCAAATATACAGCAGCAGTTAGGGTTGGGATGGAACCCACGACCTCCTGTACACCAGGCGAGGTAGTCAACATCTCATAGCCACCGTGATGATGATGATGATGAGAGAGACGCAGACTCCAAATATACAGCAGCAGTTAGGGTCGGGATGGAACCCACGACCTCCTGTACACCAGGCGAGGTAGTCAACATCTCATAGCCACCGTGATGATGATGATGAGAGAGAGAGATGCAGACTCCAAATATACAGCAGCAGTTAGGGTCGGGATGGAACCCACGACCTCCTGTACACCAGGCGAGGTAGTCAACATCTCATAGCCACCGTGATGATGATGATGAGAGAGAGAGACGCAGACTCCAAATATACAGCAGCAGTTAGGGTCGGGATTGAACCCACGACCTCCTGTACACCTGGCGAGGTAGTCAACATCTCATAGCCACCGTGATGATGATGATGAGAGAGACGCAGACTCCAAATATACAGCAGCAGTTAGGGTCGGATGGAACCCACGACCTCCTGGAGACCAGGCGAGGTAGTCAACATCTCCTAGCCACCGTGATGAGGATGATGATGAGAGAGAGACGCAGACTCCAAATATACAGCAGCAGTTAGGGTCGGGATGGAACCCACGACCTCCTGTAGACCAGGCGAGGTAGTCAACATCTCCTAGCCACCGTGATGAGGATGATGATGAGAGAGAGACGCAGACTCCAAATATACAGCAGCAGTTAGGGTCGGGATGGAACCCACGACCTCCTGTACACCAGGCGAGGTAGTCAACATCTCATAGCCACCGTGATGATGATGAGAGAGAGAGACGCAGACTCCAAATATACAGCAGCAGTTAGGGTCGGGATTGAACCCACGACCTCCTGTAGACCAGGCGAGGTAGTCAACATCTCATAGCCACCGTGATGATGATGAGAGAGAGACGCAGACTCCAAATATACAGCAGCAGTTAGGGTCGGGATGGAACCCACGACCTCCTGGAGACCAGGCGAGGTAGTCAACATCTCCTAGCCACCGTGATGAGGATGATGATGAGAGAGAGACGCAGACTCCAAATATACAGCAGCAGTTAGGGTCGGGATGGAACCCACGACCTCCTGTAGACCAGGCGAGGTAGTCAACATCTCCTAGCCACCGTGATGAGGATGATGATGAGAGAGAGACGCAGACTCCAAATATACAGCAGCAGTTAGGGTCGGGATGGAACCCACGACCTCCTGTACACCAGGCGAGGTAGTCAACATCTCATAGCCACCGTGATGATGATGAGAGAGAGACGCAGACTCCAAATATACAGCAGCAGTTAGGGTCGGGATTGAACCCACGACCTCCTGTACACCAGGCGAGGTAGTCAACATCTCATAGCCACCGTGATGATGATGAGAGAGAGAGACGCAGACTCCAAATATACAGCAGCAGTTAGGGTCGGGATTGAACCCACGACCTCCTGTACACCAGGCGAGGTAGTCAACATCTCATAGCCACAGTGGTGTTCACGAGAGGCACCAGCGCTCAGCCAGGCCCCAACGCTCAGCCAGGCCCCAACGCTCAGCCAGGCCCCAACGCTCAGCCAGGCCCCAACGCTCAGCCAGGCCCCAACGCTCAGCCAGGCCCCAACGCTCAGCCAGGCCCCAACGCTCAGCCAGGCCCCAACGCTCAGCCAGTCCCCAGCACTCAGCCAGGCCCGGTGAGTCCCAGACGAGTCACCCCCCGGCCCCCCCCCCGCCCGCCGGCCCTCCAGCGAAGGAAGCGACGTTTCCGACAATTATGGGGCCGGTATCGGCGGCAGGAAATCGCCGAGAGCCGAGTCCGCTTTTCCGCCAATTAAAGCCAATTTCCGTCAACACGGCGGAGAGAGACAGAGAGAGAGAGAGGCGGGGGGAGTGGGAGACAGAGAGATGGGAGAGACTTAAGAGTTGGAGGAAGAGTTTGGAGAGAGGGGGAGCGAGCGAGAGAGTTTGCTCCACAGCACCCTGGGGACGAGAGCGAGCGAGCAGTTGGGAAGGCGTTGATGCAGTCGGCACTCTCAGCGCTGGGCATCGTTGTCTCAGGCCAAGCAGAGTCATGGTTCAGGCTCAGCCTGTAGCACTCAGGCACGGTTCAGGCACGGTTCAGGCTCAGCCTGTAGCACTCAGGCACGGTTCAGGCTCAGCCTGTAACACTCAGGCACGGTTCAGGCTCAGCCTGTAACACTCAGGCACGGTTCAGGCTCAGCCTGTAACACTCAGGCATGGTTCAGGCTCAGCCTGTAGCACTCAGGCATGGTTCAGGCTCAGCCTGTAACACTCAGGCACGGTTCAGGTTCAGCCTGTAAACACTCAGGCACGGTTCAGGTTCAGCCTGTAAACACTCAGGCATGGTTCAGGCTCAGCCTGTAACACTCAGGCATGGTTCAGGCTCAGCCTGTAACACTCAGGCACGGTTCAGGCTCAGCCTGTAACACTCAGGCATGGTTCAGGCTCAGCCTGTAACACTCAGACATGGTTCAGGCTCAGCCTGTAACACTCAGGCATGGTTCAGGCTCAGCCTGTAACACTCAGGCATGGTTCAGGCACGGTTCAGGCTCAGCCTGTAACACTCAGGCATGGTTCAGGCTCAGCCTGTAACACTCAGGCATGGTTCAGGCTCAGCCTGCAACACTCAGGCATGGTTCAGGCTCAGCCTGTAGCACTCAGGCACGGTTCAGGCTCAGCCTGTAACACTCAGGCATGGTTCAGGCTCAGCCTGTAAACACTCAGGCATGGTTCAGGCTCAGCCTGTAAACACTCAGGCATGGTTCAGGCTCAGCCTGTAACACTCAGGCACGGTTCAGGCTCAGCCTGTAACACTCAGGCATGGTTCAGGCTCAGCCTGTAACACTCAGGCACGGTTCAGGCTCAGCCTGTAACACTCAGGCATTGTTCAGGCTCAGCCTGCAACACTCAGGCATGGTTCAGGCTCAGCCTGTAACACTCAGGCATGGTTCAGGCTCAGCCTGTAAACACTCAGGCACGGTTCAGGCTCAGCCTGTAACACTCAGGCATGGTTCAGGCTCAGCCTGTAACACTCAGGCATGGTTCAGGTTCAGCCTGTAACACTCAGACATGGTTCAGGCTCAGCCTGTAACACTCAGGCAGGGTTCAGGCACAGCCTGTAACACTCAGGCACGGTTCAGGCTCAGCCTGTAACACTCAGGCATGGTTCAGGCTCAGCCTGTAACACTCAGGCATGGTTCAGGCTCAGCCTGTAACACTCAGGCATGGTTCAGGCTCAGCCTGTAACACTCAGGCATGGTTCAGGCTCAGCCTGTAACACTCAGGCATGGTTCAGGCTCAGCCTGTAACACTCAGACATGGTTCAGGCTCAGCCTGTAGCACTCAGACACGGTTCAGGCTCAGCCTGTAACACTCAGGCATGGTTCAGGCTCAGCCTGTAACACTCAGACATGGTTCAGGCTCAGCCTGTAACACTCAGACATGGTTCAGGCTCAGCCTGTAACACTCAGGCATGGTTCAGGCTCAGCCTGTAAACACTCAGGCATGGTTCAGGCTCAGCCTGCAACACTCAGGCATGGTTCAGGCTCAGCCTGTAGCACTCAGGCACGGTTCAGGCTCAGCCTGTAACACTCAGGCATGGTTCAGGCTCAGCCTGTAACACTCAGGCACGGTTCAGGTTCAGCCTGTAAACACTCAGGCACGGTTCAGGCTCAGCCTGTAACACTCAGACATGGTTCAGGCTCAGCCTGTAACACTCAGGCACGGTTCAGGCTCAGCCTGTAACACTCAGGCATGGTTCAGGCTCAGCCTGCAACACTCAGGCATGGTTCAGGCTCAGCCTGTATCACTCAGGCACGGTTCAGGTTCAGCCTGTAACACTCAGGCATGGTTCAGGCTCAGCCTGTAACACTCAGGCATGGTTCAGGCTCAGCCTGTAACACTCAGGTATGGTTCAGGCTCAGCCTGTAACACTCAGGCACGGCTCAGGCTGAGTGTGACTGGGACCAAACCAAGGGCCCGTGGCTCATGGGAGCCAGCGCCAGTCCCGAGCCAGGCCCAGCCGCGGTCAAGCATTGCGGGCCTTGGGTCCGATGTGAGCGTGCCAGCGGGTACTGTGGTGCGGGTGGCCAGCGAGTGGGCGAGCGGGTGAGCAAGTGGGTGAACGAGCGGGTGGGCGAGCTAACAGGTGAGTGGGCGAGCAAGTGAGCGAGCTAACAGGTGAACGAGCAAGTGGGTGAACGAGCGGGTGGGTGGGCGAGCTAACAGGTGAACGAGCAAGTGGGTGAACGAGCAAGTGGGCGAGTGGGCGAGCAATCAGGTGAGTGGGCGAGCAAGTGAGCGCGCTAACAGGTGAACGAGCAAGTGGGTGAACGAGCGGGTGGGCGAGCTAACAGGTGAACGAGCGGGTGGGTGGGCGAGCTAACAGGTGAACGAGCAAGTGGGTGAACGAGCGGGTGGGCGAGTGGGCGAGCAGGCAGGTAGGTTCAATGATTGGACGAGTTGAGCGAGCGAGTAGGGCGAGGATCTCACCTGTCCGCCTGCTCCCTGCTCACCACGTAGAGGCGGTGGTACTCGTAGGGGGCCGCCCCCTGGGCCCCCGCCGGGCGGAACTCGTGGGGGCAAATGATGTCGAGCTTATCCCCGATCTGGGGGTACAGCACCAGGCCCTGGCCCCCTTGGAACCTGGACACGTGAGGAGAGAGAGAGAGAGGGGGGGAGGGGGATGATGGCGATATCACGAAAACTCTGCCCGTCGAACAAAGACCACGGTTACTGCATTGTCGCCGTGCGGCCGTCTGGAACGCTCTTGCTTCCGGTTAGAGGAAGCGACTGGGAGCTATGGCACTGGTAAATCATCGTCTAGATCGGCAAACTCATTTCTTGAGGACTGCTTCTTGTTGTTGTTGTTGTGTTTAGTTTGTTGTTGTTGTGTTTAGTTTGTTGTTGTTGTTGTTGTGTTTAGTTTGTTGTTGTTGTGTTTAGTTTGTTGTTGTTGTGTTTAGTTTGTTGTTGTTGTTGTGTTTAGTTTGTTGTTGTTGTTGTGTTTAGTTTGTTGTTGTTGTGTTTAGTTTGTTGTTGTTGTGTTTAGTTTGTTGTTGTTGTTGTTGTGTTTAGTTTGTTGTTGTTGTTGTTGTGTTTAGTTTGTTGTTGTTGTTGTGTTTAGTTTGTTGTTGTTGTTGTGTTTAGTTTGTTGTTGTTGTTGTGTTTAGTTTGTTGTTGTTGTTGTGTTTAGTTTGTTGTTGTTGTTGTTGTGTTTAGTTTGTTGTTGTTGTTGTGTTTAGTTTGTTGTTGTTGTTGTGTTTAGTTTGTTGTTGTTGTGTTTAGTTTGTTGTTGTTGTGTTTAGTTTGTTGTTGTTGTGTTTAGTTTGTTGTTGTTGTGTTTAGTTTGTTGTTGTTGTGATTAGTTTGTTGTTGTGTTTAGTTTGTTGTTGTTGTGATTAGTTTGTTGTTGTGTTTAGTTTGTTGTTGTTGTTGTGTTTAGTTTGTTGTTGTTGTTGTGTTTAGTGTGTTGTTGTTGTTGTTGTGTTTAGTGTGTTGTTGTTGTGTTTAGTTTGTTGTTGTTGTTGTGTTTAGTTTGTTGTTGTTGTTGTGTTTAGTTTGTTGTTGTTGTGTTTAGTTTGTTGTTGTTGTTGTGTTTAGTTTGTTGTTGTTGTTGTTGTGTTTAGTTTGTTGTTGTGTTTAGTTTGTTGTTGTTGTGATTAGTTTGTTGTTGTGTTTAGTTTGTTGTTGTTGTGATTAGTTTGTTGTTGTGTTTAGTTTGTTGTTGTTGTTGTGTTTAGTGTGTTGTTGTTGTTGTGTTTAGTTTGTTGTTGTTGTTGTTGTGTTTAGTTTGTTGTTGTTGTTGTGTTTAGTTTGTTGTTGTTGTTGTGTTTAGTTTGTTGTTGTTGTTGTGTTTAGTTTGTTGTTGTTGTTGTGTTTAGTTTGTTGTTGTTGTTGTGTTTAGTTTGTTGTTGTTGTTGTGTTTAGTTTGTTGTTGTTGTTGTGTTTAGTTTGTTGTTGTTGTTGTGTTTAGTTTGTTGTTGTTGTTGTGTTTAGTTTGTTGTTGTTGTTGTTGTGTTTAGTTTGTTGTTGTTGTGTTTAGTTTGTTGTTGTTGTGTTTAGTTTGTTGTTGTTGTGATTAGTTTGTTGTTGTGTTTAGTTTGTTGTTGTTGTGATTAGTTTGTTGTTGTGTTTAGTTTGTTGTTGTTGTTGTGTTTAGTTTGTTGTTGTTGTTGTGTTTAGTGTGTTGTTGTTGTTGTGTTTAGTGTGTTGTTGTTGTGTTTAGTTTGTTGTTGTTGTTGTGTTTAGTTTGTTGTTGTTGTTGTGTTTAGTTTGTTGTTGTTGTGTTTAGTTTGTTGTTGTTGTTGTGTTTAGTTTGTTGTTGTTGTTGTTGTGTTTAGTTTGTTGTTGTTGTTGTGTTTAGTTAGTTGTCCTTCCCCCCCCACCCAACCACCCCCACGTACGGTGTGAATAAAGTTCACACACACAGCACGGGTGGCTACGTACGGTATGAAAGAAGTTCTACACACACAGCACTGTTGGCTACGTACGGTGTGAAAGAAGTTCTGCACACAGCACCTCAGCCCCAATCACTCCAACACCAGTTCCTGCCGTTCGCCACCAAAGTGGCGGTGACGTCACCACGACGCCTGTGCCAGGCTAGGTGCACTTTGAGGCCGTCACGCAAAGTGTCGAAGGCTCCCTGCCTGCAGGAGGGACAGACCCAGCAGGTGCCGTGGGTTGACTGCTGTGCCAGGCTAGGTGCACGAGGAGGAGGTCACGGGACAGACCCAGCAGGTGACGTGGGTTGACTGCTGTGCCAGGCTAGGTGCAGGTGACGTGGGCTGACTGCTGTGCCACAATCACCACTCACCTCACCCCCAGCACTGTCACCTTCACTCACCCACCACCACCACCCCCCTCCACCCTTCCCTCACTGCTCACCCACATCCCTGGCCCTCACCAATAACCTCACAGCACCTCACCCCACACACCCACCCCTCCCCTCACCGCTCACCCCTCCCCTCACCCCTCCCCTCACCCCTCCCCTCACCCCCACCCCTCCCCTCACCCCTCCCCTCACCCCTCCCCTCACCCCTCCCCTCACCCCTCCCCTCACCCCTCCCCTCACCCCTCCCCTCACCCCTCACTCCCCACGCCCTCACCCCCCATCCATTACCCCAGGCCGTGAGAAATATAAACACGAGACTCTGGCAAAGAGCGTCTGGGGAACACGGGGGGGGTGGGTAGGGGGGGAGACACACACACACACACACGGTGTGACACACACACACACGGTGTGACACACACACACACACACGGTGTGACACACACACACACGGTGTGAGACACACACACACGGTGAGACACACACACACACACGGTGTGAGAGACACACACACACGGTGTGAGAGACACACACACACACGGTGTGAGACACACACACACGGTGAGAGACACACACACACACACGGTGAGACACACACACACACACGGTGTGAGACACACACACACGGTGTGAGACACACACACACGGTGTGAGAGACACACACACACACGGTGTGAGACACACACACACACACACGTTGTGAGACACACACACACACACACGTTGTGAGACACACACACACACACGGTGAGACACACACACACACGGTGTGACACACACACACACACACGGGGTGTGACACACACACACACGGTGTGACACACACACACACACACGGTGTGAGACACACACACACACGGTGTGAGACACACACACACACACACACGTTGTGAGACACACACACACACACGGTGAGACACACACACACACGGTGTGAGAGACACACACACACGGTGTGAGACACACACACACACACGGTGTGAGACACACACACACACGGTGTGACACACACACACGGTGTGACACACACACACACGGTGTGAGACACACACACACACACGGTGTGACACACACACACACGGTGTGACACACACACACACGGTGTGACACACACACACGGTGTGACACACACACACACGGTGTGAGACACACACACACACGGTGAGACACACACACACACACGGTGAGACACACACACACACACGGTGTGACACACACACACACACACGGTGTGACACACACACACACACACGGTGTGACACACACACACACACACGGTGTGACACACACACACACGGTGTGAGAGACACACACACGGTGTGAGACACACACACACGGTGTGAGACACACACACACACACGGTGTGAGACACACACACACACACGGTGTGAGACACACACACACACACACGGTGTGAGACACACACACACACACGGTGTGACACACACACACACACGGTGAGACACACACACACACGGTGAGACACACACACACACACACACGGTGTGACACACACACACACGGTGTGACACACACACACACGGTGTGACACACACACACACACGGTGTGACACACACACACACACGGTGTGACACACACACACACGGTGTGAGACACACACACACACGGTGTGACACACACACACACACAGTGTGACACACACACACACACACGGTGTGAGACACACACACACACGGTGTGAGACACACACACACGGTGTGAGACACACACACACACGGTGTGACACACACACACGGTGTGAGACACACACACACACACGGTGTGAGACACACACACACACGGTGTGAGACACACACACACACACACGGTGTGTGACACACACACACACACGGTGTGAGACACACACACACACGGTGTGAGACACACACACACACACGGTGTGAGACACACACACACACGGTGTGAGACACACACACACACACGGTGTGAGACACACACACACACACACGGTGTGAGACACACACACACACACGGTGTGAGACACACACACACACACGGTGTGAGACACACACACACGGTGTGACACACACACACACACGGTGTGACACACACACACACACACGGTGTGACACACACACACACACACGGTGTGACACACACACACACACACGGTGTGAGACACACACACACACACACGGTGTGAGACACACACACACACACACGGTGAGAGACACACACACACACACGGTGAGACACACACACACACACGGTGTGAGACACACACACACACACGGTGTGAGACACACACACACACACACGGTGTGACACACACACACACACACGGTGTGACACACACACACACACACGGTGTGACACACACACACACGGTGTGACACACACACACACGGTGAGACACACACACACACGGTGTGAGACACACACACACGGTGAGACACACACACACACACGGTGAGACACACACACACACACGGTGTGAGACACACACACACACGGTGTGAGACACACACACACACGGTGTGACACACACACACACGGTGTGACACACACACACACGGTGTGACACACACACACACACGGTGTGACACACACACACACGGTGTGAGACACACACACACACGGTGTGACACACACACACACACAGTGTGACACACACACACACGGTGTGACACACACACACACGGTGTGAGACACACACACACACACAGTGTGAGACACACACACACACACGGTGTGAGACACACACACACACGGTGTGAGACACACACACACACGGTGTGACACACACACACACACACAGTGTGACACACACACACACACACGGTGTGAGACACACACACACACGGTGTGAGACACACACACACGGTGTGAGACACACACACACACGGTGTGACACACACACACACAGTGTGACACACACACACACGGTGTGAGACACACACACACACGGTGTGAGACACACACACACACGGTGTGAGACACACACACACACGGTGTGAGACACACACACACACACACACGGTGTGTGACACACACACACACACGGTGTGTGACACACACACACACACGGTGTGAGACACACACACACACACGGTGTGAGACACACACACACACACGGTGTGAGACACACACACACACACGGTGTGAGACACACACACACACACGGTGTGAGACACACACACACACACGGTGTGACACACACACACACACACGGTGTGACACACACACACACACACGGTGTGACACACACACACACGGTGTGACACACACACACACACACGGTGTGAGACACACACACACACACGGTGTGAGACACACACACACACACGGTGTGAGACACACACACACACGGTGTGAGAGACACACACACACACACACGGTGTGAGAGACACACACACACACGGTGTGAGAGACACACACACACACACGGTGTGAGAGACACACACACACACACGGTGTGAGAGACACACACACACACACACGGTGTGAGAGACACACACACACACACGGTGTGAGAGACACACACACACACGGTGTGAGACACACACACACACACACACGGTGTGAGACACACACACACACACGGTGTGAGACACACACACACACGGTGTGAGACACACACACACGGTGTGACACACACACACGGTGTGACACACACACACGGTGTGACACACACACACACGGTGTGAGACACACACACACACACGGTGTGAGACACACACACACACACGGTGTGAGACACACACACACACACGGTGTGAGACACACACACACGGTGTGAGACACACACACACGGTGTGAGAGACACACACACACGGTGTGAGACACACACACACACGGTGAGAGACACACACACACACGGTGAGAGACACACACACACACGGGGTGACACACACACACACACGGTGTGACACACACACACGGTGTGACACACACACACGGTGTGACACACACACACACGGTGTGACACACACACACACGGTGTGACACACACACGGTGTGACACACACACACACGGTGTGAGACACACTGCAAACACCCCTGGCGGCCATGTTGGCTCCCACGCGGTTGCCATGGCAGCCGCTGCCGGTTACCACGGCAGCCGTTGCCGGGGAGACGCTTGTGTGGCGCGGTTGCCCTGGCAACGGCGACCCCCCTCCCCCTATGCCCCTCCCCACTCTATTCAAGTGGCGTTTGATTTAACTCGCAACACTGCGGAGACAATTAATTTAAATAATTACAATAATTATAAACACGTACAGTACTTGGGGGAAATAATTACTCGAGCCTACGGGCGGTGGCATGACCGTGGAGATTGCCTTAACCACATCGTTACCATGGTTACACCAGGTGTTTACACATCACCGTCACCACCAGCCCATCACGTATACACCACAGAACGTAACAAAGACAAACACGCCCCCCGTGTAGCCCATCAACAGAGATTTGGGGCAAGTGCCGTTCGCGAGTTGCGCCTGAGGATTGTGACCAGCACCACGCCCGGCCGCCTTTGTCTCCCTCCCAGTGCTAGCGATGTTCGCCACACAGCGCTACACCAGGTATTCATTTTGAGGCCGAGTCGACCTAGGGGAGGCCCAGGAGCGGTGGTGTTGGTGGCCGTGAGCGGGAATCGAACTGGGGTCGCTAAGTTCCGCAGCGCAGCGTAGCGCTAACCGCTGCACCACCACTCCACACGCTACAGAGACACACGTGCACAATGCTACACACACACGTGCACAATGCTACACACACACGTGCACAATGCTACACACACACACGTGCACAATGCTACACACACACAATGCTACACACACGTGCACAATGCTACACACACACACGTGCACAATGCTACACACACACACACAATGCTACACACACACACGTGCACAATGCTACACACACACAATGCTACACACACACACGTGCACAATGCTACACACACACACGTGCACAATGCTACACACACACGTGCACAATGCTACACACACACACACGTGCACAATGCTATACACACACACACGTGCACAATGCTATACACACACACACGTGCACAATGCTACACACACACACGTGCACAATGCTACACACACACACGTGCACAATGCTATACACACACACACGTGCACAATGCTACACACACACACACGTGCACAATGCTACACACACACACACACACGTGCACAATGCTACACACACACACGTGCACAATGCTACACACGTGCACAATGCTACACACACACGTGCACAATGCTACACACACACGTGCACAATGCTACACACACACACGTGCACAATGCTACACACACACAATGCTACACACACGTGCACAATGCTACACACACACACGTGCACAATGCTACACACACACACACAATGCTACACACACACACGTGCACAATGCTACACACACACAATGCTACACACACACACGTGCACAATGCTACACACACACACGTGCACAATGCTACACACACACGTGCACAATGCTACACACACACACACGTGCACAATGCTATACACACACACACGTGCACAATGCTATACACACACACACGTGCACAATGCTACACACACACACGTGCACAATGCTACACACACACACGTGCACAATGCTATACACACACACACGTGCACAATGCTACACACACACACACGTGCACAATGCTACACACACACACACACACGTGCACAATGCTACACACACACACGTGCACAATGCTACACACACACACGTGCACAATGCTACACACACACACACACACGTGCACAATGCTACACACACACACACACGTGCACAATGCTACACACACACACGTGCACAATGCTACACACACACACAATGCTAAACACACACACACAATGCTACACACACACACAATGCTACACACACACACAATGCTACACACACACACGTGCACAATGCTACACACACACACACGTGCACAATGCTACACACACACACACACACGTGCACAATGCTACACACACACGTGCACAATGCTACACACACACACAATGCTAAACACACACACACAATGCTACACACACACACACACACGTGCACAATGCTACACACACACACAATGCTAAACACACACACACGTGCACAATGCTACACACACACACACGTGCACAATGCTACACACAGACACACAATGCTACACACACACACAATGCTACACACACACACAATGCTACACACACACACAATGCTAAACACACACACACAATGCTACACACACACACACACGTGCACAATGCTACACACACACACACGTGCACAATGCTACACACACACACACGTGCACAATGCTACACACACACACACGTGCACAATGCTACACACACACACAATGCTACACACACACACACACGTGCACAATGCTACACACACTCACACACGTGCACAATGCTACACACACACACGTGCACAATGCTACACACACACACGTGCACAATGCTACACACACACACGTGCACAATGCTACACACACACACAATGCTACACACACTCACACACGTGCACAATGCTACACACACACACGTGCACAATGCTACACACACACACGTGCACAATGCTACACACACACACAATGCTACACACACACACACACGTGCACAATGCTACACACACTCACGCTACATTCACCCTCGCAACAATCACACCATACTTACCCACACCTCACACCACACACACCAATACTTAACCACACACCTCACTCACACCACACACACTACACACACACCACACTCCACCACACCCACTCACCACCACACACTCCCACACACACACACACCACACACACACACCACACACACTCCCACCTCACACACACACCACACACCACACACACACCACACACACACACACACCACACACACACACACACACACACCCCACTCACCACCACACACACCACACACCACACACACACCACACACACACACACACACACACACACACACACACCACACACACACACCACACACCACACACACACACCACACACACACACCACACACACACACCACACACACCACACACACACACCACACACACCACACACACACACCACACATACACACACACACACACCACACACCACACACACACACACCACACACACACCACACACACACCACACACACACCGCACACACACCACACACACACCGCACACACACACCACACACACCACACACCACACACCACACACACCACACACACACACACACCACACACACACCACACACACACACACACACACACCACACACACACACCACACACACACACACCACACACACACACCACACACACACACACACCACACACACACACCACACACACACCGCACACACACCGCACACACACCACACACACACCGCACACACACCACACACACACCACACACACACACCACACACACCACACACACCGCACACACACCACACACCACACACACACACCACATACACACACACCACACACACCACACACACCACACACACCACACACACCACACACACCACACACCCACACCACACACACACACCACACACACACACACACCGCACACCACACACACACACCGCACACACACCGCACACACACCACACACACACCACACACACACCACACACACACACCACACACCACACACACACACACACCACACACACTCACCACACACACACCACACACACACACCACACACACACACACACACACCACACACACACACACACCACACACACACACCACACACACACCACACACACCACACACACCACACACACACACACACCACACACACACACACACACCACACACACACACCACACACACACCACACACACCACACACACACCACACACACACACACCACACACACACACACCACACACACACACACACCGCACACACACCACACACACCACACACACACACCACACACCACACACACCACACACACACACCACACACACACCACACACACCACACACACCACACACACACACACACCACACACACACCACACACACCACACACACCACACACACCCTCAAACCAGACCGCCCACTCCAACCCCCCTCACCCCCCCCCGCGGTCTCAAACCCAGCGCCTTGAGCCGAGAGCTTCACAAGCGGGGCCCCGCAGAGAGGGGGGGGGGTGCAGGGGGGGGGGTGCAGAGGGGGGGGGGTGCAGAGATGGGGGGGGGGGCGTCCAACCTCTTATTCATTGGAGAGCGAAAAAATGTCCCTAAAACTCACAACCTACTCACTCGCCGACTCACTCGCTCACCCACCTACCTACTCACTCACTCGCTCCATAACCCACTCACTCGCTCAATAACCCACTCACTCACTCCATAACCCACTCACTCACTCAATAACCCACTCACTCGCTCAATAACCCACCCACTCGCTCCATAACCCACTCACTCGCTCCATAACCCACTCACTCGCTCCATAACCCACTCACTCACTCAATAACCCACTCACTCGCTCCATAACCCACTCACTCACTCAATAACCCACTCACTCACTCCATAACCCACCCACTCACTCGCTCCATAACCCACTCACTCGCTCCATAACCCACTCACTCACTCAATAACCCACTCACTCGCTCAATAACCCACTCACTCACTCCATAACCCACTCACTCACTCAATAACCCACTCACTCGCTCAATAACCCACCCACTCGCTCCATAACCCACTCACTCGCTCCATAACCCACTCACTCGCTCCATAACCCACTCACTCACTCAATAACCCACTCACTCGCTCCATAACCCACTCACTCACTCAATAACCCACTCACTCACTCCATAACCCACCCACTCACTCGCTCCATAACCCACTCACTCGCTCCATAACCCACTCACTCACTCAATAACCCACTCACTCACTCAATAACCCACTCACTCGCTCCATAACCCACTCACTCAATAACCCACTCACTCCATAACCTACTCACTCACTCGCTCAATAACCCACTCACTCACTCCATAACCCACCCACTCACTCGCTCCATAACCCACTCACTCGCTCCATAACCCACTCACTCGCTCCATAACCCACTCACTCACTCCATAACCCACTCACTCACTCCATAACCCACTCACTCACTCAATAACCCACTCACTCGCTCCATAACCCACTCACTCGCTCCATAACCCACTCACTCGCTCCATAACCCACTCACTCGCTCCATAACCCACTCACTCGCTCCATAACCCACTCACTCCATAACCCACTCACTCACTCCATAACCCACTCACTCACTCCATAACCCACTCACTCACTCCATAACCCACTCACTCGCTCCATAACCCACTCACTCGCTCCATAACCCACTCACTCACTCCATAACCCACCCACTCCCTCCATAACCCACTCACTCACTCCATAACCCACCTACCCACTCGTTCACCTACTCACTCACTCCATAACCCACTCACTCACTCCATAACCCACCCACTCACTCGCTCCATAACCCACTCACTCGCTCCATAACCCACTCACTCGCTCCATAACCCACTCACTCGCTCCATAACCCACTCACTCCATAATCCACCTACTCACTCGCCCACTCGCTCCATAACCCACTCACTCCATAACCCACTCCATAACCCACTCACTCACTCCATAACTCGCTCCATAACTCACTCCATAACTCGCTCCATAACCCACTCCATAACCCACTCCATAACCCACTCACTCGCTCCAAAACCCACTCACTCACTCCATAACCCACTCACTCACTCAATAACCCACTCACTCCATAACCCACTCACTCACTCAATAACCCACCCACTCACTCGCTCCATAACCCACTCACTCACTCCATAACCCACTCACTCGCTCCATAACCCGCCCACTCACTCCATAACCCACTCACTCGCTCCATAACCCACTCACTCACTCCATAACCCACTCACTCACTCAATAACCCACCCACTCACTCGCTCCATAACCCACTCACTCGCTCCATAACCCACTCACTCACTCCATAACCCACTCACTCGCTCCATAACCCACTCACTCGCTCCATAACCCACTCACTCGCTCCATAACCCACTCACTCCATAATCCACCTACTCACTCGCCCACTCGCTCCATAACCCACTCACTCCATAACCCACTCCCTCACTCCATAACTCACTCCATAACTCGCTCCATAACTCACTCCATAACTCGCTCCATAACCCACTCCATAACCCACTCCATAACCCACTCACTCGCTCCAAAACCCACTCACTCACTCCATAACCCACTCACTCACTCAATAACCCACTCACTCCATAACCCACTCACTCACTCAATAACCCACTCACTCACTCAATAACCCACTCACTCACTCAATAACCCACTCACTCGCTCCATAACCCACTCACTCGCTCCATAACCCACTCACTCGCTCCATAACCCACTCACTCGCTCCATAACCCACTCACTCGCTCCATAACCCACTCACTCGCTCCATAACCCACTCACTCGCTCCATAACCCACTCACTCGCTCCATAACCCACTCACTCCATAATCCACCTACTCACTCGCCCACTCGCTCCATAACCCACTCACTCCATAACCCACTCCATAACCCACTCACTCACTCCATAACTCGCTCCATAACTCGCTCCATAACCCGCTCCATAACCCACTCCATAACCCACTCACTCACTCCATAACCCACTCACTCACTCAATAACCCACTCACTCACTCAATAACCCACTCACTCACTCAATAACCCACTCACTCACTCAATAACCCACCCACTCACTCACTCAATAACCCACCCACTCACTCGCTCCATAACCCACTCACTCGCTCCATAACCCACTCACTCGCTCCATAACCCACTCACTCGCTCCATAACCCACTCACTCGCTCCATAACCCACTCACTCGCTCCATAACCCACTCACTCGCTCCATAACCCACTCACTCGCTCCATAACCCACTCACTCACTCCATAACCCACTCACTCACTCCATAACCCACTCACTCGCTCCATAACCCACTCACTCACTCCATAACCCACTCACTCACTCCATAACCCACTCACTCGCTCCATAACCCACTCACTCACTCCATAACCCACTCACTCACTCCATAACCCACTCACTCACTCCATAACCCACTCACTCACTCCATAACCCACTCACTCGCTCCATAACCCACTCACTCACTCCATAACCCACTCACTCACTCCATAACCCACTCACTCACTCCATAACCCACTCCATAACCCACTCACTCAATAACCCACTCCACAACTCACTCACTCGCTCAATCACTCCACAACTCACTCGCCGACTCAAGGAGGCAGTCAATTATTGAGTAACTCGCTCACTCATGCACTCCCCACATCCCTAAGCGCCCACCACAATCCCCCCCTCACTCCCTCCCCCCCACTCTCCCCCCCCCCCCCCCCTCCCTCTCCCCCCGCTCCCATCCTGCGTGCCTCAAATGTGATATTAAATCTCCTGTGTTTAGTTGTGTGGGGTTCTCACTCCCACTGCGGGTTCGTGTGTGCGAGTGTGAGTGTGTGGGTGAGAGTGTGGGTGTGTGTGGGTGAGCGTGTGTGTGGGTGAGTGTGTATGTGGGTGAGCGTGTGTGTGGGTGAGTGTGTGAGTGTGTGGATGAGTGTGTGGGTGTGTGGGTGTGTGAGTGTGTGGGTGTGTGAGTGTGTGGGTGGGTGTGTGAGTGTGTGGGTGTGTGTGTGTGTGGGTGAGTGTGTGGGTGTGTGAGTGTGTGGGTGAGTGTGTGTGGGTGAGTGTGTGTGGGTGAGTGTGTGGATGAGTGCGTGTGTGGGTGAGTGCGAGTGTGTGTGGGTGAGTGTGTGTGTGTGGGTGTGTGAATGTGTGAGTGTGTGGATGTGTGAGTGTGTGGATGCGTGAGGATGTGTGAGTGTGTGGATGTGTGAGTGTGTGGATGTGTGAGGATGTGTGAGTGTGTGGATGTGTGAGTGTGTGTGGGTGAGTGTGTGTGTGGGTGGGTGAGTGTGTGGGTGTGTGTGTGTGGATGAGTGTGAGTGGGTGAGTGTGAGTGGGTGAGTGTGAGTGTGTGTGGGTGAGTGTGTGGGTGGGTGAGTGTGTGGGTGGGTGAGTGGGTGAGTGTGAGTGTGTGTGGGTGAGTGTGTGGGTGGGTGAGTGTGTGGGTGGGTGTGTGAGTGTGTGTGTGGGTGGGTGAGTGTGTGGGTGGGTGAGTGTGTGGGTGGGTGAGTGTGTGAGTGGGTGAGTGTGTGGGTGGGTGAGTGTGTGGGTGGGTGAGTGTGTGGGTGGGTGAGTGTGTGGGTGGGTGAGTGTGTGAGCGAGAGAGTGTGAGCGAGTGAGTGTGAGCGAGTGTGTGGGTGGGTGTGTGGGTGAGCGTGAGCGAGTGTGTAAGCGAGTGTGTGAGTGAGTGTGTGAGCGTGTGGATGAGTGTGTGGGTGTGTGGATGAGTGAGTGTGTGGGAGAATGTGTGGGTGGGTGAGTGTGTGTGGGCGAGTGTGTGGGCGAGTGTGTGGGCGAGTGTGTGGGTGAGTGTGTGTGGGTGGGTGTGTGGGTGGGTGAGTGTGTGCGTGAGCGAGTGTGTGAGCGTGTGGATGAGTGAGTGTGTGGGTGTGTGGGTGAGTGTGTGGGTGAGTGTGGGAAAGGTTGCCACTAGTGGGGGGAAGACAAAGGCGGCCGGGCGTGGTGGCTTTGGCCACCCAACCCCCTCGTGTGCCGTTCCGGCCTTCACAGGTGCTGCTCGCTAACAGCACTTGCCCCTACAGCCTGTTAGAGGCTACACGGGGGATCTTTGTCTGTGTGTCTATAGGTGCTGCTACTCGCTACTCACAGCACTTGCCCCTACAGCCTGTTAGAGGCTACATGGGTAGCAAGTAGGACAAACATAACAGAGACAAAGATCCCCCGTGTAGCCTTCAGACTGTAGGGGCAAGTGCTGTTAGCGAGAAGCACCTGTGAAGGCTACCGGCACTGTGGCACACGAGGGGGTGGGTGGCCAGCACCACGCCCGGCCGCCTTTGTCTCCCCAGTGCTAGCGATGTTCACTACACACCGCTACACCAGGTACTCATTTGAGGCTGAGTCGACCTAGGGGAGGCCCAGGTACCGGTTCAGATAATCGTCACCGGTAATGTTGGTGGCCGTGAGTGGGAATCAAACTCGGGTCGCCGGGTTTAATTGTGTAGCGTAGCGCTAACCGCTGCACCACCGCTCCCCATTACACACAGACACACAGACACACACACAGACACACACAGACACACACACACAGACACACACAGACACACACAGCAGGTCGCAAAGACTAATAGCAATTCTAATTAAACACGTTAATTAAGGGGTGGGTGGGTGGTGGGTGGGTGGTGGGTGGGTGGTGGGTGGGTGGGATAAAACACAATATGCCAACACATCACGAAATCTAAGAGCTGGGTGGGTGGGTGGTGGTGCTGGGTCGTGATATTACCAACAAAGTGATCTCTTTTGAACGTTTAAACTCCAGCGAAGGGGGTATCGTGATTTAAGGAGGGGATTGTGGCCACGTGAAAAGTTTGCGGGGTTGGGGGGGGTATAACTGACGAGAATGGCGATGTTTGTACGATGACAGAGCCTCCAAATGCTCTCTCACTCGACACACACACACCGAGTGACGTTGTAGAGTTGGGCTTGCGAACGCTGCCACTTGCCCCAACAGTCTGCCAAGAGAGGCTACACGGGGTACCTTTGTCTCTCTTTATGCTCACTCTCTCTCTCTGTGTGTCTGTGTGTGTGTCTGTGTGTGTGGGGGGAGCGGTGGTGCAGCGGTTAGCGCGCTGCGCTATGAACCTGGCGACCCGGGTTCGATTCCCGCTCACGGCCAACACCAGTGACGATTATCTGAACCGGTCCCGGGCCTCCCCTAGGTCGACTCAGCCTCAAATGAGTACCTGGTGCGGTGTGTAAACATTGCCACTAGGGAGACAAAGGCGGTCGGGCGTGGTGCTGGCCACCCACCCCCTCGTGTACCGTTCCGGCCTTCATAGGTGCTCGCTAACAGCACTTGCCCCTACAGCCTGTTAGAGGCTACACGGGGGACCTTTGTCTGTGTGTCTATAGGTGCTGCTCGCTACTCACAACACTTGCCCCTACAGCCCGCTAGAGGCTACACGGTGGGGGGGATCCTTTGTCTTTTTGTCACGTGACCGAGCTCACTTTGGAGCCGCATCCAATTATGGAGCCCACAAATGCGCGCTCCCTCGTTGCCAAGGAGACGGAATAGCTGCCGCCTATAGCCCCCCCCTCCATCCCCCCCTCCCCCCTCCTGGGCCGCCTTTGTGTTTCCCTAATCCCCCAGACCCCCCCTCCTCCTCCTCTCTCCCACCACAACCAACCCCTCTGTCTCCCCAACCTCTCCACCACCACCACCACCAACCACAACCACCACAACAACCACCACAACAACAACCACCACAACCACCGCAACAACCACCACAACCACCGCAACAACCACCACAACAATCACCACAACCACCAAAACCACAACAACAACCACAACAACCACCACAACAACCACAACCACCACAACAACAACCACAACCACCACAACAACCACCAGCACAACCACAGCCACCACAACAACAACCACCACCACAACCACAACACACCTGTCTGGCACTCTCCCTGAACGCTCCCCATATCCCCTCTCTCTTAACTCTCATCCCATATCCCCTCTCTTAAGTCTCATCCCATATCCCCTCTCTTAAGTCTCATCCCATATCCCCTCTCTCTCAACTCTCATCCCATATCCCCTCTCTCTCTCTTAACTCTCATCCCATATCCCCTCTCTCTCTCTCAACTCTCATTCCATATCCCCTCTCTCTCTCTCATCCCATATCCCCTCTCTTAACTCTCATCCCATATCCCCTCTCTCTCAACTCTCATCCCATATCCCCTCTCTCTCAACTCTCATCCCATATCCCCTCTCTCTCAACTCTCATCCCATATCCCCTCTGTCTCAACTCTCATCCCCCCTCTCTCTCAACTCTCATCCCATATCCCCTCTCTCTGTCTTAACCCTCATCCCATATCCCCTCTCTCTCAACTCTCATCCCATATCCCCTCTGTCTCAACTCTCATCCCATATCCCCTCTCTCTCAACTCTCATCCCATATCCCCTCTCTCTGTCTTAACCCTCATCCCATATCCCCTCTCTCACACCTCTCTCCCATATCCCCTCTCTCTCAACTCTCATCCCATATCCCCTCTCTCTCAACTCTCATCCCATATCCCCTCTCTCTCTCTTAACTCTCATCCATATCCCCTCTCTCTCTCTCAACTCTCATTCCATATCCCCTCTCTCTCTCTCATCCCATATCCCCTCTCTTAACTCTCATCCCATATCCCCTCTCTCTCAACTCTCATCCCATATCCCCTCTCTCTCAACTCTCATCCCATATCCCCTCTCTCTCAACTCTCATCCCATATCCCCTCTGTCTCAACTCTCATCCCATATCCCCTCTCTCTCAACTCTCATCCCATATCCCCTCTCTCTGTCTTAACCCTCATCCCATATCCCCTCTCTCTCAACTCTCATCCCATATCCCCTCTGTCTCAACTCTCATCCCATATCCCCTCTCTCTCAACTCTCATCCCATATCCCCTCTCTCTGTCTTAACCCTCATCCCATATCCCCTCTCTCTCAACTCTCATCCCATATCCCCTCTCTCTCAACTCTCATCCCATATCCCCTCTCTCTTAACTCTCATCCCATATCCCCTCTGCCTCAACTCTCATCCCATATCCCCTCTCTCTCTCTCAACTCTCATCCCATATCCCCTCTCTCTCAACTCTCATCCCATATCCCCTCTCTCTGTCTTAACCCTCATCCCATATCCCCTCTCTCTCAACTCTCATCCCATATCCCCCTCTCTCAACTCTCATCCCATATCCTCTCTCTCTCAACTCTCATCCCATATCCCCTCTCTCAACTCTCATCCCATATCCCCTCTCTCTGTCTTAACTCTCATCCCATATCCCCTCTCTCTTAACTCTCATCCATATCTCCTCTCTCTCAACTCTCATCCCATATCCCCTCTCTTAACTCTCATCCCATATCCCCTCTCTCAACTCTCATCCCATATCCCCTCTCTCAACTCTCATCCCATATCCCCTCTCTCTCAACTCTCATCCCATATCCCCTCTCTCAACTCTCATCCCATATCCCCCTCTCTCAACTCTCATCCATATCCCCTCTCTATTAACCCTCATCCCATATCCCCTCTCTCTGTCTTAACTCTCATCCCATATCCTCTCTCTCTCTCAACCCTCACCCCATATCCCCTCTCTGTAACTCTCATCCCATATCCCCCCTCTGTCTAAACTCTCATCCCATATCCCCTCTCTCTCAACTCTCATCCCATATCCCCTCTCTCTCAACTCTCATCCCATATCCCCTCTCTCTCAACTCTCATCCCATATCCCCTCTGTCTCAACTCTCATCCATATCCCCTCTCTCTCAACTCTCATCCCATATCCCCTCTCTCTGTCTTAACCCTCATCCCATATCCCCTCTCTCTCAACTCTCATCCCATATCCCCTCTGTCTCAACTCTCATCCCATATCCCCTCTCTCTCAACTCTCATCCCATATCCCCTCTCTCTGTCTTAACCCTCATCCCATATCCCCTCTCTCTCCAACTCTCATCCCATATCCCCTCTCTCTCAACTCTCATCCCATATCCCCTCTCTCTCAACTCTCATCCCATATCCCCTCTCTCTCTCTTAACTCTCATCCCATATCCCCTCTCTCTCTCTCAACTCTCATTCCATATCCCCTCTCTCTCTCTCATCCCATATCCCCTCTCTTAACTCTCATCCCATATCCCCTCTCTCAACTCTCATCCCATATCCCCTCTCTCTCAACTCTCATCCCATATCCCCTCTCTCTCAACTCTCATCCCATATCCCCTCTGTCTCAACTCTCATCCCATATCCCCTCTCTCTCAACTCTCATCCCATATCCCCTCTCTCTGTCTTAACCCTCATCCCATATCCCCTCTCTCTCAACTCTCATCCCATATCCCCTCTGTCTCAACTCTCATCCCATATCCCCTCTCTCTCAACTCTCATCCCATATCCCCTCTCTCTGTCTTAACCCTCATCCCATATCCCCTCTCTCTCAACTCTCATCCCATATCCCCTCTCTCTCAACTCTCATCCCATATCCCCTCTCTCTTAACTCTCATCCCATATCCCCTCTGCCTCAACTCTCATCCCTATCCCCTCTCTCTCTCTCAACTCTCATCCCATATCCCCTCTCTCTCAACTCTCATCCCATATCCCCTCTCTCTGTCTTAACCCTCATCCCATATCCCCTCTCTCTCAACTCTCATCCCATATCCCCTCTCTCTCAACTCTCATCCCATATCCTCTCTCTCTCAACTCTCATCCCATATCCCCTCTCTCAACTCTCATCCCATATCCCCTCTCTCTGTCTAACTCTCATCCCATATCCCCTCTCTCTTAACTCTCATCCCATATCTCCTCTCTCTCAACTCTCATCCCATATCCCCTCTCTTAACTCTCATCCCATAACCCATCTCTCAACTCTCATCCCATATCCCCTCTCTCAACTCTCATCCCATATCCCCTCTCTCTCAACTCTCATCCCATATCCCCTCTCTCAACTCTCATCCCATATCCCCTCTCTCTCAACTCTCATCCCATATCCCCTCTCTATTAACCCTCATCCCATATCCCCTCTCTCTGTCTTAACTCTCATCCCATATCCTCTCTCTCTCTCAACCCTCATCCCATATCCCCTCTCTTAACTCTCATCCCATATCCCCCCTCTGTCTAAACTCTCATCCCATATCCCCTCTCTCTCAACTCTCATCCCATATCCCCTCTCTCTCAACTCTCATCCCATATCCCCTCTCTCTCCTCTCATCCCATATCCCCTCTCTCAACTCTCATCCCATATCCCCCTCTCTCAACTCTCATCCCATATCCCCTCTCTCAACTATCATCCCATATCCCCTCTCTCAACTCTCATCCTATATCCCCTCTCTCAACTCTCATCCCATATCCCCTCTCTCTCAACTCTCATCCCATATCCCCTCTCTATTAACTCTCATCCCAATCCCCTCTCTCTCTCAACCCTCATCCCATATCCCCTCTCTCTGTCTTAACACTCATCCCATATCCCCTCTCTCTCTCAACCCTCATCCCATATCCCCTCTCTCAACTCTCATCCCATATCCCCTCTCTCTTAACTCTCATCCCATATCCCCTCTCTCTTAACTCTCATCCCATATCCCCTCTCTCAACTCTCATCCCATATCCCCTCTCTCTCTTAACTCTCATCCCATATCCCCTCTCTCAACTCTCATCCCATATCCCCTCTCTCAACTCTCATCCTATATCCCCTCTGTCTTAACTCTCATCCCATATCCCCTCTCTCTCTCTCAACTCTCATCCCATATCCCCTCTCTCTTAACTCTCATCCCATATCCCCTCTCTCTGTCTTAACCCTCATCCCATATCCCCTCTGCCTCAACTCTCATCCCATATCCCCTCTCTCTCTCTCAACCCTCATCCCATATCCCCTCTCTCTCAACTCTCATCCCATATCCCCTCTCTCTCAACTCTCATCCCATATCCCCTCTCTCAACTCTCATCCCATATCCCCTCTCTCTCTTAACTCTCATCCCATATCCCCTCTCACTCAACTCTCATCCCATATCCCCTCTCTCAACTCTCATCCTATATCCCCTCTGTCTTAACTCTCATCCCATATCCCCTCTCTCTCTCTCAACTCTCATCCCATATCCCCTCTCTCTTAACTCTCATCCCATATCCCCTCTCTCTCTCTCAACTCTCATTCCATATCCCCTCTCTCTTAACTCTCATCCCATATCCCCTCCCTCTCTTAACTCTCATCCCATATCCCCTCTGTCTTAACTCTCATCCCATATCCCCTCTCTCTCAACTCTCATCCCATATCCCCTCTCTCTCAACTCTCATCCCATATCCCCTCTCTCTCAACTCTCATCCCATATCCCCTCTCTCTCTCTTAACTCTCATCCCATATCCCCTCTCTCTCTCTCAACTCTCATTCCATATCCCCTCTCTCTCTCTCATCCCATATCCCCTCTCTTAACTCTCATCCCATATCCCCTCTCTCTCAACTCTCATCCCATATCCCCTCTCTCTCAACTCTCATCCCATATCCCCTCTCTCTCAACTCTCATCCCATATCCCCTCTCTCTCAACTCTCATCCCATATCCCCTCTCTCTCAACTCTCATCCCATATCCCCTCTCTCTTAACTCTCATCCCATATCCCCTCTCTCTCAACTCTCATCCCATATCCCCTCTCTCTCAACTCTCATCCCATATCCCCTCTCTCTTAACTCTCATCCCATATCCCCTCTCTCTTAACTCTCATCCTATATCCCCTCTCTCAACTCTCATCCCATATTCCCTCTGTCTTAACTCTCATCCCATATCCCCCTCTCTCTCATCCCATATCCCCTCTCTCTCATCCCATATCCTCTCTCTCTCAACTCTCATCCCATATTCCCTCTGTCTTAACTCTCATCCCATATCCCCTCTCTCTCTCTCTCAACCCTCATCCCATATCCCCTCTGCCTCTCTCTTACAGACCCCCCCCCCCCCCATCTCTCACCCATTAGCCGTCCCTAATCTCTCCACCCCCCCTCCTTCTTTGCTCTCGCTCCACTCTCCCCCATCACACTCGCTCCACTCTCCCCCATCACACTCGCTCCACTCTCCCCCATCACACTCGCTCCACTCTCCCCCATCACACTCGCTCCACTCTCCCCCATCACACTCGCTCCACTCTCCCCCATCACACTCGCTCCACTCTCCCCCATCACACTCGCTCCACTCTCCCCCATCACACTCGCTCCACTCTCCCCCATCACACTCGCTCCACTCTCCCCCATCACACTCGCTCCACTCTCCCCCATCACACTCGCTCCACTCTCCCCCATCACACTCGCTCCACTCTCCCCCATCACACTCGCTCCACTCTCCCCCATCACACTCGCTCCACTCTCCCCCATCACACTCGCACCACTCTCTCCCCCATCACACTCGCACCACTCTCTCCCCCATCACACTCACCACTCTCTCCCCCATCACACTCACCACTCTCTCCCCCATCACACTCACCACTCTCTCCCCCATCACACTCACCACTCTCTCCCCCATCACACTCACCACTCTCTCCCCCATCACACTCACCACTCTCTCCCCCATCACACTCACCACTCTCTCCCCCATCACACTCACCACTCTCTCCCCCATCACACTCACCACTCTCTCCCCCATCACACTCACCACTCTCTCCCCCATCACACTCACCACTCTCTCCCCCATCACACTCACCACTCTCTCCCCCATCACACTCACCACTCTCTCCCCCATCACACTCACCACTCTCTCCCCCATCACACTCACCACTCTCTCCCCCATCACACTCACCACTCTCTCCCCCATCACACTCACCACTCTCTCCCCCATCACACTCACCACTCTCTCCCCCATCACACTCACCACTCTCTCCCCCATCACACTCACCACTCTCTCCCCCATCACACTCACCACTCTCTCCTCCATCACACTCACCACTCTCTCCCCCATCACACTCACCACTCTCTCCCCCATCACACTCACCACTCTCTCCCCCATCACACTCACCACACTCTCCCCCATCACACTCACCACTCTCCCCCCCATCACACTCACCACTCTCTCCTCCATCACACTCACCACTCTCTCCTCCATCACACTCACCACTCTCTCCCCCATCACACTCACCACTCTCTCCCCCATCACACTCACCACTCTCTCCCCCATCACACTCACCACTCTCTCCCCCATCACACTCACTACTCTCTCCCCCATCACACTCACCACTCTCTCCCCCATCAAACTCACCACTCTCTCCCCCATCACACTCACCACTCTCTCCCCCCATCACTCACCACTCTCTCCCCCATCACACTCACCACTCTCTCCCCCATCACACTCACCACTCTCTCCCCCCATCACTCACCACTCTCTCCCCCATCACACTCACCACTCTGGGTGGTGGTGGTGGGGTGGGGGGTGGTGGGTGTGTTGTTGTGGTGGTGGTGTGTTGTGGTGGTGTGCGGGGTGGTGGTGGTGGGTGTGTTGTTGTGGTGTTGTTGTTGTGGTGGTGGTGTTGTTGTGGTGGTGTTGTTGTTGTTGTTGTGGTGGTGGTGTTGTGGTGGTGGTGTTGTGGTGGTGGTGTTGTTGTGGTGGTGGTGGTGTTGTTGTGGTGGTGGTGTTGTTGTGGTGGTGGTGGTCGCCAATTAACTGGAGCGCCCTGCTGGAAACAGCGTGCGAGCTAATTGGGTCTCGCGCTAACTAATTAACTAATCACTCACTCATCAACCTGTTAACTCGCTTCTTTCACACCGTACGGAGCCAGCCGTGGTAAGGCCAACAACAACAACAACAATCTCGACGATGACGACGACGATGATTGCGGTGATGACGATGATGATGATGACGGTGATGACGACGATGATGACAACGATTTACAAGTCGGATAGTTTGCCAGTGGCTGCCTAATCGGACCTTTGTATTTGTTATGGTTAAGACGTCCAGCCCCGCCCCCCAGCACCTCAGCCCCTCCCCCCCAGCCCCTCCCCCCAGCCCCTCAGCCCCTCCCCTCAGCCCCTCAGCCCCTCCCCCAGCCCCTCAGCCCCTCCCCCAGCCCCTCAGCCCCTCCCCCTCACCTCAGCCCCTCCCCCAGCCCCTCACCTCAGCCCCTCAGCCCCTCCCCCTCACCTCAGCCCCTCCCCCCAGCCCCTCAGCCCATCAGCCCCTCCCCCAGCCCCTCACCTCAGCCCCTCAGCCCCTCCCCCTCATCTCAGCCCCTCCCCCCAGCCCCTCAGCCCCTAGCCACCCCCTCCCCCAAACCGGTTCGCTGGCGTTCTCTGCGTGCCAGTCACGTGACCTTTGATCCCCCCCCCCCCTGATCCCCCCTACCCCCCACTGTAGGAGTCTCTCAGTGTGGTGAGTCTGTGGGTCTCTGTGTGGTGAGTCTGTGGGTCTCTGTGTGATGAGTCTGTGGGTCTCTGTGTGATGAGTCTGTGGGTCTCTGTGTGGTGAGTCTGTGGGTCTCTGTGTGGTGAGTCTATGGGTCTCTGTGTGATGAGTCTGTGGGTCTCAGTGTGATGAGTCTGTGGGTCACCGTGTGATGAGTCTGTGGGTCTCTGTGTGATGAGTCTATGAGTCTGTGGGTCTCTGTGTGATGAGTCTATGGGTCTCTGTGTGATGAGTCTATGGGTCTCTGTGTGGTGAGTCTGTGGGTCTCTGTGTGATGAGTCTGTGGGTCTCTGTGTGATGAGTCTATGGGTCTCTGTGTGATGAGTCTGTTGGTCTCTGTGTGATGAGTCTGTGGGTCTCTGTGTGATGAGTCTGTTGGTCTCTGTGTGATGAGTCTGTGGGTCTCTGTGTGATGAGTCTATGGGTCTCTGTGTGATGAGTCTATGGGTCTCTGTGTGATGAGTCTGTGAGTCTGTGGGTCTCTGTGTGATGAGTCTGTGGGTCTCTGTGTGATGAGTCTGTGGGTCTCTGTGTGATGAGTCTATGGGTCTCTGTGTGATGAGTCTGTGGGTCTCTGTGTGATGAGTCTGTGGGTCACCGTGTGATGAGTCTGTGGGTCTCTGTGTGATGAGTCTATAGGTCTCTGTGTGATGAGTCTATGGGTCTCTGTGTGATGAGTCTGTGAGTCTGTGGGTCTCTGTGTGATGAGTCTATGGGTCTCTGTGTGATGAGTCTATGGGTCTCTGTGTGGTGAGTCTGTGGGTCTCTGTGTGATGAGTCTGTGGGTCTCTGTGTGATGAGTCTATGGGTCTCTGTGTGATGAGTCTGTTGGTCTCTGTGTGATGAGTCTGTGGGTCTCTGTGTGATGAGTCTGTTGGTCTCTGTGTGATGAGTCTGTGGGTCTCTGTGTGATGAGTCTATGGGTCTCTGTGTGATGAGTCTATGGGTCTCTGTGTGATGAGTCTGTGAGTCTGTGGGTCTCTGTGTGATGAGTCTGTGGGTCTCTGTGTGATGAGTCTGTGGGTCTCTGTGTGATGAGTCTATGGGTCTCTGTGTGATGAGTCTGTGGGTCTCTGTGTGCTGCGTCTGTGGGTCTCTGTGTGATGCGTCTGTGGGTCTCTGTGTGATGAGTCTGTGAGTCTGTGGGTCTCTGTGTGATGAGTCTATGGGTCTCTGTGTGATGAGTCTGTGGGTCTCTGTGTGAGGAGTCTGTGGGTCTCTGTGTGCTGCGTCTGTGGGTCTCTGTGTGATGCGTCTGTGGGTCTCTGTGTGATGAGTCTGTGGGTCTCTGTGGTGAGTCTGTGGGTCTCTGTGTGGTGAGTCTGTGGGTCTCTATGTAATGAGTCTGTGGGTCTCTATGTAATGAGTTTGTGGCTCTCTGTGTGGTGAGTCTGTGGGTCTCTATGTAATGAGTCTGTGGGTCTCTATGTAATGAGTCTGTGGGTCTCTATGTAATGAGTCTGTGGGTCTCTATGTAATGAGTCTGTGGGTCTCTATGTAATGAGTCTGTGGGTCTCTATGTAATGAGTCTGTGGGTCTCTATGTAATGAGTCTGTGGGTCTCTATGTACTGAGTTTGTGGCTCTCTGTGTGGTGAGTCTGTGGGTCTCTATGTAATGAGTCTGTGGGTCTCTATGTAATGAGTCTGTGGGTCTCTATGTAATGAGTCTGTGGGTCTCTATGTAATGAGTCTGTGGGTCTCTATGTAATGAGTCTGTGGGTCTCTATGTAATGAGTCTGTAGGTCTCTGTGTGGTGAGTCTGTGGGTCTCTATGTAATGAGTCTGTGGGTCTGTGTGGTGAGTATGTGGGTCTCTATGTAATGAGTCTGTGGGTCTCTATGTAATGAGTCTGTGGGTCTCTATGTAATGAGTCTGTGGGTCTCTATGTAATGAGTCTGTAGGTCTCTATGTAATGAGTCTGTGGGTCTCTGTGTGTTGAGTCTGTGGGTCCCTATGTAATGAGTCTGTGGGTCTCTGTGTGGTGAGTCTGTAGGTCTCTATGTAATGAGTCTGTGGGTCTCTATGTAATGAGTCTGTGGGTCTCTATGTAATGAGTCTGTGGGTCTCTATGTAATGAGTCTGTGGGTCTCTGTGTGGTGAGTCTGTGGGTCTCTGTGTAATGAGTCTGTGGGTCTCTATGTGATGAGTCTGTGGGTCTCTATGTAATGTGTCTGTGGGTCTCTATGTAATGAGTATGTGGGTCTCTGTGTGATGAGTCTATGGGTCTCTGTGTGATGAGTCTGTGGGTCTCTGTGTGCTGCGTCTGTGGGTCTCTGTGTGATGCGTCTGTGGGTCTCTGTGTGATGAGTCTGTGGGTCTCTGTGTGATGAGTCTGTGGGTCTCTGTGTGATGAGTCTGTCGGTCTCTGTGTGATGCGTCTGTGGGTCTCTATGTAATGAGTTTGTGGCTCTCTGTGTGGTGAGTCTGTGGGTCTCTATGTAATGAGTCTGTGGGTCTCTATGTAATGAGTCTGTGGGTCTCTATGTAATGAGTCTGTGGGTGTCTATGTAATGAGTCTGTGGGTCTCTATGTAATGAGTCTGTGGGTCTCTATGTAATGAGTCTGTGGGTCTCTATGTAATGAGTTTGTGGCTCTCTGTGTGGTGAGTCTGTGGGTCTCTATGTAATGAGTCTGTGGGTCTCTATGTAATGAGTCTGTGGGTCTCTATGTAATGAGTCTGTGGGTCTCTATGTAATGAGTCTGTGGGTCTCTATGTAATGAGTCTGTGGGTCTCTGTGTAATTAGTTTGTGGGTCTCTGTGCGGTGAGTCTGTGGGTCTCTGTGTGGTGAGTCTGTGGGTCTCTATGTAATGAGTGTGTGGGTCTCTATGTAATGAGTGTGTGGGTCTCTATGTAATGAGTGTGTGGGTCTCTATGTAATGAGTCTGTGGGTCTATATGTAATGAATCTGTGGGTCTCTATGTAATGAGTCTGTGGGTCTCTATGTAATGAGTCTGTGGGTCTCTATGTAATGAGTCTGTAGGTCTCTGTGTGGTGAGTCTGTGGGTCTCTATGTAATGAGTCTGTGGGTCTGTGTGGTGAGTATGTGGGTCTCTATGTAATGAGTCTGTGGGTCTCTATGTAATGAGTCTGTGGGTCTCTGTGTGTTGAGTCTGTGGGTCTCTATGTAATGAGTCTGTGGGTCTCTGTGTGGTGAGTCTGTAGGTCTCTATGTAATGAGTCTGTGGGTCTCTGTGTGGTGAGTCTGTGGGTCTCTGTGTGGTGAGTCTGTGGGTCTCTGTGTGGTGAGTCTGTGGGTCTCTGTGTAGTGAGTCTGTGGGTCTCTATGTAATGAGTCTGTGGGTCTCTGTGTGGTGAGTCTATGGGTCTCTGTGTGGTGAGTCTGTGGGTCTCTGTGTGGTGAGTCTGTGGGTCTGTGTGGTGAGTCTGTGGGTCTGTGTAATGAGTCTGTGGGTCTCTGTGTAATGAGTCTGTGGGTCTCTATGTAATGAGTCTGTGGGTCTCTATGTAATGAGTCTGTGGGTCTCTATGTAATGGGTCTGTGGGTCTCTATGTAATGAGTCTGTGGGTCTCTATGTAATGAGTCTGTGGGTCTCTATGTGATGAGTCTGTGGGTCTCTATGTAATGAGTCTGTGGGTCTCTATGTAATGAGTCTGTGGGTCTCTATGTAATGAGTCTGTGGGTCTCTATGTAATGAGTCTGTGGGTCTCTGTGTGGTGAGTCTGTGGGTCTCTGTGTAATGAGTCTGTGGGTCTCTATGTGATGAGTCTGTGGGTCTCTATGTAATGTGTCTGTGGGTCTCTATGTAATGAGTCTGTGGGTCTCTATGTAATGAGTCTGTGGGTCTCTATGTAATGAGTCTATGGGTCTCTATGTAATGAGTCTGTGAGTCTGTGGGTCTCTGTGTGATGAGTCTGTGGGTCTCTATGTAATGAGTCTGTGGGTCTCTGTGTGATGAGTCTGTGGGTCTCTGTGTGATGAGTCTGTGGCTCTCTATGTAATGAGTCTGTGGGTCTCTATGTAATGAGTCTGTGGGTCTCTATGTAATGGGTCTGTGGGTCTCTATGTAATGGGTCTGTGGGTCTCTATGTAATGAGTCTGTGGGTCTCTATGTACTGAGTCTGTGGGTCTCTATGTAATGAGTCTGTGGGTCTCTATGTAATGAGTCTGTGGGTCTCTGTGTAATGAGTCTGTGGGTCTCTGTGTGGTGAGTCTGTGGGTCTCTGTGTGATGAGTCTGTGGGTCTCTGTGTGGTGAGTCTGTGGGTCTCTGTGTGGTGAGTCTGTGGGTCTCTGTGTGATGAGTCTGTGGGTCTCTGTGTGGTGAGTCTGTGGGTCTCTGTGTGGTGAGTCTGTGGGTCTCTGTGTGGTGAGTCTGTGGGTCTCTGTGTGGTGAGTCTGTGGGTCTCTGTGTGGTGAGTCTGTGGGTCTCTGTGTGGTGAGTCTGTGGGTCTCTGTGTGGTGAGTCTGTGGGTCTCTGTGTGGTGATTCTGTGGTTCCGCCACACCCTTCTGTTTACACAAACCTCGCGTCAACTCGTCACACCTGCCTGATGATTGCTAAACACCTCCCACATGACAGAGATGAAGATTTGCAATCCTGTGGGGAACACACAGACAAAGATCCCCCGTGTAGCCTCTAACAGATTGTAGGGGCAAGTGCTGTGAGTAGCGAGTAGCACCTATAGACACACACACAAAGGTCCCCCGTGTAGCCTCTAACCCACTGTAGGGGCAAGTGCTGTGAGTAGCGAGCAGCACCTATAGACACACAGACAAAGGACCCCCGTGTAGCCTCTAACAGGCTGTAGGGGCAAGTGCTGTGTGTATCGAGCAGCACCTGTGAAGGCTACCGGCACTGTGGCACACGAGGGGGTGGGTGGCCAGCACCACGCCCGGCCGCCTTTGTCTCCCCAGTGAAGCAGCAACAGCTATCCATGTCAACTATGAAGCGCTTTTTTTTCCTTACACGCTTTCATTTAACTCACTCTGTCTGTCGTTGTTGTCGTTGTCGTTGTGTCCTCAAATGTTGTAACTCAATTGTAACCCACTTCCCAATGTGCTATCGACAGCAATCTTGCCATACTCATGCAACACCGATGACAATACCATATTCTATCATAAAAAAATAAAAAAATAAAACATTTTTTTTTTACATGGAGATGTTTTCGGCGTGGGTCTAATTGTCCAACGGGCAACTGGCGTTGCCTGCGATTGGCCACGGTCCGTTACGTTGTGGCAAGCTTCGGGGGCCACTTCCTGGAGTTTTTCCATTGCTAGAACGGTGCCGCCTTTCATTAAAAGCGTATTTTAAAAAAAGATTAATATTACTTTTTTTTTTTTACAATGTTTAACACTTCGCTATGCCGCTCCGTTTCGGCAGCGATCCGGACACAAAAAAAATGACAGCTCAGCTTAGTGTCCTATCGTCAGCATCGCGTACAGCAACAACAACAGCAGTCACGTTACTCTGAGCGGACAGTCGCCTCGGTTCTAAACGTGGAGGTGAAACTCGGAGTGACCCGGACACAAATACACGCAGAGACCACCACGAAGAGAGAGACACGCAGACTCCAAATACAGCAGGGTCGGGGATGGAACCCACGACCTCCTGTAGACCAGGCGAGGTAGTCAACATCTCACCACAGCGAGAGAGAGAGACACGCAGACTCCAAATACAGCAGGGTCGGGGATGGAACCCACGACCTCCTGTATACCAGGCGAGGTAGTCAACATCTCACCACAGCGAGAGAGAGAGAGACGCAGACTCCAAATACAGCAGGGTCGGGGATGGAACCCACGACCTCCTGTAGACCATGCGAGGTAGTCAACATCTCACAGCCACCGTGATGATGATAAGAGAGAGAGAGACACGCAGACTCCAAATACAGCAGGGTCGGGATGGAACCCACGACCTCCTGTATACCAGGCGAGGTAGTCAACATCTCCTAGCCACCGTGATGATGATGATGATGAGAGAGAGACGCAGACTCCAAATACAGCAGGGTCGGGGATGGAACCCACGACCTCCTGTAGACCAGGCGAGGTAGTCAACATCTCACAGCCACCGTGATGATGATGATGAGAGAGAGACGCAGACTCCAAATATACAGCAGCAGCAGGCGTCGTCAGGGTCGGGATCGAACCCACGACCTTCTGTATACCAGGCGAGGTAGTCAACATCTCACCACAGCGAGAGAGAGAGACGCAAATCCACAGCAGCAGCAGCAGGCATTGTCAGGGACGGGATGGAACCCACACCTGGCGAGGTAGTCAACATCTCCTAGCCACCGTGATGATGAGAGAGAGACGCAGACCCCAAATATACAGCAGCAGTTAGGGTCGGGATGGAACCCACGACCTCCTGTAGACCAGGAGAGGTAGTCAACATCTCACAGCCACCGTGATGATGATGAGAGAGACGTGGGTGACACTGCTGGTGGTGCTGCTGGTGGTAGTGGCAGAGGTAGGGGGAGAAGGGGGAGGAAGGGGGGAGGGGGAGAAGCGCTGGGAAACCCCCCCCCGTCGCTCCACCTAACGCCCACCCCCCCGCCCCCCCCCCGTCACCCCCCCCGCCCCCCCCCCCCCCGAGTCTCCTTGAGTCCCAAAGTCCTCCAGTTATAAATTAGTCTTTATCTCCCCGGCGTGTGCACGTGAACACGTGTGTGTGTGTACACGTGTGTGTATGTACACGTGTGTGTGTGTGTACACGTGTGTGTGTATGTACACGTGTGTGTGTACACGTGTGTGTGTACACGTGCGTGTGTGTTCAATAGCTGTACCGGGGGAATCTCCATATGGTACAGATATAATGGGAGGCTAATCGATGCCCGAGTGCGGTCAAGGGATGGCTCCCTATTGCCCAACCACGTTATGTATGCTGATGATTTGGTAATAGCTGCTCATTCAGAGGAGGAGTTGGAGACGCTGCTGCTGAGACTGGAGCGTGCCACTAAGAGGTAGGGCCTTACCATCAGCCCCACCAAAACTAAGCACCTGCCTGGGTATTTTGTACCATCGGACACTCCACCCCCACTACTCCCAATAGGTGATGGGGCAATTGTGGAGAGAGTGGAGAGTTTCCCATACCTGGGTAGTGTGCTTATGACCGACTCCAGTTTAACAGCAGAGGTGTCACTCCGAATCAGTCAAGCGGCAATATCTTTTCATCGGTTGCGTAACGCTGTGTGGAAGCTACCTGGTCTGTCGCTCCGTACTAAGCTTCAGGTCTTCTCGGCCACGGTCATTCCCTCCCTTCTCTACGCTTGCGAAACGTGGACCCCCTAAATGGAGCATCTTCGCCGGTTAGAAACATTAGGCTAGCCTGCCTACGATCCATCCTGGGTTTAACCAGGCTGGATTGTGTGAGGAGCTCACAAATCCTTGAAAGATCTGGGCAAGGTCCCATCGGTGGGCTCCTCCGGCAGGCAAGGCTGCGATGGCTGGGTCATGTAGCCCGCATGCCCAGCCACCGCATGCCGAAACAGCTTTTGTTCGGCCGGATCGAGGGGGCTAAACGGGCGCGGCACGGGCTAGAGAAGAGATGGAGTGATGTGGTAGAGGAGGACGTGGAGCTGAGTGGACTTGCCGATGACTGGTACCAGCGGTGTCAAGATCGGCCTCTGTGGAGGAGGCTCGTGAAGGACGCTACTGGGCAGTTGGAGGCAGTCGCCCTCCAACAACAACGGAGGGTGGAGGAGCGACGCTCACAACAACGAGCGGAGCGCCGGGTGGCTAAAGCACAGCAGGTTGGCACAGTAGGGGGCACTGGTGGTGCATCAGCCAGTCATCTCAGTCAGTCGACCCGTGGCACCTGGGTCTGCCCCGTGACCTCCTGCCAGCGGGCGTTCGACACTTCACGTGGCCTCAAGGTGCACATAGCCTGGCACAAGCGTCGTGGTGACGTCACCGCCACTTAGTGGCGAATGGCGGTTGTTGTTGTTGTGTGTGCACATGTGCGTGTGTACGTGTGTGTGTGTGGAGCGGTGGTGTAGTGGTTAGCGCTACGCTGCACAATTAAACCCGGCGACCAGAGTTTGATTCCCGCTCACGGCCAACACCACCAGTGACGATTATCTGAACCGGACATGGGACTCCCCTAGGTCGACTCAGCCTCAAATGAGTACCTGGTGTAGCGGTGTGTAGTAAACATCGCCACTGGGGAGACAAAGGCGGTCGGGCGTGGTGCTGGCCACCCACCCCCTCGTGTGCCACAGTGCCGGTAGCCTTTACAGGTGCTGCTCGCTAACAGCACTTGCCCCTACAGTCTGTTAAAGGCTACACGGGGGACCTTTGTCTGTGTGTCTATAGGTGCTGCTCGTTACTCACAGCACTTGCCCCTACAGCCTGTTAGAGGCTACACGGGGGACCTTTGTCTTTGTGTCTCTGTTAGTATGTTAGTATGTATGTTCTATGTATGTATGTATGTTCTATGTATGTTCTATGTATGTATGTTAGTATGTATGCTAGTATGTTATATGTATGTTAGTGTGTTCTATGTATGTATGTTAGTATGTTCTATGTATGTATGTTAGTATGTATGTTAGTATGTTAGTATGTTCTATGTATGTATGTTAGTATGTTCTATGTATGTTCTATGTATGTATGTTAGTATGTATGTTAGTATGTTAGTATGTATGTTAGTATGTTCTATGTATGTATGTTAGTATGTTCCATGTATGTATGTTAGTATGTTCTATGTATGTATGTTAGTATGTTCTATGTATGTATGTTAGTATGTTCTATATGTTTTATGTATGTTAGTATGTATGTTAGTATGTTAGTATGTATGTTAGTATGTTCTATATATGTTTTATGTATGTTAGTATGTATGTTAGTATGTTAGTATGTATGTTAGTATGTTCTATGTATGTATGTTAGTATGTTCCATGTATGTATGTTAGTATGTTCTATGTATGTATGTATGTTAGTATGTATGTTAGTATGTTCTATGTATGTATGTATGTTAGTATGTTCCATGTATGTATGCAAGTATGTTCTATGTATGTATGCATGTATGTTAGTATGTTCTATGTATGTTCTATGTATGTTAGTATGTATGTTAGTATGTTAGTATGTATGTTAGTATGTTCCATGTATGTATGTTAGTATGTTCCATGTATGTATGCATGTATGTTAGTATGTTCTATGTATGTTCTATGTATGTTATTATGTATGTTAGTATGTTAGTATGTATGTTAGTATGTTCCATGTATGTATGTTAGTATGTTCCATGTATGTATGGTAGTATGTTAGTATGTATGTTAGTATGTTCCATGTATGTATGTTAGTATGTTCCATGTATGTATGTTAGTATGTTCTATGTATGTATGTTAGTATGTTCTATTTATATTCTATGTATGTATGTTAGTGTGTTCTATGTATGTTCTATGTATGTATGTTCTATGTATGTTCTATGTATGTATGTTAGTATGTATGTTAGTATGTTAGTATGTATGCTAGTATGTTAGTATGTATGCTAGTATGTTAGTATGTATGCTAGTATGTTCCATGTATGTATGTATGTTCTATGTATGTTCTATGTATGTTCTATGTATGTATGTTCTATGTATGTTAGTATGTTAGTATGTATGCTAGTATGTTCTATGTATGTTCTATGTATGTATGTATGTTAGTATGTTCTATGTATGTTAGTATGTTAGTATGTATGCTAGTATGGTATGTGTATGTATGTATGTTCTATGTATGTTAGTATGTATGCTAGTATGTTCTATGCATGTTCTATGTATGTTCTATGTATGTATGTTATATGTATGTTCTATGTATGTTCTATGTATGTATGTTATATGTATGTTCTATGTATGTATGTTCTATGTATGTGAGTGTGTTCCCTTGCGACCTTTAATTAAAATCGGAGGCACAAAAACTTCGCTTTGAGTGAAACAAAAAATCCTCCCCCCCTCTCCCCCTCCCCCTTCTCCCCCTCTCCCTCCCCTGCCGCGCTCCCCCCTCCCCTCCCCCTCCTCCCCCTCCCCTGCAGCCCCCCTCCCGCCCCGCCCCCCACAGCAGGTATTCATTAAAGCTTTAAGGCAACGGTGGGAGCGCAGCAGCAGCAGCAGGAGCAGGAGGAGACTCCCAGACAACCACGGGCCACTGACGTTAGCCGGGAGGGGATGGGGGGAGGGGCTGGGGGGTGGGGGAGGGGCTGGGGGGGTGGGGGAGGGGCTGGGGGAGGGGATGGGGGGAGGGGCTGGGGGGTGGGGGAGGGGCTGGGGGGGTGGGGGAGGGGCTGGGGGAGGGGATGGGGGGAGGGGCTGGGGGGTGGGGGAGGGGCTGGGGGGGTGGGGGAGGGGCTGGGGGAGGGGATGGGGGGAGGGGCTGGGGGGTGGGGGAGGGGCTGGGGGGGGTGGGGGAGGGGCTGGGGGAGGGGCTGGGGGAGGGGCTGGGGGGTGGGGGAGGGGCTTGACCCGTACACAAAGACAAAGGTCACCCGGCACACCCCGCCCCCACCCACCCACGTGTCGACTTTCACAGCGACAAGTGCCGAGTAGCGGGGGGGCCCACAGCACAGCGGTACACCAGCCCCCCCCCAACCCCCCTTCCCGGCCGCCTTTGTATCCCCCGTGCCATACACACCCCCTCCTCCTCCACCCTTAACAGCCTGCAGAGACTTGTCGGGGCAAGTGTAGCAGCGCCGACTGGGGACCGCCACTTTGCCACAACGAGGTGGGTGGCTACCACGCCCGGCCGCCTTTGTCTTCCTCAGCGGCGATGGGTTCGTGGCGCTAACCGCAGTGTCACCGCTCCCCCCCCCCACGCACAAAGACAAAGCTATCAAATCCCGCACCGGTATAGCCTCGACACACTTCAGGGGCAAGACACACACAGACAAAGGTCCCCCGTGTAGCCTCAACAAGCGGTGGGGGCAAGAGCTGAGAGCGAGCAGGCCTGCTGTCCCATCTCACTCCCTCCCACAGCAGAGTGTGTGGACTAATCTCCATCTGTCCCATCTCACTCCTACAGCAGTGTGTGTGGACTAATCTCCATCTGTTCCATCTCACTCCTACAGCAGAGTGTGTGGACTAATCTCCATCTGTTCCATCTCACTCCTACAGCAGAGTGTGTGGACTAATCTCCATCTGTCCCATCTCACTCCCTCCTACAGCAGAGTGTGTGGACTAATCTCCATCTGTTCCATCTCACTCCTACAGCAGAGTGTGTGGACTAATCTCCATCTGTTCCATCTCACTCCCTCCTACAGCAGTGTGGACTAATCTCCATCTGTTCCATCTCACTCCCTCCTACAGCAGTGTGGACTAATCTCCATCTGTTCCATCTCACTCCTACAGCAGAGTGTGTGGACTAATCTCCATCTGTCCCATCTCACTCCCTCCTACAGCAGAGTGTGTGGACTAATCTCCATCTGTTCCATCTCACTCCTACAGCAGAGTGTGTGGACTAATCTCCATCTGTTCCATCTTACTCCCTCCTACAGCAGTGTGTGGACTAATCTCCATCTGTTCCATCTCACTCCATCCTACAGCAGTGTGGACTAATCTCCATCTGTCCCATCTCACTCCCTCCTACAGCAGAGTGTGGACTAATCTCCATCTGTTCCATCTCACTCCATCCTACAGCAGTGTGGACTAATCTCCATCTGTCCCATCTCACTCCATCCTACAGCAGTGTGGACTAATCTCCATCTGTCCCATCTCACTCCTACAGCAGAGTGTGTGGACTAATCTCCATCTGTTCCATCTCACTCCCTCCTACAGCAGTGTGTGTGGACTAATCTCCATCTGTTCCATCTCACTCCCTCCTACAGCAGTGTGTGTGGACTAATCTCCATCTGTTCCATCTCACTCCCTCCTACAGCAGTGTGGACTAATCTCCATCTGTCCCATCTCACTCCCTCCTACAGCAGAGTGTGTGGACTAATCTCCATCTGTTCCATCTCACTCCATCCTACAGCAGTGTGGACTAATCTCCATCTGTTCCATCTCACTCCATCCTACAGCAGTGTGGACTTATCTCCATCTGTCCCATCTCACTCCCTCCTACAGCAGAGTGTGTGGACTAATCTCCATCTGTCCCATCTCACTCCTACAGCAGAGTGTGTGGACTAATCTCCATCTGTTCAATCTCACTCCTACAGCAGAGTGTGTGGACTAATCTCCATCTGTTCCATCTCACTCCCTCCTACAGCAGAGTGTGTGGACTAATCTCCATCTGTTCCATCTCACTTCTACAGCAGAGTGTGTGGACTAATCTCCATCTGTTCCATCTCACTCCCTCCTACAGCAGAGTGTGTGGACTAATCTCCATCTGTTCCATCTCACTTCTACAGCAGAGTGTGTGGACTAATCTCCATCTGTTCCATCTCACTCCCTCCTACAGCAGAGTGTGTGGACTAATCTCCATCTGTTCCATCTCACTCCCTCCTACAGCAGAGTGTGTGGACTAATCTCCATCTGTCCCATCTCACTCCTTCCTACACCATAGTGTGTGGACTAATCTCCATCTGTTCAATCTCACTCCTACAGCAGAGTGTGTGGACTAATCTCCATCTGTTCCATCTCACTCTCTCCTACAGCAGTGTGTGTGGACTAATCTCCATCTGTTCCATCTCACTCCCTCCTACAGCAGAGTGTGTGGACTAATCTCCATCTGTTCCATCCGAGTTCGACTCCCGCTCACGGTCCCCTCTAGGTCGACTTAGCCTCAAACGAGTAGCCTGGTTGGCGTGGTGCCAGCCACCACCTCTGTGTGCCACAGTGCCGGTAGCCATCACAGGTGCTGCTACTCGCTACTGCTAACAGCACTTGCCCCCACAGCCTGTTAGAGGCTACATGGGGGACCTTTGTGTGTCTATAGGTGCTGCTCGCTACTGCTAACAGCACTTGCCCCTAAAGTCTTAGAGGCTACATGGGGGACCTTTGTCTGTGTGTCTATAGGTGCTACTCGCTACTCACAGCACTTGCCCCCACAGCCTGTTAGAGGCTACACGGGGGACCTTTGTCTGTGTGTCTATAGGTGCTACTCGCTACTCACAGCACTTGCCCCTACAGTCTGTTAGAGGCTACACGGGGGACCTTTGTCTGTGTCTATAGGTGCTGCTGCTACTAACAGCACTTGCCCCTACAGTCTGTTAGAGGCTACACGGGGGACCTTTGTCTGTGTGTCTATAAGTGCTCGCTACTCACAGCACTTGCCCCTACAGCCTGTGAGAGGCTACACGGGGGACCTTTGTCTGTGTGTCTATAGGTTCTGCTGCCAATAACAGCACTTGCTCTTGCAGTCTGTTAGAGGCTACACGGGGGACCTTTGTCCGTGTGTCCATAGGCGCAGCAGAAGTACCGTACAACATTGTGCACAGCACTGGAGACATCGTGTTGGAGACCGGGGGGGGGGCTTTTTCGTAATGTCTGGGGCCATTAAACACACAGACAGAACCCGAATTTCCAGTCCCCCTCCCCCCCCACCACATCACCCCCCTCCCCCCCAAACCCCCTCACGCCCTCCCTGCAGGTGCCGTGGGTTGACTGCTGTGCCAGGCTAGGTGCAGGAGGAGGTCACGGGACAGACACAGCAGGTGCCACGTGTCGACCGACCGAGACGAGTGGCTGATGCACCACCTGTGCCACCTACTGTGCCAGGCTAGGTGCACCACCTGTGCCCCCCTGCTGTGCCAACTCGCTGTGCTTTAGCCGCCCGGCGCTCCGCTCGTTGTTGTGAGCGTCGCTCCTCTGCCCTCCGTTGTTGTTGGAGGGCGACTGCCTCAAACTGCCCAGTAGCCTCAAGGTGCACCTAGCCTGGCACTGCCCAGCAGCAGCGGCGTCCTTCACGAGCCTCCTCCTGCACAGAGGCCGATCTTGACACCGCTGGTACCGCTCATCGGCAAGTCCACTCAGCTCCACGTTCAGATCGTGAGAATTCGATGGCGTCAAAAGGCTCCTTACGACAATTGCTGCCAATGCTGGTGATGATGACAGCAGGTTGAGTAAATAGGGCGTCTGTGTGTGTGTGCGCGCGTGTCGGTGTGTGTGTGTCTGTGTGTATGTACGTGTGTGTGTGTCTGTGTGTATGTACATGTGTGTGTCTGTCTGTGTGTATGTACCTGTGTGTGTGTGTCTGTGTGTGTATGTACATGTGTGTGTGTGTGTCTGTGTGTGTATGTACATGTGTGTGTGTGTGTGTCTGTGTGTGTATGTACATGTGTGTGTGTCTGTATGTGTATGTACATGTGTGTGTCTGTACATGTGTGTGTCTGTGTGTGCGTGTGTGCGTGTCTGTACATGTGTGTGTGTGTGTCCAGACTGGGACTGGAGCGTGCCATCAGCCCCACCAAAACTAAGCACCTGCCTGGGTATTTTGTACCATCGGACACTCCACCCCCACAACTCCCAATCAGTGATGGGGCAGTTGTGGAGAGAGTGGAGAGTTTCCCATACCTGGGCAGTGTGCTTATGGCCGGCTCCAGTTTAACAGCAGAGGTCTCACTCCGAATCAGTCGAGCGGCAATATCTTTTCATCGGTTGCGTAACGCTGTGTGGAAGCTACCTGGTCTGTCGCTCCGCACTAAGCTTCGGGTCTTCTCGGCCACGGTCATTCCCTCCCTTCTCTACGCTTGCGAAACGTGGACCCCCCTAATGGAACATCTTCGCCGGTTAGAAACATTTAGACTAGCCTGCCTACGATCCATCCTGGGTTTAACCAGACTGGATTGTGTGAGGAGCTCACAAATCCTTGAAAGATCTGGGCAAGGTCCCATCGGTGAGCTCCTCCGGCGGGCAAGGCTGCGTTGGTTGGGTCATGTAGCCCGCATGCCCAGCCACCGCATGCCGAAACAGCTTTTGTTCGGCCGGATCGAGGGGGCTAAGCGGGCGCGGCACGGGCTAGAGAAGAGATGGAGTGATGTGGTACAGGAGGACGTGGAGCTGAGTGGACTTGCCGATGACCGGTACCAGCGGTGTCAAGATCGGCGTCTGTGGAGGAGGCTCGTGAAGGATGCTACTGGGCAGTTGGAGGCAGTCGCCCTCCAACAACAACGGAGGGCGGAGGAGCGATGCTCACAACAACGAGCGGAGCGCCGGGTGGCTAAAGCACAGCAGGTTGGCACAGTAGGGGGCACAGGTGGTGCATCAGCCAGTCATCTCAGTCAGTCGACCCGAGGCACCTGGGTCTGCCCCGTGACCTCCTGCCCGCGGGCGTTCGACACTTCACGTGGCCTCAAGGTGCACATGGCCTGGCACAAGCGTCGTGGTGACGTCACCGCCACTTAGTGGCGAATGGCGGTTGTTGTTGTGTGTATGTGTGTGTGTAAGTGTGTGTGTGTAAGTGTGTGTATGTACATGTGTGTGTCTGTGTGTGTGTCTGTGTGTCTGTGTGGTGGAGCGGTGGTGCAGCGGTTAGCGCTACGCTGCGCTACGAACCCGGCGACCCGAGTTCGCTTCCCGCTCACGACCACCAACACCGCCGGTGACGATTATCTGAACCGGTCCTGGGCCTCCCCTAGGTCGACTCGGCCTCAAATGAGTACCTGGTGTTAGCGGTGTGTAGTGAACATCGCTAGCACTGGGGAGACAAAGGCGGCCGGGCGTGGTGCTGGCCACCCACCCCCTCGTGTGCCACAGTGCCGGTAGCCTTCACAGCTGCTGCTGCTGCTGCTGCATATTGATGGTTCTTTCGGTAAAGTCACGTCGATTAGAAAAGTCAAAGCATAAAAATTCTCATTAAAAATAAAATACAAATAAAAGCAATTTCATTTAAATGCTCTTCTATCCACGCGACTTTTTAACCGAAAGAACCGAGACAATAAATTCCTCCAGTCACGAAAGTTTCACCCTCCTGACCCACTAAACAGCACTTGCCACAACAGTCTGCGCAGGCTATACGGGTGATCTTTGTCTTTGTGTGTGTTTTTTTTTAATAAATATTTTTTTTTTTAATCATGAGCCGAGAGTCTCCCCATCCGCCCTCGCGACAAACATCTTTTACACGATGGCACGAAAGGAATTTCATATTTGTGTATTTTTAACAGGTGACTACCATCATCATTATTATTATTACATTTTATGGGTTTCAGCTCAGGTGCCGCCCTGAACGTCGCAGCTGTGAACGCGCGCGTCACCACAACCAAAGGCAAAGGTCCCCCGTGTAGCCTCTAACAGGGCTGTAGGGGCAAGTGCTGTGAGTAGCGAGCAGCAGCTAGAGACACACAGACAAAGGTCCCCCGTGTAGCCTCTAACAGGCTGTAGGGGCAAGTGCTGTGTAGCGAGCAGCAGCTATAGACACACAGACAAAGGTCCCCCGTGTAGCCTCTAGCAGGCTGTGGGGGCAAGTGCTGTGAGTAACAGCAGCACCTATAGACACACAGACAAAGGTCCCCCGTGTAGCCTCTAACAGGGCTGTAAGGGCAAGTGCTGTGAGTAACAGCAGCACCTATAGACACACAGACAAAGGTCCCCCGTGTAGCCTCTAACATGCTGTAGGGGCAAGTGCTGTAACAGCAGCACCTATAGACACACAGACAAAGGTCCCCCGTGTAGCCTCTAACAGACTGTAGGGGCAAGTGCTGTGAGTAACAGCAGCACCTATAGACACACAGACAAAGGTCCCCCGTGTAGCCTCTAACAGACTGTAGGGGCAAGTGCTGTGAGTAACAGCAGCACCTATAGACACACAGACAAAGGTCCCCCGTGTAGCCTCTAACAGGGCTGTAGGGGCAAGTGCTGTGAGTAACAGCAGCACCTATAGACACACAGACAAAGGTCCCCCGTGTAGTCTCTAACAGGCTGTAGGGGCAAGTGCTGTGAGTAGCGAGCAGCACCTATAGACACACAGACAAAGGTCCCCCGTGTAGCCTCTAACAGGGCTGTAAGGGCAAGTGCTGTGAGTAACAGCAGCACCTATAGACACACAGACAAAGGTCCCCCGTGTAGCCTCTAGCAGACTGTAGGGGCAAGTGCTGTGAGTAGCGAGCAGCACCTATAGACACACAGACAAAGGTCCCCCGTGTAGCCTCTAACAGACTGTAGGGGCAAGTGCAGTGAGTAACAGCAGCACCTATAGACACACAGACAAAGGTCCCCCGTGTAGTCTCTAACAGGCTGTAGGGGCAAGTGCTGTGAGTAGCGAGCAGCACCTATAGACACACAGACAAAGGTCCCCCGTGTAGCCTCTAGTAGACTGTAGGGGCAAGTGCTGTGAGTAACAGCAACACCTATAGACACACAGACAAAGGTCCCCCGTGTAACCTCTAACAGGGCTGTAGGGGCAAGTGCTGTGAGTAACAGCAGCACCTATAGACACACAGACAAAGGTCCCCCGTGTAGCCTCTAGCAGACTGTAGGGGCAAGTGCTGTGAGTAACAGCAGCACCTATAGACACACAGACAAAGGTCCCCCGTGTAGCCTCTAACAGGGCTGTAGGGGCAAGTGCTGTGAGTAGCGAACAGCACCTGTAGACACAGACAAAGGACCCCCGTGTAGCCTCTAACAGGCTGTGGGGGCAAGTGCTGTGAGGAGCGAGCAGCAAACAGCAGCGCCAACGAAGACAGCCACGGTGGGATACACCTATCATCGGGCCCGGCCGCCTTTGTCTCCCCCAATGCTGATGTATTATACACGCCACACCAGGAACCAAGTTAAGGCCGAGTCGACCTAGGGGAGGGTCAGGTTCAAGTCTTGGTGGTCGGTGGCGAGAGAGTGAATCGAACTGGGGTCCACCAGGAGTTTGGAGCGCCTTGGTGTGCTAATCACTGCGCCACCGCTCCCCAAGTCGCCGACTCATCATACCCCATCACCCACTCGCTCAACCACCCACTCACTCGCTCGCTCAACCACTCACCCACTCACTCGCTCAACCACTCACCCACTCATCCGCTCGCTCAACCACCCGTTCAACCACCCACTCGCTCACCCACCCACTCACTAACTCACTCAACCACCCACTCACTAACTCAATCAACCAGCCACTCACTAACTCGCTCAACCAGCCACTCACTAACTCGCTCAACCAGCCACTCACTCACTCGCTCAACCACCCACTCACTCAACCACCCACTCACTCAACCACCCACTCACTCAACCAACCACCCACTCACTCGCTCAACCACCCACTCACTCACTCAACCACCCACTCACTCAACCACCCACTCACTCAACCACCCACTCACTCAACCAACCACCCACTCACTCGCTCAACCACCCACTCACTCAACCAACCACCCACTCACTCACTCAACCACCCACTCACTCAACCACCCACTCACTCAACCACCCACTCACTCAACCACCCACTCACTCAACCAACCACCCACTCACTCGCTCAACCACCCACTCACTCAACCAACCACCCACTCACTCACTCAACCACCCACTCACTCAACCACCCACTCACTCAACCAACCACCCACTCACTCGCTCAACCACCCACTCACTCACTCAACCACCCACTCACTCAACCACCCACTCACTCAACCACTCAACCAACCACCCACTCACTCGCTCAACCACCCACCCACTCACTCGCTCGACCACCCACTCAAAAGACAAAGCCCCCCCATATAGCCTCAACAGACCGTAGGAGCAAGTGCTGTTAGTAAGTAACACCTATTTAGGGGGTGGGGATAACGGTGATAATGTTTGCGAGGTCTGCGTGTGAATAGGGGGGTGGGTGTGTGTGAAGACACTGAATAGGCACGTGTACGCGTGTCTGTGTTTGAATAGGGGGGTGGGTGTGTGAAGACATTGAATAGGCACGTGTACGCGTGTCTGTGTTTGAATAGGCACGTGGGTACGTGTGTCTGTGTTAACAGCTCTTCATTTCCAAATGTGTGTGTGTGACTATGGGTGTACGTGTGTGTGTGTGACTGTGTGTGTGTGTGAATATGGGTGTACGTGTGTGTGACTATGGGTGTACGTGTGTGTGTATGTGACTATGGGTGTACGTGTGTGTGTGACTATGGGTGTACGTGTGTGTGTGACTATGGGTGTACGTGTGTGTGTGACTATGGGTGTACGTGTGTGCGTTTGATGAAGCTGGTTATTTACTGGCGAAACGTTGTAACTCAGATTGAAAATGTTTTGGCTCGACTCTACACACAGCAACCGGTTAGTGCTGTACTAGTAACGAATTGTAAATGTTGCAGTGGGTTTAACTCTTCAACACACAGCAACCGGTTAGTGCTGTACCAGTAACGAATTGTAAATGTTGTAGTGGGTTTAACTCTCCAACACACAGCAACCGGTTAGTGCTGTACTAGTAACGAATTGTAAATGTTGTAGTGGGTTTAACTCTCCAACACACAGCAACCGGTTAGTGCTGTACTAGTAACGAATTGTAAATGTTGTAGTGGGTTTAACTCTCCAACACACAGCAACCGGTTAGTGCTGTACTAGTAACGAATTGTGAATGTTGTAGTGGGTTTAACTCTCCAACACACAACAACCGGTTAGTGCTGTACTAGTAACGAATTGTAAATGTTGTAGTGGGTTTAACTCTCCAACACACAGCAACCGGTTAGTGCTGTACTAGTAACGAATTGTAAATGTTGTAGTGGGTTTAACTCTCCAACACACAGCAACCGGTTAGTGCTGTACTAGTAACGAATTGTAAATGTTGTAGTGGGTTTAACTCTCCAACACACAGCAACCGGTTAGTGCTGTACTAGTAACGAATTGTAAATGTTGTAGTGGGTTTAACTCTCCAACACACAGCAACCGGTTAGTCCTGCACTAGTAACGAATTGGCCACGTTCTGTTCACGTGACATAACCCCCTTACGAGTTGGCCGTGTCGGGTGGTGGCGTGTTTAACGACACAACATTGATACATTTTACGGGATCCTCTGCTGTGATTGTCCGCATTGTTGTTGTTGTAAACGAGCGGAAGAAGACGAGCCGGCGATGGGAGTGTTTTATAAACATTTACAACGAACCGAAAAGCGAGAAACAGCTACCAGAGTTATTGTTGTGACGTTACACACCAGCTGTAAGGTGTAAAAGCCCCCACCGGTCATCACCAATGCGGGCAGCTCAACCACGTGGTGATGGTGGTGGTGGCTTCGTCATCGTCACGTGGAAACTTAAATCAGCTCGTGACAAAGATTCTAAATGTGGATAGAGGGGGAAAAACCGGAGGGCCCGGAGCAAAATCCACGCAACCACGGGGAGAGGAGACGCAGACTCCAAATATACAGCAGCAGCAGCAGACGTGGTCAGGGTCAGGATCGAACCCACGACCTCCTGTAAACTAAGCGAGGTAGTCAACATCTCATAGCCACCGTGGTGATGATGATGAGAGAGAGAGAGACGCAGACTCCAAATATACAGCAGCAGCAGACGTGGTCAGGGTCGGGATGGAACCCACGACCTCCTGTAAACTAGGCGAGGTAGTCAACATCTCCTAGCCACCGTGGTGATGATGATGAGAGAGAGACACGCAGACTCCAAATATACAGCAGCAGGCATCGTCAGGATCGGGATGGAACCCACGACCTCCTGTATACCAGGCGAGGTAGTCAACATCTCCTAGCCACCGTGGTGATGATGATGAGAGAGAGACACGCAGACTCCAAATATACAGCAGCAGGCATCGTCAGGATCGGGATGGAACCCACGACCTCCTGTATACCAGGCGAGGTAGTCAACATCTCATAGCCACTGTGGTGATGATGGGAGAGACGCAAACTCACAACGAGCTATCTACCCATGGATCTTGACGATGATGATTATAGCACGGTTGGCTACGTACGGTGCGAAATAAGTTCAACACACACGTGCCACACACACACACGTGCCACACACACACACGTGCCACACACACACACACGTGCCACACACACACACACGTGCCACACACACACACGCGTGCCACACACACACACGCGTGCCAAACACACACACGCGTGCCAAACACACACACGCGTGCCAAACACACACACACGTGCCACACACACACACACGTGCCACACACACACACACGTGCCAAACACACACACACGTGCCAAACACACACACACGTGCCAAACACACACACACACGTGCCAAACACACACACACGTGCCAAACACACACACACACGTGCCACACACACACACACGTGCCACACACACATGCCACACACACACATGCCACACACACACACACGTGCCACACACACACACACGTGCCAAACACACACACACACGCCACACACACACACGCCACACACACACACGTGCCAAACACACGTGCCAAACACACACACGTGCCACACACACACACGTGCCACACACACACACGTGCCACACACACACACGTGCCACACACACACACGTGCCACACACACGTGCCACACACACGTGCCACACACACGTGCCACACACACGTGCCACACACACGTGCCACACACACGTGCCACACACACACACACGTGCCACACACACACACACCACACGTGCCACACACACACACACGTGCCACACACACACACACCACACACACCACACACACACGTGCCACACACACCACACACACCACGTGCCAAACACGTGCCACACACACACGCCACACACACCACACACACACGCCACACACACACACACACCACGTGCCAAACACGTGCCAAACACACACGCCACACACACACACCACACACACGCCACACACACACGTGCCACACCACACACAGCACGTGCCAGTCCACCTGCCCCATGCAGAGTCGTGATGACGATTCCTTGCTACCCACCGTGCCCACCCCCCCACCACAACCACCCACCACCACCACCCCCCCACCAACTCACCTAGGATTAGCAGAGTGCCAGTAGACCGGCTCCATGGCGGGGGGCGACGGGGCCGCGGCTCGAGCAGGCCCGGTGAGGGGGGCCAGGCGGGGAGACGAGCCCGCCGCCACGGGCTGGGTCACGAGGTGGTGGGTGACGAGGTGGGTGACGAGGTGGGGGGTGAAGAGGTGGACCACCTGGACCAGGTGGAGGAGGAGGCGCATCGTGGAGCCAGGAGGGAGCGGTGCTGGTCCTGAGCTTGATCTTGATGGTGCTGCTGCTGCTGATGATGTTGTTGATGGTGCTGCTGCTGCTGATGATGTTGATGGTGCTGCTGCTGATGATGATGATGTTGATGGTGCTGTTTGTTGCTGCTGATGATGTTGATGCTGATGTTGTTGCTGCTGATGATGTTGATGGTGCTGATGTTGTTGCTGCTGATGGTGATGATGTTGATGGTGCTGATGTTGTTGCTGCTGCTGATGTTGATGGTGCTGTTGCTGCTGCTGCTGCTGTTGAAGAATTCCTCACTCAAGAGCGCAGCGAGCGAGCGAGCGAGGTCTGAGTATCCCTGTCGCTCTTCCCAACTCGCTAAAAGTCAAAATCGCCCCAACGCCTCCATCAGCCTCGAGACCTCAACTCCCTAGAGAGGGAATCTCACCCCACGGATCACAGCTTTACCTTTTTGCAAACCACCCACCCACCAACCCACCCACCCACCAACCCACCCACCACCACCAAGAACACGATAGGCTTCAATGTAATTAAGCCTCTTGGACGAATGTGGTTGTTGCCCTTTGCACAAAAGCTGTCGATAATGATGGTGGAGAGTAGGGGGGCGGCGGCGGGGGGGGGGGGTGGCAATTTGTGGGTTTTTAATTGGTCACGTGACCCACGCAATTAAAAACTGGAACCTGGCACGCGCCTCTCTCTCGCGCGCGTGAATGCGCGTGCGTGACTGCACGTGCAGAGCGCGCGAAACTGAGCCACCGCGAACCCACGCTGCCCCCTTTTATACCCAGCCCCCACCCTCCCCCTCTCACCCCCCCCCCCAACGCGGTGACGTCACCACGTCCCCCACCCAGCGTGGTGACGTCACCCTCAGTAAGGTTTAAGTGTGGGAGAGCAGTGGGGGGGGGGGAGTGGCCCCGTCGTGCGTGATGACGTCGCCTGGGTGACACCGTTCAGTCATCTTCACCCCACCCCACCGCACCCCACCCCCGCCACTGTTATTGCTGCGCTGTGATTGGTCCATTATGTGGTGAGCGGTGGTGGTGGGGTGAAGGTATGTGGGGGGGGGGGGGGGGGAGCTGTGGGCGTGGCTTATTCCACGCGACCCACCCCCCTCCTTCGCCCAACCCCACTTGCCCCGCCCCCTCACCACCACCACCACGTGATGAATCATCACAATCAAAATCTTTATTTAGAACTGGAGGGAGAATCCGATGAGCTATGACGCTCTCTGTGTTTGTTGTTGTTGTAAGCACACCCCCCACTGAATCGGGCTGTGGAGCAGGGAGAAGGGCCATTGCCCGAAACGTCGCCTATTGTGTAAATGTTTTCCTTTGAAGGAGGGCAGCAGTGTGATTAGCCTGAGCCTTAACTCCAAACCTGTCTCTACCCCTACCCCTAGACCCTGTCTCTACCCCTACCCCTGTCTCTACCCCTAGACCCTGTCTCTACCCCTAGACCCTGTCTCTACCCCTACCCCTGTCTCTACCCCTACCCCTGTCTCTACCCCTAGACCCTGTCTCTACCCCTAGACCCTGTCTCTACCCCTACCCCTAGACCCTGTCACTACCCCTAGACCCTGTCTCTACCCCTACCCCTGTCTCTACCCCTACCCCTAGACCCTGTCTCTACCCCTAGACCCTGTCACTACCCCTAGACCCTGTCTCTACCCCTAGACCCTGTCTCTACCCCTACCCCTGTCACTACCCCTAGACCCTGTCTCTACCCCTAGACTCTGTCCCTAACTCTACCCTAGACCCTGTCACTACCCCTAGACCCTGTCTCTACCCCTACCCCTGTCACTACCCCTAGACCCTGTCTCTACCCCTAGACCCTGTCTCTAACCCTACCCCTAGACCCTGTCACTACCCCTAGACCCTGTCTCTACCCCTACCCCTGTCTCTACCCCTACCCCTGTCTCTACCCCTAGACCCTGTCTCTACCCCTGTCTCTACTCTTACCCCTAGACCCTGTCACAACCCCTAGACCCTGTCTTTACCCCTACCCCTGTCTCTACTCCTACCCCTGTCTCTACCCCTACCCCTGTCTCTACCCCTAGACCCTGTCTCTACCCCTAGAACATGTCTCTAACTCTACCCCTAGACCCTGTCTCTACCCCTACCCCTAGACCCTGTCTCTACCCCTAGACCCTGTCTCTACCCCTAGACCCTGTCACTACCCCTAGACCCTGTCACTATCCCTAGACCCTGTCTCTACCCCTACCCCTAGACCCTGTCTCTACCCCTACCCCTGTCTCTACCCCTACCCCTAGACCCTGTCACTACCCCTAGACCCTGTCTCTACCCCTAGACCCTGTCTCTACCACTACCCTGTCTCTACTCCTACCCCTGTCTCTACCCCTAGACCCTGTCTCTACCCCTAGACCCTGTCTCTACCCCTACCCCTAGACCCTGTCTCTACCCCTACCCCTGTCTCTACCCCTACCCCTGTCTCTACCCCTAGACCCTGTCTCTATCCCTAGACCCTGTGTCTACCCCTACCCCTAGACCCTGTCTTTACCCCTACCCCTAGACCCTGTCTCTACCCCTACCCTGTCTCTATCCCTACTCCTGTCACTACCCCTAGACCCTGTCACTACCCCTAGACCCTGTCACTACCCCTACCCCTGTCACTACCCCTAGACCCTGTCTCTACCCCTACCCCTGTCTCTACCTCTAGACCCTGTCTCTACCCCTAGAACCTGTCTCTACCCCTAGACCCTGTCTCTACCCCTACCCCTAGACCCTGTCACTACCCCTAGACCCTGTCTCTACCCCTAGACCCTGTCTCTACCCCTGTCTCTACCCCTAGACCCTGTCTCTACCCCTAGACCCTGTCTCTACCCCTAGACCCTGTCTCTATCCCTAGACCCTGTGTCTACCCCTAGACCCTGTCTCTACCCCTAGACCCTGCTCTATCCCTAGACCCTGTGTCTACCCCTACCCCTAGACCCTGTCTCTACCCCTACCCCTAGACCCTGTCTCAACCCCTAGACCCTGTCTCTACCCCTACACAGCCAATTAGTAAGGGGTTTGTCACGTAAACAGAATGTGGTAATTCGTTACTAGTACAGCACTAACCGGTTGCTGTGTGTTGGAGAGTTAAACCCACTACAACATTTACAATTCGTTACTTTTACAGCACTAACCGGTTGCTGTGTGTTGGAGAGTTAAACCCACCACAACATCAACAATTCGTTACTCGTACAGCACTAACCGGTTGCTGTGTGTTGGAGAGTTAAACCCACTGCAACATTTACAATTCGTTACTAGTACAGCACTAACCGGTTGCTGTGTGTTGGAGAGTTAAACCCACTGCAACATTTACAATTCGTTACTAGTACAGCGCTAACCGGTTGCTGTGTGTTGGAGAGTTAAACCCACTGCAACATTTACAATTCGTTACTAGTACAGCACTAACCGGTTGCTGTGTGTTGGAGAGTTAAACCCACTACAACATTTACAATTCGTTACTAGTACAGCACTAACCGGTTGCTGTGTGTTGGAGAGTTAAACCCACTACAACATTTACAATTCGTTACTAGTACAGCACTAACTGGTTGCTGTGTGTTGGAGAGTTAAACCCACTACAACATTTACAATTCGTTACTAGTGCAGGACTAACCGGTTGCTGTGTGTTGGAGAGTTAAACCCACTACAACATTTACAATTCGTTACTAGTACAGCACTAACCGGTTGCTGTGTGTTGGAGAGTTAAACCCACTACAACATTTACAATTCGTCACTAGTACAGCACTAACCGGTTGTGTTGGAGAGTTGAACCCACAACATTTACAATCCCGAGTACGACGTTTCGCCAGCAATTACAACGGGCATCACCAGGCGACAGCCAGATCACGTGACAAACTCCCTTACCAATTGGCTGTGTCGGGTGGTGGTGGGTTTAACGACACAACGTTTATACAATTTACGCGATCCTACCCCCCAAAAACAACCTGTATTGTGGATGATATTGTGTTTGTACTGCTTAAATTGTTGTTAAAATAAATATTTTTTAAGTCAACTTTTTTTTTCAAACATAAATGCAGTTCAACGTGACTATATCTTGCCCCTGCTATCGAGTGCCTGTAACTGCGTTGTTGTTCATCTTCTTTGGTTCTTTCGGTAAAGTCACCACCACGTAGAATGAGAATAAAATAATAAATTGATAAAATAAAATAACACAATAATATTCTCACGACGTTTCGGCCACAACACAAGCGGCCTCCTACCGGACAGTCTCGTCCCTTCACCTGATGAAGGCCGCTTGTGTTGTGGCCGAAACGTCGTGAGAATATTATCGCGTTATTTTATTTTATCAATTTATTATTTTATTCTCATTCTACGTGGTGACTTTACCGAAAGAACCAAAGAAGATGAATCCTTGCAGTCACGAAAGCTTTAAATCGAAATTTATGCGTTGTTGTTGTCACGTTCTTATAACTCGACATCTGTAACAAATTAAAGATTATATTCTCGGTTCTTTCGGTAAAGTCACGGAGAAGGGAAAGAATGAAATAATAAAAACAATATAAAAACAATAAAATCCTCACGACGTTTCGACCGCAACACAAGCAATCATCATCAGGTGCGAAAACCACGGCAAGACAATTGTATGATTTGATTGTTTCCCTTCCACGTGCTTTTACCGAAAGAACCAAAAAAATATGAATCCCTGCAGTCACGAAAGCTTCAAATCAATAATGAAAGAGCTTCATAGATCCTCAGATTCCGCATCCTGCGCTATTAAACACAAAAGGGTTCTGATCGACGCCCCGACTAATTTGAAGTCACATTCCAAAGCCACGGAGATGGGTTCAAGAAGCAATGAAATAAACGAACGATACAACCACGGCAGTTTCGATGGCATCACGAGCGACCTTCATCAGAATGGGTCCCCCACGTGGCTATTTTAAGTCAATTCGTCGATGTCGTGGTGAAGGTATGTGCATGCCTTCATAACCTAGGCAAGACGCCCACGTGTGCGTGTGGGTGAGTAAGCGGTGGGTGTGGGTGCGGGTGCTATGCAAATCGCTTACTCACACACACACTCAGAGAGATTGACACACACACACGCATACACACTCATAGAGATTGACACACACACACGCATACACACTCGTAGAGATTGACACACACACACATACACACTCATAGAGATTGACACACACACACACGCATACACACACACACTCATAGAGATTGACACACACACACACGCATACACACTCGTAGAGATTGATGCACACTCACACATACACACTCATAGAGATTGACACACTCACACACACACTCATAGAGATTGATACACACTCACACACACACATTAATAGAGATTGACACACTCACACACTCACAGAGATTGATACACACTCACACACACACATTCATAGAGATTGACACACTCACTCACACACACTCACAGAGATTGATACACACTCACAGGCATACATACACACACTCATAGAGATTGACACACACACACGCATACACACTCATAGAAATTGATACACACTCACACACACACTCAAAGAGATTGACACACACTCACACTTATAGAGATTGACATACGCAAACACACGCATACACACACACACTCATAGAGATTGATACACACTCACACACACACTCATAGAGATTGACACACACACACGCATACACACACACACTCATAGAGATTTATACACACTCACACACTCACTCACTGATAGAGATTGACACACACTCACACACTCACTCACTGATAGAGATTGACACACACACTCACTCATAGAGATTGACACACACTCACTCATAGAGATTGACACACACTCACACACTCACTCACAGAGATTGACACACACACACTCATAGAGATTGACACACAACAACAACAACCGCCATTCGCCACTAAGTGGCGGTGACGTCACCACGACGCTTGTGCCAGGCCATGTGCACCCTGAGGCCACGTGAAGTGTCGAACGCCCGCTGGCAGGAGGTCACGGGGCAGACCCAGGTGCCACGGGTCCATTGACTGAGATGACTGAGATGACTGGCTGATGCACCACCTGTGCCCCCTACTGTGCCAACCTGCTGTGCTTTAGCCACCCGGCACTCCGCTCGTTGTTGTGAGCGTCGCTCCTCCGCCCTCCGTTGTTGTTGGAGGGCGACTGCCTCCAACTGCCCAGTAGCGTCCTTCACGAGCCTCCTCCACAGAGGCCGATCTTGACACCGCTGGTACCAGTCAACGGCAAGTCCACTCAGCTCCACGTCCTCCTGTACCACGTCACTCCATCTCTTCTCTAGCCCGTGCCGCGCCCGCTTAGCCCCCTCAATCCGGCCGAACAAAAGCTGTTTCGGCATGCGGTGGCTGGGCATGCGGGCTACATGACCCAGCCATCGCAGCCTTGCACGCCGGAGGAGCTCACCGATGGGACCTTGCCCAGATCTTTCAAGGATTTGTGAGCTCCTCACACAATCCAGTCTGGTTAAACCCAGGATGGATCGTAGGCAGGCCAGCCTAAATGTTTCTAACCGGCGAAGATGTTCCATTAGGGGGATCCCGTTTCGCAAGCGTAGAGAAGGGAGGGAATGACCGTGGCCGAGAAAACACACGCATACACACACACACTCATAGAGATTGACACACACACACACGCATACACACACTCACTTATAGAGATTGACACACACTCACACATACACACTCATAGAGATTGACACACACTCACGTATACACACACTCACTCATAGAGATTGACACACACTCACTTACTCATTCATAGAGATTGACACTCACTCACACACTCACTCACTAATGGTGATTAACACTCACACACACGCACACATACACACTCAAAGAGATTGACACACACACGCATACACACACACACTCATAGAGATTGAGACACACTCACTCAATCATAGAGATTGACACACTCACACACTCACTCACTCATAGAGATTGACACACACTCACACACTCACTCATAGAGATTGACACACACTCACTCACTCATAGAGATTGACACACACTCACTCACTCATAGAGATTGACACACACTCACTCACTCATAGAGATTGACACTCACTCACTCACTCATAGAGATTGACACACACTCACTCACTCATAGAGATTGACACTCACTCACTCACTCATAGAGATTGACACTCACTCACCCATAGAGATTGAGACACACTCACACACTCACTCACTCATAGAGATTGACAAACACTCACACACTCACTCATAGAGATTGACACACACTCACTCACTCATAGAGATTGACACACACTCACACACTCACTCATAGAGATTGACACACACTCACACACACACACTCACCCATAGAGATTGACACTCACTCACTCACTCATAGAGATTGACACTCACTCACTCACTCATAGAGATTGACACTCACTCACTCACTCATAGAGATTGACACACACTCACTCACTCATAGAGATTGACACACACTCACTCACTCATAGAGATTGACACACACTCACTCACTCATAGAGATTGACACACACTCACACACACACACTCACCCATAGAGATTGACACACACTCACTCACTCATAGAGATTGACACACACTCACTCACTCATAGAGATTGACACTCACTCAATCATAGAGATTGACACTCACTAACTCACTCACTCATAGAGATTGACACTCACTCACTCACTCATAGAGATTGACACACACTCACTCACTCATAGAGATTGACACTCACTCACTCACTCATAGAGATTGACACACACTCACTCACTCATAGAGATTGACACACATACACTCACTCATAGAGAATGACAAATACTCACTCACTCATAGAGATTGACACTCACTCACTCACTCATAGAGATTGACACACACTCACTCACTCATAGAGATTGACACACACTCACTCACTCATAGAGATTGACACTCACTCACTCACTCATAGAGATTGACACACACTCACTCACTCATAGAGATTGACACACACTCACTCAATCATAGAGAATCACACTCACTCACTCATAGAGATTGACACTCACTCACTCACTCATAGAGATTGACACACACTCACTCACTCATAGAGAATCACACTCACTCACTCACTCATAGAGATTGACAAACACTCACACACACACTCATAGAGATTGACACACACTCACTCAATCATAGAGATTGACACTCACTCACTCACTCATAGAGATTGACACTCACTCACTCATAGAGATTGACACTCACTCACTCACTCATAGAGATTGACACTCACTCACTTACTCATAGAGATTGACACACACTCACTAACTCATAGAGATTGACACACACTCACTCACTCACTCACTCATAGAGATTGACACACACTCACTCACTCATAGAGATTGACACTCACTCACTCACTCATAGAGATTGACACACACTCACTCACTCATAGAGATTGACACTCACTCACTCATAGAGATTGACACACACTCACTCACTCATAGAGATTGACACACACTCACTCACTCATAGAGATTGACACACACTCACTCACTCATAGAGATTGACACACACTCACTCACTCATAGAGATTGACACACACTCACTCACTCATAGAGATTGACACTCACTCACTCACTCATAGAGATTGACAAACACTCACTCACTCATAGAGATTGACACACACTCACACACTCACTCATAGAGATTGACACACACTCACACACTCATAGAGATTGACACACACTCACTCACTCATAGAGATTGACACACACTCACTCACTCATAGAGATTGACGCTCACTCACTCACTCATAGAGATTGACAAACACTCACTCACTCATAGAGATTGACACACACTCACACACTCACTCATAGAGATTGACACTCACTCACTCACTCATAGAGATTGACACACACTCACTCACTCACTCATAGAGATTGACACACACTCACTCACTCATAGAGATTGACACTCTCTCACTCACTCATAGAGATTGACACTCACACACTCACTCATAGAGATTGACACTCACTCACTCACTCATAGAGATTGACACTCACTCACTCACTCATAGAGATTGACACACACTCACACACTCACTCATAGAGATTGACACACACTCACACACACACACTCACTCATAGAGATTGACACACACTCACTCACTCATAGAGATTGACACACACTCACTCACTCACTCATAGAGATTGACACTCACTCACTCACTCATAGAGATTGACACACACTCACTCAATCATAGAGATTGACACACACTCACTCACTCACTCATAGAGATTGACACACACTCACTCACTCATAGAGATTGACACACATACACTCACTCATAGAGAATGACAAATACTCACTCACTCATAGAGATTGACACTCACTCACTCACTCATAGAGATTGACACACACTCACTCACTCATAGAGATTGACACACACTCACTCACTCATAGAGATTGACACTCACTCACTCACTCATAGAGATTGACACACACTCACTCACTCATAGAGATTGACACACACTCACTCAATCATAGAGAATCACACTCACTCACTCACTCATAGAGATTGACACACACTCACTCACTCATAGAGATTGACACTCACTCACTCACTCATAGAGATTGACACACACTCACTCACTCATAGAGATTGACACACACTCACTCACTCATAGAGATTGACACTCACTCACTCACTCATAGAGATTGACACACACTCACTCACTCATAGAGATTGACACTCACTCACTCATAGAGATTGACAAACACTCACACACACACTCATAGAGATTGACACACACTCACTCAATCATAGAGATTGACACTCACTCACTCATAGAGATTGACACTCACTCACTCACTCATAGAGATTGACACACACTCACTCACTCATAGAGATTGACACTCACTCACTCACTCATAGAGATTGACACACACTCACTCACTCATAGAGATTGACACTCACTCACTCACTCATAGAGATTGACACACACTCACTCACTCATAGAGATTGACACACACTCACTCAATCATAGAGATTGACATTCACTCACTCACTCATAGAGATTGACACACACTCACTCAATCATAGAGATTGACACTCACTCACTCACTCATAGAGATTGACAAACACTCACTCACTCATAGAGATTGACACACACTCACACACTCACTCATAGAGATTGACACACACTCACACACTCATAGAGATTGACACACACTCACTCACTCATAGAGATTGACACACACTCACACACTCACTCACTCATAGAGATTGACACTCACTCACTCACTCACAGAGATTGACACACACTCACTCACTCATAGAGATTGACACTCACTCACACACTCACTCATAGAGATTGACACTCACTCATAGAGATTGACACTCACTCACTCACTCATAGAGATTGACAAACACTCACTCACCCATAGAGATTGACACACACTCACTCACTCATAGAGATTGACACACACTCACTCACTCATAGAGATTGACAAACACTCACACACTCACTCATAGAGATTGACACTCACTCACTCACTCATAGAGATTGACAAACACTCACACACTCACTCATAGAGATTGACACTCACTCACTCATAGAGATTGACACACACTCACTCACTCATAGAGATTGACAAACACTCACACACTCACTCATAGAGATTGACACTCACTCACTCATAGAGATTGACACACACTCACTCAATCATAGAGATTGACACACATTCACTCACTCACCCATAGAGATTGACACACTCACTCACTCATAGAGATTGACAAACACTCACACACTCACTCATAGAGATTGACACTCACTCACTCATAGAGATTGACACACACTCACACACACACTCGCTCATAGAGATTGACACATACTCACACACTCACTCATAGAGATTGAGACACATACATATAAATACACACACAATCATAGAGATTATGATCTTAGCTCTTTCGGTAAAGTCACGTTGAAGGGAAACAACAAAACAATAAAATATATATAAAACAATAAAAATTCTCACGATGTTTCGACCATAACACAAACGGTCATCATCAGGTGTGAAAACCAACGTCAAGAAAATTTGAAATGTGACACACACACACACAGTGACACACACACAGTGACACACACAAAGTGACACACACACACAGTGACACACACAGTGACACACACACAGTGACACACACACACACAGTGACACACACACACAGTGACACACACACACACAGTGACACACACACAGTGACACACACACACAGTGACACACACACAGTGACACACACACACAGTGACACACACACACAGTGACACACACACAGTGACACACACGCACAGTGACACACACACACAGTGACACACACAGTGACACACACACACACAGTGACACACACACAGTGACACACACACACAGTGACACACACAGTGACACACACACAGTGACACACACACACAGTGACACACACAGTGACACACACACACACAGTGACACACACACACAGTGACACACACACAGTGACACACACACAGTGACACACACAGTGACACACACACACACAGTGACACACACACACAGTGACACACACACAGTGTACACACACACACATACAGTGACACACACACAGTGACACAAACACAGTGACACAAACAGTGACACACACACACAGTGACACACACACACAGTGACACACACACAGTGAAACACACACACAAAGTGACACACACACAGTGACACACACACAGTGACACACACACAGTGACACACACACACAGTGTACACACACACAGTGACACACACACACAGTGACACAAACACACACAGTGACACACACACAGTGACACACACACACAGTGACACAAACACACACAGTGACACACACACAGTGACACACACACACACATACAGTGACACACACACACAGTGACACACACACACAGTGACACACACAGTGACACACACACAGTGACACACACACACAGTGACACACACAGTGACACACACAGTGACACACACACAGTGACACACACACAGTGACACACACACACAGTGACATACACACACAGTGACACACACACAGTGACACACACAGAGTGACACAGTGACACACACACAGTGACACACACACAGTGACACACACACAGTGACACACACACACAGTGACACACACACAGTGACACACACACACACAGTGACACACACACAGTGACACACACACAGTGAAACACACACACAGTGACACACACACACAATGACACACACACACAGTGACACACAGTGACACACACACAGTGACACACACACAATGACACACACACAGTGACACACACACAGTGACACACACAGTGACACACAACAACAACAACAACAACCGCCATTCGCCACTAAGTGGCGGTGACGTCACCACGACGCTTGTGCCAGGCTATGTGCACCCTGAGGCCACGTGAGGTGTCGAACGCCCGCTGGCAGGAGGTCACGGGGCAGACCCAGGTGCCACGGGTCGACTGACTGAGATGATGGCTGATGCACCACCTGTGCCCCCTACTGTGCCAATCTGCTGTGCTTTAGCCACCCGGCGCTCCGCTCGTTGTTCTGAGCGTCGCTCCTCCGCCCTCCGTTGTTGTTGGAGGGCGACTACCTCCAACTGCCCAGTAGCATCCTTCACGAGCCTCCTCCACAGAGGCCGATCTTGACACCGCTGGTACCAGTCATCGGCAAGTCCACTCAGCTCCACGTCCTCCTGTACCACATCACTCCATCTCTTCTCTAGCCCGTGCCGCGCCCGCTTAGCCCCTCAATCCGGCCAAACAGAAGCTGTTTCGGCATGCGGTGGCTGGGTATGCGGGCTACATGACCCAGCCAAAGCAGCCTTGCCTGCCGGAGGAGCTCACCGATGGGACCCTGCCCAGATCTTTCAAGGATTTGTGAGCTCCTCACACAATCCAGTCTGGTTAAACCCAGGATGGATCGTAGGCAGGCCAGCCTAAATGTTTCTAACCGGTGAAGATGTTCCATTAGGGGGGTCCACGTTTCGCAAGCGTAGAGAAGGGAGGGAATGACCGTGGCCGAGAAGACCTGAAGCTTAGTGCGGAGCGACAGACCAGGTAGCTTCCACACAGCGCTACGCAACCGATGAAAAGATATTGCCGCTCGACTGATTCGGAGTGAGACCTCTGCTGTTAAACTGGAGCCAGTCATAAGCACACTGCCCAGGTATGGGAAACTCTCCACTCTCTCCACAACTGCCCCATCACCGATTGGGAGTTGTGGGGGTGGAGTGTCCGATGGTACAAAATACCCAGGCAGGTGCTTAGTTTTGGTGGGGCTGATGGTAAGGCCCCACCTCTTAGTGGCACGCTCCAGTCTCAGCAGCAGCGTCTCCAACTCCTCCTCTGACTGAGCAGCTATTACCAAATCATCAGCATACATAACGTGGTTGAGCAATAGGGAGCCATCCCTTGACCGCACCCGGGCATCGATTAGCCTCCCATTATATCTGTACCATATGGAGATTCCCCCGGTACAGCTATTGAAGGCTTCACGAACTACGTGGTCAAAATAGATGTTAAATAATGTGGGAGCCAGAGGACATCCCTGTCGCACCCCAAGGTGTACAGGGAATGGCTCTGACTCCCGGCCACGTAGTTTTACCCGGGCCCGCTCACCATCATGAAGGTCCTTAATGATCGTGAGCAGAGGGTCAGGTTCTCCAAAAGCACGAAGAACGACCCAGAGCCCAGGCCTACTGATGGTATCATAGGCCTTGACCAGGTCAATAAAGCAGAGATGTAGGTCTTGTTGGAATTCCCTACACCTCTGCTGTAGCAGACGGACAGAAAATATGGCATCTGTGCAGGACCGCCCTTTCCTGAAACCGCATTGGGGCTCCGCAAGCCTCTCCTCAGCGTGCCTGGCAAGGCGATGCTGAATAATCCTTGCCAGGACCTTTCCCGGCACACTGAGGAGTGAGATGCCCCTGTAGTTGTTACAGTCTGTGCGGTTCCCCTTCTTAAAAAGGGGGACCACCAGGGCATCCTTCCAATCCTGCGGAACCCGTCCAGTGACACACACACACAGTGACACTCACACAGTGACACACACACAGTGACACACACACAGTGACACACACACACAATGACACACATAGTGACACACACACACAGTGACACACACACAGTGACACACACACACACAGTGAGACACACACAGTGAGACACACACACAGTGACACACACACAGTGACACACACACACACAGTGACACACACACACAGTGAGACACACAGTGAGACACACACAGTGAGACACACACAATGACACACACACACAGTGACACACACACACGCAGTGACACACACACACAGTGACACACACACACAGTGACACACACACACACAGTGACACACACACACACAGTGACACACACAGTGACACACACACACAGTGACACACACACACAGTGACACACACTCACACACACAGTGACACACACACAGTGACACACACACACAGTGACACACACACAGTGACACACACAACAACAACAACCGCCATTCGCCACTAAGTGGCGGTGACGTCACCACGACGCTTGTGCCAGGCTATGTGCACCCTGAGGCCACGTGAAGTGTCGAACGCCCGCTGGCAGGAGGTCACGGGGCAGACCCAGGTGCCACGGGTCGACTGACACACACACACAGTTACACACACACACAGTGACACACACACAGTGACACACACACAGTGACACACACACAGTGACACACACACAGTGACACACACACACAGTGACACACACACACAGTGACACACACACAATGACACACACACACAGTGACCCACACAGTGACACACACACACATTGACACACACACAGTGACACACACACAGTGACACACACAGTGACACACACACACAGTGACACACACACACAGTGACACACACAGTGACACACACACAGTGACACACACACAGTGACACACACACACGCAGTGACACACACACACAGTGACACACACAGTGACACACACACAGTGACACACACACACACAGTGACACACACACAGTGACACACACACACAGTGACACACACACAAAGACACACACACAGTGACACACACACAGTGACACACACACAGTGACACACACACACAGTGACACACACAGTGACACACACACAAAGACACACACACAGTGACACACACACAGTGACACACACACACACAGTGACACACACACACAGTGGCACACACACACAGTGACACACACACAGTGACACACGCACAGTGACACACACACACAGTGACATACACACAGTGACACACACAGTGACACACACACAGTGACACACACACACAGTGACACACACAGTGACACACACACACAGTGACACACACACACAGTGACACACACACAGTGACACACACACACAGTGACACACACACACACAGTGACACACACACACGAGGTATTTTATGTCGTGCTGTCGTTATCTGTTGGGGGTTTTTAGTCTCCCGCCTGCGGGCATGGGGGAGGGGGGGCTTGGGGGAGGGCATGGGAGGGGAATTGGGGGGGGCCTGCGGGGCATGGGGGGCATGGGGGGGCATGAGAAGGGCATGGGGGGCATGGGGGGCATGGGGGAGGTGGCATGGGGGAGGGGGCATGGAGGAGGGGGCATGGGGGAGGGGGCATGGGGGGCATGGGGGGGGCATGGGAGAGGGGGCATGGGGGCATGGGGGGGTCATGGGGGGCATGGGGGAGGGGGCATGGGGGGGGCATGGGGGGGGTCGTGGGGGAGGGGGCATGGGGGAGGGGGCATGGGGGAGGGGGCATGGGGGAGGGGTCATGGGGGCATCCCCAAATGAGGACAGCCCCACTCATGAACCAGTTGGTACAGCTGCCCACACGTCCACAGCACCACCAGAGCGCCCGCATACAGACACACACTGTCCGTGTGTGTCTGTGTGTGTGTGTCTGTGTGTGTATGTGTGTGTGTGTCTGTGTGTGTGTGTGTCTGTGTGTGTCTGTGTGTGTGTCTGTGTGTCTGTCCGTGTGTGTCAGTGACTGTGTGTGTGTCTGTGTGTGTGTGTCTGTGTCTGTGTGTGTGTCTGTGTGTGTGTCCGTGTGTGTCTGTGTGTGTGTCTGTGTGTGTGTGTCTGTGTGTGAGTCTGTGTGTGTGTCTGTGTCGACTAGTCATCTGTAAGATACGCCTGCCATTCTTCCACTCCGGTGGTGGGTGTACACCCAGGACCCCATTCCAACCTAAAGTGGCCTGGTCTCAGTTATCTGATGAAAGTTGCAAGCGAGAATTTCATCATCGCTTGCGGCTGGGATTGGCATCGTCCCCGACTCCTCCTGATGTCGAGGGTAAATGGGCGAGGTTTAGGACTGTGACTCATGCAGCTGCAATGGCTGCTTTGGGTACGCGGTCCAGACCTCCCCAGACACCCTGGATGACAGAGGAGTTGTTCACGATGGTTGAGAAAAAGCGACAGGCCCACTGTCATCGGCTACAGAATCCCACGTCAGAGAATGAGGAGGCTTACCGCAGCCTTCGCTCGGAGGTTCGGAGAGCCGTGAGGCGCTGCAAGGATGGGTGGTGGTCGCGGGTTGCTGAGGAGATGGAGTCTGCCTCAGTGGCCCGTGATCACAAATCTCTATTTAACTCCATCAAAAAAGTAACCTGCAGCGCCACACCTATTACCATCATTAGGGAAAAAACGGTGATCCAATTTCCGACCCCCAGGAACAGGTTCGCAGATTTGCTGAGCATTTCTGTGAGGTCCTGGGGGAGGGAAAATCCCTCAGCCAGGAAACCGTCGTGGCACAAAGTGTGGATGACCCTGCTGAGGCTGCGGTGCCTCAAATATTGGATGAAGTCACCCCCTGTGAGTGGCTGGCTGAGGTGCCATTTGTTGAGGAAGTATTGAAGGCGATCCGGAGTCTGAGACCAGGAAAGGCAGCGGGCAGAGATGATCTCCCAAGCGAAATGCTGAGGGAGGGTGGCGTTTGTGCACAGACTGCCCTATATGACATCATAACAACAGTCTGGACCACTGGACGGGTTCCGCAGGATTGGAAGGATGCCTTGGTGGTCCCCCTTTTTAAGAAGGGGGACCGCACAGACTGTAACAACTACAGGGGCATCTCACTCCTCAGTGTGCCGGGAAAGGTCCTGGCAAGGATTATTCAGCATCGCCTTGCCAGGCACCCTGAGGAGAGGCTTGCGGAGCCCCAATGCGGTTTCAGGAAAGGGCGGTCCTGCACAGATGCCATATTTTCTGTCCGTCTGCTATAGCAGAGGTGTAGGGAATTCCAACAAGACCTACATCTCTGCTTTATTGACCTGGTCAAGGCCTATGATACCATCAGTAGGCCTGGGCTCTGGGTCGTTCTTCGTGCTTTTGGAGAACCTGACCCTCTGCTCACGATCATTAAGGACCTTCATGATGGTGAGCGGGCCCGGGTAAAACTACGTGGCCGGGAGTCAGAGCCATTCCCTGTACACCTTGGGGTGCGACAGGGATGTCCTCTGGCTCCCACATTATTTAACATCTATTTTGACCACGTAGTTCGTGAAGCCTTCAATAGCTGTACCGGGGGAATCTCCATATGGTACAGATATAATGGGAGGCTAATCGATGCCCGGGTGCGGTCAAGGGATGGCTCCCTATTGCTCAACCACGTTATGTATGCTGATGACTTGGTAATAGCTGCTCAGTCAGAGGAGGAGTTGGAGACGCTGCTGCTGAGACTGGAGCGTGCCACTAAGAGGTGGGGCCTTACCATCAGCCCCACCAAAACTAAGCACCTGCCTGGGTATTTTGTACCATCGGACACTCCACCCCCACAACTCCCAATCGGTGATGGGGCAGTTGTGGAGAGAGTGGAGAGTTTCCCATACCTGGGCAGTGTGCTTATGACTGGCTCCAGTTTAACAGCAGAGGTCTCACTCCAAATCAGTCGAGCGGCAATATATTTTCATCGGTTGCGTAACGCTGTGTGGAAGCTACCTGGTCTGTCGCTCCGCACTAAGCTTCAGGTCTTCTCGGCCATGGTCATTCCCTCCTTTCTCTACGCTTGCGAAACGTGGACCCCCCTAATGGAACATCTTCGGCGGTTAGAAACATTTAGGCTGGCCTGCCTACGATCCATCCTGGGCTTAACCAGACTGGATTGTGTGAGGAGCACACAAATCCTTGAAAGATCTGGGCAGGGTCCCATCGGTGAGCTCCTCCGGCAGGCAAGGCTGCGATGGCTGGGTCATGTAGCCCGCATGCCCAGCCACCGCATGCCGAAACAGCTTTTGTTTGGCCGGATTGAGGGGGCTAAGCGGGCGCGGCACGGGCTAGAGAAGAGATGGAGTGATGTGGTACAGGAGGACGTGGAGCTGAGTGGACTTGCCGATGACTGGTACCAGCGGTGTCAAGATCGGCCTCTGTGGAGGAGGCTCGTAAAGGATGCTACTGGGCAGTTGGAGGCAGTCGCCCTCCAACAACAACGGAGGGCGGAGGAGCGACGCTCACAACAGCGAGCGGAGCGCCGGGTGGCTAAAGCACAGCAGGTTGGCACAGTAGGGGGCACAGGTGGTGCATCAGCCAGTCATCTCAGTCAGTCGACCCGTGGCACCTGGGTCTGCCCCGTGACCTCCTGCCAGCGGGCGTTCGACACTTCACGTGGCCTCAGGGTGCACATAGCCTGGCACAAGCGTCGTGGTGACGTCACCGCCACTTAGTGGCGAATGGCGGTTGTTGTTGTTGTGTCTGTGTGTGTGTGTCTGTATGTGTGTGTGTGTCTGTGGCACAAAGTGAGGATGACCCTGCTGAGGCTGCGGTGCCTCAAATATTGGAAGAAGTCACCCCCTGTGAGTGGCTGGCTGAGGTGCCATCTGTTGAGGAAGTATTGAAGGCGATCCGGAGTCTGAGACCAGGAAAGGCAGCGGGCAGAGATGATCTCCCAAGCGAAATGCTGAGGGAGGGTAGCGTTTGTGCACAGACTGCCCTATATGACATCATAACAACAGTCTGGACCACTGGACGGGTTCCGCAGGATTGGAAGGATGCCCTAGTGGCCCCCCTCTTTAAGAAGGGGGACCGCACGGACTGTAACAACTACAGGGGCATCTCACTCCTCAGTGTGCCGGGAAAGATCCTTGCAAGGATTATTCAACATCGCCTTGCCAGGCACGCTGAGGAGAGGCTTGCGGAGCCCCAATGCGGTTTCAGGAAAGGGCGGTCCTGCACAGATGCCATATTTTATGTCCGTCTGCTACAGCAGAGGTGTAGGGAATTCCAACAAGACCTACATCTCTGCTTTATTGACCTGGTCAAGGCCTATGATACCATCAGTAGGCCTGGGCTCTGGGTCGTTCTTCGTGCTTTTGGAGTACCTGACCCTCTGCTCACGATCATTAAGGACCTTCATGATGGTGAGCGGGCCCGGGTAAAACTACGTGGCCGGGAGTCAGAGCCATTCCCTGTACACCTTGGGGTGCGACAGGGATGTCCTCTGGCTCCCACATTATTTAACATCTATTTTGACCACGTAGTTCGTGAAGCCTTCAATAGCTGTACCGGGGGAATCTACATATGGTACAGATATAATGGGAGGCTAATCGATGCCCGGGTGCGGTCAAGGGATGGCTCCCTATTGCTCAACCACGTTATGTATGCTGATGACTTGGTAATAGCTGCTCAGTCAGAGGAGGAGTTGGAGACGCTGCTGCTGAGACTGGAGCGTGCCACTAAGAGGTGGGGCCTTACCATCAGCCCCACCAAAACTAAGCACCTGCCTGGGTATTTTGTACCATCGGACACTCCACCCCCACAACTCCCAATCGGTGATGGGGCAGTTGTGGAGAGAGTGGAGAGTTTCCCATACCTGGGCAGTGTGCTTATGACTGGCTCCATTTTAACAGCAGAGGTCTCACTCCGAATCAGTCGAGCGGCAATATATTTTCATCGGTTGCGTAACGCTGTGTGGAAGCTACCTGGTCTGTCGCTCCGCACTAAGCTTCAGGTCTTCTCGGCCATGGTCATTCCCTCCTTTCTCTACGCTTGCGAAACGTGGACCCCCCTAATGGAACATCTTCGCCGGTTAGAAACATTTAGGCTGGCCTGCCTACGATCCATCCTGGGTTTAACCAGACTGGATTGTGTGAGGAGCACACAAATCCTTGAAAGATCTGGGCAGGGTCCCATCGGTGAGCTCCTCCGGCAGGCAAGGCTGCGATGGCTGGGTCATGTAGCCCGCATGCCCAGCCACCGCATGCCGAAACAGCTTTTGTTTGGCCGGATTGAGGGGGCTAAGCGGGCGCGGCACGGGCTAGAGAAGAGATGGAGTGATGTGGTACAGGAGGACGTGGAGCTGAGTGGACTTGCCGATGACTGGTACCAGCGGTGTCAAGATCGGCCTCTGTGGAGGAGGCTCGTGAAGGATGCTACTGGGCAGTTGGAGGCAGTCGCCCTCCAACAACAACGGAGGGCGGAGGAGCGACGCTCACAACAGCGAGCGGAGCGCCGGGTGGCTAAAGCACAGCAGGTTGGCACAGTAGGGGGCACAGGTGGTGCATCAGCCAGTCATCTCAGTCAGTCGACCCGTGGCACCTGGGTCTGCCCCGTGACCTCCTGCCAGCGGGCGTTCGACACTTCACGTGGCCTCAGGGTGCACATAGCCTGGCACAAGCGTCGTGGTGACGTCACCGCCACTTAGTGGCGAATGGCGGTTGTTGTTGTTGTGTCTGTGTGTGTGTGTCTGTATGTGTGTGTGTGTCTGTGGCACAAAGTGAGGATGACCCTGCTGAGGCTGCGGTGCCTCAAATATTGGAAGAAGTCACCCCCTGTGAGTGGCTGGCTGAGGTGCCATCTGTTGAGGAAGTATTGAAGGCGATCCGGAGTCTGAGACCAGGAAAGGCAGCGGGCAGAGATGATCTCCCAAGCGAAATGCTGAGGGAGGGTAGCGTTTGTGCACAGACTGCCCTATATGACATCATAACAACAGTCTGGACCACTGGACGGGTTCCGCAGGATTGGAAGGATGCCCTAGTGGCCCCCCTCTTTAAGAAGGGGGACCGCACGGACTGTAACAACTACAGGGGCATCTCACTCCTCAGTGTGCCGGGAAAGATCCTTGCAAGGATTATTCAACATCGCCTTGCCAGGCACGCTGAGGAGAGGCTTGCGGAGCCCCAATGCGGTTTCAGGAAAGGGCAGTCCTGCACAGATGCCATATTTTATGTCCGTCTGCTACAGCAGAGGTGTAGGGAATTCCAACAAGACCTACATCTCTGCTTTATTGACCTGGTCAAGGCCTATGATACCATCAGTAGGCCTGGGCTCTGGGTCGTTCTTCGTGCTTTTGGAGTACCTGACCCTCTGCTCACGATCATTAAGGACCTTCATGATGGTGAGCGGGACCGGGTAAAACTACGTGGCCGGGAGTCAGAGCCATTCCCTGTACACCTTGGGGTGCGACAGGGATGTCCTCTGGCTCCCACATTATTTAACATCTATTTTGACCACGTAGTTCGTGAAGCCTTCAATAGCTGTACCGGGGGAATCTACATATGGTACAGATATAATGGGAGGCTGATCGATGCCCGGGTGCGGTCAAGGGATGGCTCCCTATTGCTCAACCACGTTATGTATGCTGATCATTTGGTAATAGCTGCTCAGTCAGAGGAGGAGTTGGAGACGCTGCTGCTGAGACTGGAGCGTGCCACTAAGAGTTGGGGCCTTACCATCAGCCCCATCAAAACTAAGCACCTGCCTGGGTATTTTGTACCATCGGACACTCCACCCCCACAACTCCCAATCGGTGATGGGGCAGTTGTGGAGAGAGTGGAGAGTTTCCCATACCTGGGCAGTGTGCTTATGACTGGCTCCAGTTTAACAGCAGAGGTCTCACTCCGAATCAGTCGAGCGGCAATATCTTTTCATCGGTTGCGTAACGCTATGTTGAAGCTACCTGGTCTGTCGCTCCGTACTAAGCTTCAGGTCTTCTCGGCCACGGTCATTCCCTCCCTTCTCTACGCTTACGAAACGTGGACCCCCCTAATGGAACATCTTCGGCGGTTAGAAACATTTAGGCTGGCCTGCCTACGATCCATCCTGGGTTTAACCAGACTGGATTGTGTGAGGAGCTCACAAATCCTTGAAAGATCTGGGCAAGGTCCCATCGGTGAGCTCCTCCGGCGGGCAAGGCTGCGATGGCTGGGTCATGTAGCCCGCATGCCCAGCCAACGCATGCCGAAACAGCTTTTGTTCGGCCGGATTGAGGGGGCTAAGCGGGCGCGGCACGGGCTAGAGAAGAGATGGAGTGATGTGGTACAGGAGGACGTGGAGCTGAGTGGACTTGCCGATGACTGGTACCAACGGTGTCAAGATCGGCCTCTGTGGAGGAGGCTCGTGAAGGACGCTACTGGGCAGTTGGAGGTAGTCGCCCTCCAACAACAACGGAGGGCGGAGGAGCGACGCTCACAACAACGAGCGGAGCGCCGGGTGGCTAAAGCACAGCAGATTGGCACAGTAGGGGGCACAGGTGGTGCATCAGCCAGTCATCTCAGTCAGTCGACCCGTGGCACCTGGGTCTGCCCCGTGACCTGCCAGCGGGCGTTCGACACTTCACGTGGCCTCAGGGTGCACATAGCCTGGCACAAGCGTCGTGGTGACGTCACCGCCACTTAGTGGCGAATGGCGGTTGTTGTTGTTGTTGTGTCTGTGTGTGTGTGTCTGTGTGTGTGTCTGTGTGTGTCTGTGTGTGTGTGTCTGTGTGTGTGTATCTGTATGTGTCTGTGTGTGTGTCTGTGTGTGTGTGTGTCTGTGTGTGTGTCTGTGTGTGTGTGTCTATGTGTGTCTGTGTGTGTGTCTGTGTGTGTGTGTCTGTGTGTGTGTCTGTGTATGTGTGTCTGTGTGTGTCTCTGTGTGTGTCTGTGTGTGTGTGTGTGTCTGTGTTTCTTTGTGTCTATTTGTGTGTGTCTGTGTTTGTGTGTCTGTGTGTATCTGTGTGTGTGTCTGTGTGTGTGTCTACGTGTGTGTGTCTGTGTGTGTCTGTGTGTCTACGTGTGTGTGTTTGTGTGTGTGTCTGTGTGTGTCTGTGTGTTTCTGTGTGTGTCTGTGTGTATCTGTATGTGTCTATTTGTGTGTGTCTGTGTGTGTGTGTCTGTATGTGTCGATTTGTGTGTGTCTGTGTGTGTGCTTGTGTGTGTCTGTGTGTGTGTCTGTACGTGTCTATTTGTGTGTGTCTGTGTGTGTGTCTGTGTGTGTCTGTGTGTGTGTGTCTGTGTGTGTCTGTGTGTCTACTTGTGTGTGTCTGTGTGTGTGTCTGTGTGTCTACGTGTGTGTGTGTCTACGTGTGTGTGTCGACGTGTGTGTGTGTCTGTGTGTCTACGTGTGTGGGTCTGTGTGTCTACGTGTGTGTGTCTGTGTGTCTACGTGTGTGTGTGTCTGTGTGTCTACGTGTGTGTCTGTGTGTCTACGTGTGTGTGTGCCTACGTGTGTGTGTCTGTGTGTCTACGTGTGTGTGTGTCTATGTATGTGTGTCTGTGTGTCCACGTGTGTGTGTCCACGTGTGTGTGTCCACGTGTGTGTGTGTCTACGTGTGTGTCTGTGTCTGTGTGTCCACGTGTGTGTGTCTACGTGTGTGTGCCTACGTGTGTGTGTGTGTGCCTACGTGTGTGTGTCTATGTATGTGTGTCTGTGTGTCCACGTGTGTGTGTGTGTCTACGTGTGTGTGTGTGTGCCTATGTGTGTGTGTGTGTCTACGTGTGTGTTTCTATGTATGTGTGTCTGTGTGTCCACGTGTGTGTGTTTACGTGTGTGTGTGTGCCTATGTGTGTGTGTGTCTACGTGTGTGTGTGTCTACGTGTGTGTGTCTTTGTGTCTACGTGTGTGTGTGCCTATGTGTGTGTCTGTGTGTCTACGTGTGTGTGTCTGTGTGTCTACCTGTGTGTGTCTGTGTGTCTACGTGTGTGTGTGTGTTCCTATGTGTGTGTGTCTGTGTGTCTACGTGTTTGTGTGTCTATGTATGTGTGTCTGTTTGTCTACGTGTGTGTGTGTGTGTCTACGTGTGTGTGTCTGTGTGTCTACGTGTCTGTGTGTCTACGTGTGTGTGTGTCTGTGTGCCTAAGTGTGTGTGTCTGTGTGTCTACGTGTGTGTCTACGTGTGTGTGTGTGTGTCTACGTGTGTGTCTGTGTGTCTACGTGTCTGTGTGTCTACGTGTGTGTGTGTCTGTGTGCCTAAGTGTGTGTGTCTGTGTGTCTACGTGTGTGTGTACGTGTGTTTGTGTCTACGTATGTGTGTATGTGCCTACGTGTGTGTGTCTGTGTGTCTACGTGTGTGTGTGTGTCTATGTATGTGGGTCTGTGTGTCTACGTGTGTGTGTGTGTCTATGTATGTGGGTGTGTGTGTCTACGTGTGTGTCTATGTATGTGGGTCTGTGTGTCTACGTGTGTGTGTGTCTGTGTGTCTACGTGTACGAGCGAGGGGAGTGAGGAGAGTGATGGAGCAAGGGGAGCGAGTGATGGAGCGAGTGGAGTGATGGAGCGAGTGGAGTGATGGAGCGAGTGATGGAGCGAGTGGAGTGATGGAGCGAGCGAGTGAAGTGAGCGAGCGGAGTGATGGAGCGAGTGATGGAGCGAGTGGAGTGATGGAGCGAGCGAGTGGAGTGAGCGAGCGGAGTGATGGAGCGAGTGATGGAGCGAGTGGAGTGATGGAGCGAGTGGAGTGATAGAGCGAGTGATGGAGCGAGTGATGGAGTGAGCGGAGTGATGGAGCGAGTGATGGAGCGAGTGATGGAGTGAGCGGAGTGATGGAGCGAGTGGAGTGATGGAGCGAGTGGAGTGATGGAGCGAGTGATGGAGCGAGTGGAGTGATGGAGCGAGCGAGTGGAGTGAGCGAGCGGAGTGATGGAGCGAGTGATGGAGCGAGTGGAGTGATGGAGCGAGTGGAGTGATGGAGCGAGTGATGGAGCGAGTGATGGAGTGAGCGGAGTGATGGAGCGAGCGGAGTGATGGAGCGAGTGGAGTGATGGAGCGAGTGAGTGGAGTGATGGAGCGAGTGGAGTGATGGAGCGAGTGGAGTGATGGAGCGATTGATGGAGCGAGTGGAGTGATGGAGCGAGTGGAGTGATGGAGCGAGCGAGTGGAGTGATGGAGTGAGCGGAGTGATGGAGCGAGTGGAGTGATGGAGCGAGTGATGGATCGAGTGAGTGGAGTGATGGAGCGAGTGATGGAGCGAGTGAGTGGAGTGATGGAGCGAGCGAGTGGAGTGATGGAGCGAGTGGAGTGATGGAGCGAGTGATGGAGCGAGTGGAGTGATGGAGCGAGTGAGTGGAGTGATGGAGCGAGTGGAGTGATGGAGCGAGTGAGTGGAGTGAGAAGTTTGTGCCCGATGAAGGAATGCTCGGAATGACGACAGTGGGGGGAGGGGCTGTGGTGGGGGGAAGTGGGTGGGAGGGGATTTTAGCGAGCGCCTATTAACTGTTGTATGGTACCCGGGGGATGGTGTGGGTGGTGATCTATGTTACCAGTGCCGGATCATCATCATCATCACCATGTAGAAATGTTCAGTAGCGGTAGCCACAAATGCTCTAAATACTATTTCACTATTGTTGTGATGTTATACCCCAGCTGCTGTGTAAGTCGCTCTTGTTCAGTGGTGGCTTCATCATCATCATCACCATGTAGAAATGTGTCGTAGTGGCAGCCACAACTACTCTGAATACTGTTTCACTATTTGTTCTATAACACCAGGCTGTGATGTCCCACTGAGTTGCTGTGTAGTCGCTCTTGTTCAGTGGTGGCTTCATCATCATCATCACCATGTAGAAATGTGTAGTAGTGGCAGCCACAACTACTCTGAATACTGTTTCACTATTTGTTCTAAAACACCAGCTGTGATGTTCCCACTCAGTTGCTGTGTAGTCGCTCTTGTTCAGAAGCGACACCCCTGGCCATCACCGATGATAGCAGCTCAGCCACGTGGTGGTGGCGGCTTCATCATCGTCATCATCATCGTCGTCGTCATTGTCGTCGTCGTTGTGATCATCGTCGTCCTCATGGTTGTCATCGTCGTCATCGTCATCATCGTTGTTGTCGTCGTCGTCATCATCGTCGCTGTCATCGTTGTCATCATCGTCGTCATCATCGTCGTCATCGTCGTCATCGTCATCATCGTCATCATCATCGTCGTTGTCATCGTCGTCGTCATCGTCGTCGCTGTCATCGTCGTTATCGTCGTTGTCATCGTCATCATCGTCGTCATCGTCGTCATCGTCGTCGTCATCGTCGTCGTCATCGTCGTCGCTGTCATCGTCGTCATCATCGTCGTCATCGTCGTCGTCATCGTCGTCGTCATCGTCGTCATCGTCGTCACGTGGACACTTCGAGCAGCAGCAGCAGCAGATGAGCTCTGAACGAGCGGCGACTTCGATTCTCACCGTGGAGGGGAAGCCCCCCGATGACCCGGGCGACGTTTCAGGCTACGAGCCTCCCTTCTACGTGGCCCACGGAGTCTACTCCGGCCCCTCGGTGCGCCGTGGGGAAGGGCCGTTGGCCGAAACGTCGCCTGTCAAAAGTCCGCGCCGTAAGCCCACGGTTTTGTGATCTGTTTCCCACGTCACTCCCCTCCCCGAGGTGGTGCTGAGACGCGAATAACCTTCAAAGTCGATAGTTACAGAATAATAACAAATATAATTAATATTAAATAAACAACAAAACGACGTTTCGATCGCAACACAAGCGATCGCCATCAGGCGGAAAGAGTTTTTTGTTCATTTTATATTTATGTATATATAAATAGTTTTTAATTAATTTCGAACTTTCGACATAACTTTACCGAAAGACCCAAAGAACAGAAATTCCTGAGGTCACGTGTCGCTAATGAGATGCTAATGATATGATAATGAGATGATAATGAAATTCAGTCTGCAGGGCTGCATTCCTATTGGATTATATCACGGAAATTTACAATCGGGTGTAGGCGTGGGTGTGTAGGTGTGTGTGTCTGTAGGTGTGTCTGTAGGTGTGTGTCTGTAGGTGTGTCTGTAGGTGTATGTTTGTGTGTGTAGGTGTGTGTATGTAGGTGTGTGTGTCTGTAGGTGTATGTGTGTGTGTGCCTGTAGGTGTGTGTGTCTGTAGGTGTATGTGTGTGTGTGTCTGTAGGTGTGTCTGTGTGTGTCTGTAGGTGTATGTTTGTGTGTGTATGTAGGTGTGTCTGTGTGTGTCTGTAGGTGTATGTTTGTGTGTCTGTAGGTGTGTCTGTAGGTGTGTGTCTGTAGGTGTATGTTTGTGTGTGTAGGTGTGTGTCTATAGCTGTGTGTATGTAGGTGTATGTTTGTGTGTGTCTGTAGGTGTGTGTGTGTGTGTGTATTTTGTACCATCGGACACTCCACCCCCACAACTCCCAATCGGTGATGGGGCAGTTGTGGAGAGAGTGGAGAGTTTCCCATACCTGGGCAGTGTGCTTATGACTGGCTCCAGTTTAACAGCAGAGGTCTCACTCCGAATCAGTCGAGCGGCAATATCTTTTCATCAGTTGCGTAACGCTGTGTGGAAGCTACCTGGTCTGTCGCTCCGCACTAAGCTTCAGGTCTTCTCGGCCACGGTCATTCCCTCCCTTCTCTACGCTTGCGAAACGTGGACCCCCCTAATGGAACATCTTCGCCGGTTAGAAACATTTAGGCTGGCCTGCCTACGATCCATCCTGGGTTTAACCAGACTGGATTGTGTGAGGAGCTCACAGATCCTTGAAAGATCTGGGCAGGGTCCCATCGGTGAGCTCCTCCGGCAGGCAAGGCTGCGATGGCTGGGTCATGTAGCCCGCATGCCCAGCCACCGCATGCCGAAACAGCTTTTGTTTGGCCGGATTGAGGGGGCTAAGCGGGCGCGGCACGGGCTAGAGAAGAGATAGAGTGATGTGGTACAGGAGGACGTGGAGCTGAGTGGACTTGCCGATGACTGGTACCAGCGGTGTCAAGATCGGCCTCTGTGGAGGAGGCTCGTGAAGGATGCTACTGGGCAGTTGGAGGCAGTCGCCCTCCAACAACAACGGAGGGCGGAGGAGCGACGCTCACAACAGCGAGCGGAGCGCCGGGTGGCTAAAGCACAGCAGGTTGGCACAGTAGGGGGCACAGGTGGTGCATCAACCAGTCATCTCAGTCAGTCGACCCGTGGCACCTGGGTCTGCCCCGTGACCTCCTGCCAGCGGGCGTTCGACACTTCACGTGGCCTCAGGGTGCACATAGCCTGGCACAAGCGTCGTGGTGACGTCACCGCCACTTAGTGGCGAATGGCGGTTGTTGTTGTTGTGTGTGTGTGTGTGTCTGTAGGTGTATGTTTGTGTGTGTAGGTGTGTGTCTATAGCTGTGTGTATGTAGGTGTATGTTTGTGTGTGTCTGTAGGTGTGTGTGTGTGTGTGTCTGTAGGTGTATGTTTGTGTGTGTGTAGGTGTGTGTCTATAGCTGTGTGTATGTAGGTGTATGTTTGTGTGTGTCTGTAGGTGTATGTTTGTGTGTGTCTGTAGGTGTGTCTGTAGGTTTGTGTCTGTAGGTGTATGTTTGTGTGTGTCTGTAGATGTGTGTGTGTGTCTGTAGGTGTATGTTTGTGTGTGTGTAGGTGTGTGTCAATAGCTGTGTGTGTATGTAGGTGTATGTTTGTGTGTGTCTGTAGGTGTATGTTTGTGTGTGTCTGTAGGTGTGTCTGTGTGTGTCTGTAGGTGTATGTTTGTGTGTCTGTAGGTGTGTCTGTGTGTGTCTGTAGGTGTATGTTTGTGTGTGTCTGTAGGTGTGTTTGTGTGTGTCTGTAGGTGTATGTTTGTGTGTGTGTAGGTGTGTGTCTATAGCTGTGTGTGTATGTAGGTGTATGTTTGTGTGTGTCTGTAGGTGTATGTTTGTGTGTGCCTGTAGGTGTGTCTGTGTGTGTCTGTAGGTGTATGTTTGTGTGTGTCTGTACGTGTGTCTGTAGGTGTATGTTTGTGTGTTTCTGTAGATGTGTGTGTGTGTCTGTAGGTGTATGTTTGTGTGTGCCTGTAGGTGTATGTTTGTGTGTGTCTGTAGGTGCGTCTGTGTGTGTCTGTAGGTGTATGTTTGTGTGTCTGTAGGTGTGTCTGTGTGTGTCTGTAGGTGTATGTTTGTGTGTGTCTGTAGGTGTGTTTGTGTGTGTCTGTAGGTGTGTGTCTATCGCTGTGTGTGTATGTAGGTGTATGTTTGTGTGTGTCTGTAGGTGTATGTTTGTGTGTGTCTGTAGGTGCGTCTGTGTGTGTCTGTAGGTGTATGTTTGTGTGTCTGTAGGTGTGTCTGTGTGTGTCTGTAGGTGTATGTTTGTGTGTGTCTGTAGGTGTGTTTGTGTGTGTCTGTAGGTGTATGTTTGTGTGTGTGTAGGTGTGTGTCTATAGCTGTGTGTGTATGTAGGTGTATGTTTGTGTGTGTCTGTAGGTGTATGTTTGTGTGTGTCTGTAGGTGTGTCTGTGTGAGTCTGTAGGTGTATGTTTGTGTGTGTCTGTAGGTGTGTCTGTAGGTGTATGTTTGTGTGTTTCTGTAGATGTGTGTGTGTGTCTGTAGGTGTATGTTTGTGTGTGTGTAGGTGTGTCAATAGCTGTGTGTGTATGTAGGTGTATGTTTGTGTGTGTCTGTAGGTGTATGTTTGTGTGTGTCTGTAGGTGTGTCTGTGTGTGTCTGTAGGTGTATGTTTGTGTGTCTGTAGGTGTGTCTGTGTGTGTGTGTCTGTAGGTGTGTGTGTAGGTGTGTGTCTATAGCTGTGTGTGTGTGTAGGTGTGAGTGTTTGTGTGTGTATCTGTAGGTGTGTGTGTCTGTGTGTGTATGTCTGTGTGTGTGTCTGCAGGTGTGTGTCTATAGCTGGGTGTGTGTCAGTGTGTGTGTGTACGTGTGAGTGTTTGTGTGTGTATCTGTAGGTGCGTCTGCGTGTGTATGTGTATGTCTGTAATTAATTGAAGGTGGAGGGGTTACCAGCAAGGGGCTGGTAACCCCTCCACCTTCAATTAATTACCACTAAACCGCGAATTAAGTATATAACTAATAAGCTTGTGCCGGAGGCCCCGGGGGCCAGGCGTCTATGACGTCTCCTGGCCAAACCCCAATTGGTGGAGCCAGGATATTGAATATCTACCCTCGGGGCTCCTCCAGAAACAAGGAAAAACCACTACGGGTGGCCACGTGGAATGTTCAAACGCTCACTGCGGAGGAGAGGCTGCCACTCCTCTGTGGGGAACTGGACCGGTACCGCCTGGATCTATGTGGCATTCAGGAGGTCTGGTGGACCGGTTCTGGCTCCTGCCACCATGAGGGGTGGACAGTCCTCTACTCGGGACAGCAGACTGCCAAACAACAGGGTGTGGCTCTTCTTTTGAACAAAATAATGAAGGGGGCGTGGGAGCGTGGCGGTGAGGTGTGGGAAGCTGTAAGCCCCAGGCTACTTTGGGCTCGCCTTCCCATCAACCGGAGGCGAGGAATGGTGATCGTGGTTACTTATGCCCCCACCGAAGATGAACATCCGTGGAGGGATGCAGGCAAAGCCAATGAGTCAGATGCCTTCTATGACCTCCTATCACAGGTGCTGGCTAAAGTGGCCCCTCGGAATAGAGTCATCATGTTGGGTGACTTCAATGCCCGAGTTGGTCATGATGCTGGCACCTGGTCTGGAGTGATTGGAGGGCATGGGCCACATCAGCTCAATAACAACGGTAGGAGGCTGTTAGATTTTTGTGCAGCCCATGGGCTTGTAATTACCAACACGCTGTTCGGCATCGGCGCATCCACACAACATCATGGATGCATGCCGGGTCCAAGCAAGAACATCTGCTGGACTACATAGTGATGGACCAGCGGATGCGAGCCCATGTCCTTGACACCAGGACCTAACGTGGAGTTGATCTGCCCTCTGACCATCGACTAGTCATCTGTAAGATGCGCCTGCCATTCTTCCACTCCGGTAGTGGGTGTACACCCAGGACCCCATTCCAACCTAAAGTGGCCTGGTCTCAGTTATCTGATGAAAGTTGCAAGCGAGAATTTCATCATCGCTTGCGGCTGGGATTGGCATCGTCTCCGACTCCTCCTGATGTCAAGAGTAAATGGGCGAGGTTTAGGACTGTGACTCATGCAGCTGCAATGGCTGCTTTGTGTACGCGGTCCAGACCTCCGCAGAGACCCTGGCTGACATAGAAGGTGTTCAGGATGGTTGAGAAAAAGCGACAGGCCCACTGTCATCGGCTACAGAATCCCACGTCAGAGAATGAGGAGGCTTACCGCAGCCTTCGCTCGGAGGTTCGGAGAGCCGTGAGGCGCTGCAAGGATGGGTGGTGGTGACGGGTTGCTGAGGAGATGGAGTCTGCCTCAGTGGCCCGTGATCACAAATCTCTATTTAACTCCATCAAAAAAGTAACCTGCAGCACCACACCTATTACCATCATTAGGGGGAAAAACCGTGATCCAATCTCCGACCTCCAGGAACAGGTTTGCAGATTTGCTGAGCATTTCTGTGAGGTCCTGGGGGAGGGAAAATCCCTCAGCCAGGAAAACATCATGGCACAAAGTGAGGATGACCCTGCTGAGGCTGCGGTGCCTCAAATATTGGAAGAAGTCACCCCTGTGAGTGGCTGGCTGAGGTGCCATCTGTTGAGGAAGTACTGAAGGCGAACCAGAGTCTGAGACCAGGAAAGGCACCGGGCAGAGACGATCTCCCAAGTGAAATGGTGAGAGAGGGCGGCGTTTGTGCACAGACTGCCCTATATGATATCATAACAACAGTCTGGACCACTGGACGGGTTCCGTAGGATTGGAAGGATGCCCTGGTGGTCCCCCTTTTTAAGAAGGGGGACCGCACAGACTGTAACAACTACAGGGGCATCTCACTCCTCAGTGTGTCGGGAAAAGTCCTGACAAGGATTATTCAGCATCGCCTTGCCAGGCACGCTGAGGAGAGGCTTGTGGAGCCCCCATGCGGTTTCAGGAAAGGGCGGTCCTGCACAGATGCCATATTTTCTGTCCGTCTGCTACAGCAGAGGTGTAGGGAATTCCAACAAGACCTACATCTCTGCTTTATTGACCTGGTCAAGGCCTATGATACCATCAGTAGGCCTGGGCTCTGGGTTGTTCTTCGTGCTTTTGGAGTACCTGACCCTCTGCTCACGATCATTAAGGACCTTCATGATGGTGAGCGGGCCCGGGTAAAACTACGTGGCCGGGAGTCAGAGCCATTCCCTGTTAACTTTGGGGTGCGACAGGGATGTCCTCTGGCTCCCATATTATTTAACATCTATTTTGACGACGTAGTTCGTAAAGCCTTCAATAGCTGTACCGGGGGAATCTCCATATGGTACAGATACAATGGTAGGCTGATCGACGCACGGGTGCGGTCAAGGGATGGCTCCCTATTGGTCAACCACGTTATGTATGCTGATGATTTGGTAATAGCTGCTCAGTCAGAGGAGGAGTTGGAGACGCTGCTGCTGAGACTGGAGCGTGCCACTAAGAAGTGGGGCCTTACCATCAGCCCCACCAAAACTAAGCACCTGCCTGGGTATTTTGTACCATCGGACACTCCACCCCCACAACTCCCAATCGGTGATGGGGCAGTTGTGGAGAGAGTGGAGAGTTTCCCATACCTGGGCAGTGTGCTTATGACTGGCTCCAGTTTAACAGCAGAGGTCTCACTCCGAATCAGTCGAGCGGCAATATCTTTTCATCGGTTGCGTAACGCTGTGTGGAAGCTACCTGGTCTGTCGCTCCGCACTAAGCTTCAGGTCTTCTCGGCCACGGTCATTCCCTCCCTTCTCTACGCTTGCGAAACGTGGACCCCCCTAATGGAACATCTTTGCCGGTTAGAAACATTTAGGCTGGCCTGCCTACGATCCATCCTGGGTTTAACCAGACTGGATTGTGTGAGGAGCTCAAAAATCCTTGAAAGATCTGGGCAAGGTCCCATCGGTGAGCTCCTCCGGCGGGGAAGGCTGCGATGGCTGGGTCATGTAGCCCGCATGCCCAGCCACCGCATGCCGAAACAGCTTTTGTTCGGCCGGATTGAGGGGGCTAAGCGGGCGCGGCACGGGCTACAGAAGAGATGGAGTGATGTGGTACAGGAGGACGTGGAGCTGAGTGGACTTGCCGATGACTGGTACCAGCGGTGTCAAGATCGGCCTCTGTGGAGGAGGCTCGTGAAGGATGCTACTGGGCAGTTGGAGGCAGTCGCCCTCCAACAACAACGGAGGGTGGAGGAGCGACGCTCACAACAACGAGCGGAGCGCCGGGTGGCTAAAGCACAGCAGTTTGGCACAGTAGGGGGCTACAGGTGGTGCATCAGCCAGTCATCTCAGTCAGTCGACCCGTGGCACCTGGGTCTGCCCCGTGACCTCCTGCCAGCGGGCGTTCGACACTTCACGTGGCCTCAGGGTGCACATAGCCTGGCACAAGCGTCGTGGTGACGTCACCGCCACTTAGTGGTGAATGGCGGTTGTTGTTATGTGTGTGTACAGTGAGGGAAAAAAGTATTTGATCCCCTGCTGATTTTGTACGTTTGCCCACTTACAAAGAAATGATCAGTCTATAATTTTAATGGTAGGTTTATTTGAACAGTGAGAGACAGATTAACAACAAAAACATCCAGAAAAACGCACGTTAAAAATGTTGTTAATTGATTTGCATTTTAATGAGGAAAATAAGTATTTGACCCCTTTGCAAAACATGACTTAGTACTTGGTGGCAAAACCCTTGTTGGCAATCACAGAGGTCAGACGTTTCTTGTAGTTGGCCACCAGGTTTGCACACATCTCAGGAGGGATTTTGTCCCACTCCTCTTTGCAGATCTTCTCCAAGTCATTAAGGTTTCGAGGCTGACGTTTGGAAACTCGAACCTTCAGCTCCCTCCACAGATTTTCTATGGGATTAAGGTCTGGAGACTGGCTAAGCCACTCCAGGACCTTAATGTGCTTCTTCTTGAGCCACTCCTTTGTTGCCTTGGCCGTGTGTTTTGGGTCATTGTCATGCTGGAATACCCATCCACAACCCATTTTCAATGCCCTGGCTGAGGGAAGGAGATTCTCACCCAAGATTTGACGGAACATGGCCCCGTCCATCGTCCCTTTGATGGGGTGAAGTTGTCCTGTCCCCTTAGCAGAAAAACACCCCCAAAGCATAATGTTTCCACCTCCATGTTTGACGGTGGGGATGGTGTTCTTGGGGTCATAGGCAGCATTCCTCCTCCTCCAAACACGGCGAGTTGAGTTGATGCCAAAGAGCTCCATTTTGGTCTCATCTGACCACAACACTTTCACCCAGTTGTCCTCTGAATCATTCAGATGTTCATTGGCAAACTTCAGATGGGCATGTATATGTGCTTTCTTGAGTAGGGGGACCTTGCGGGCGCTGCAGGATTTCAGTCCTTCACGGCGTAGTGTGTTACCAATTGTTTTCTTGGTGACTATGGTCCCAGCTGCCTTGAGTTCATTGACAAGATCCTCCCGTGTAGCTCTGGGCTCCCCCTCTCAACTCTCCCCTCGCTCACCCATCACTCCCCTGTCTCTCTCTCTCCCGAGGACTCTACTCACCCTCAACTCTCTCTCTTAACTCTCCCCTGGCTCACCCATCACCCATCACCTCTCTCTCTCTCTAGGTCTCTACTCACCCTCACCTCTCTCTCTCAACTCTCCCCACCCATCACCACCCTCTCTCTCTCTCTCCAGGACTCTACTCAGCCTCAACTCTCTCTCAACTCTCCCCTGGCTCTCCCATCACTCTCCTCCCTCTCTCTCTCTCGACTCTCCCCTCGCTCACCCATCACCCCTCCCTCTCTCTCTCTCTCCAGGTCTCTACTCACCCTCAACTCTCTCTCAACTCTCAACTCTCCCCACCCATCACCCCCCTCTCTCTCAACTCTCCCCTCGCTCACCCATCACCCTTCTCTCTCTCTCTCCAGGTCTCTACTCAGCCTCAACTCTGTTTCTCTCTCTCTCTCTCAACTCTCCCCACCCATCACCCTCCTCCCTCTCTCTCTCTCTAGGACTCTACTCAGCCTCAACTCTCTCTCTCTCAACTCTCTCTCTCTCAACTCTCTCTCTCTCACCAGGACTCTACTCACCCTCACCTCTCTCTCTCAACTCTCCCCTCGCTCTCCCATCACCCCCCCCCCCCCCTCTCTCTTTGTTGAAGATCAGAGGAAACGAGAAGAAGATGCTCGGTGTAGTCGGCACTTTGCTTCGTTCATCATTTCATTGTTTTATTCTAATGCTTTGCTTTATGTAACTCCCCCTTTTTAAATGAAAGATTTAACAAAATATTTTTTTTAAATGAAAGATAATACAAAAGATTTCTCGCTCTGCTCTCCTTACCCCTTCTCTCTCTCTCTACCCCCCTCTCTGCCCCCCCCCTCTCTCTCTACCCCCCTCTCTTCCTCCTCCATGTAGCCCTCGCTCTCTTTTTTATCAACTACGACAAGTGATGCATCTGCACGCAGCCCTCCTCGCAGTCAAACGGCCTCCGACGGGTAGCTCAGATCTGCATGCACAGAGCTCCAAGTCAATCTACTACCCTCACCTCACTCCCCCTGTCAACTCTCCCCTCGCTCCACATCTCCACTCTCCCATCTCTCTCTCCTCCATCTCCCCCTCGCTCTCCCATCTCTCTCTCCTCCATCTCCCCCTCGCTCTCCCCTCTCTCTCTCCTCCATCTCCCCTCGCTCTCCCCTCTCTCTCTCCTCCATCTCCCCCTCGCTCTCCCCTCTCTCTCTCTCCTCCATCTCCCCCTCGCTCTCCCCCCTCTCTCTCTCCTCCACCCCCCCCTCGCTCTCCCCTCTCTCTCTCTCCTCCACCTCCCCCTCGCTCTCCCCTCTCTCTCTCCTCCATCTCCCCCTCGCTCTCCCCTCTCTCTCTCCTCCATCTCCCCCTCGCTCTCCCCTCTCTCTCTCCCCCCCCCCTCGCTCTCCCCTCTCTCTCTCTCCTCCATCTCCCCCTCGCTCTCCCCTCTCTCTCTCTCCTACATCTCCCCCTCGCTCTCCCCTCTCTCTCTCCTCCATCTCCCTCTCGTTCTCCCCTCTCTCTCCCTCCTCCATCTCCCCCTCGCTCTCCCCTCTCTCTCTCCTCCATCTCCCCCTCGCTCTCCCCTCTCTCTCTCCTCCATCTCCCCCTCGCTCTCCCCTCTCTCTCTCCTCCATCCTCCCCTCGCTCTCCCCTCTCTCTCTCCTCCATCTCCCCCTCGCTCTCCCCTCTCTCTCTCCTCCGCTCTCTACACCCCCTCTCTCGTGTCCCCTATCTCCCCCCACCCCCCTCTTACCTTCACTGATGTGAATTCTAGTGATGTTCTAGAAGGGACAGAGAGCTGAGTGAGTGATGTGAATTCTAGTGATGCTCTAGAAGTGATAGGGAGCTGAGTGAGTGATGTGAATTCTAGTGATGTTCTAGAAGGGATAGAGAGCTGAGTGAGTGACGTGAATTCTAGTGATGCTCTAGAAGGGATAGAGAGCTGAGTGAGTGATGTGAATTCTAGTGATGTTCTAGAAGGGACAGAGAGCTGAGTGAGTGATGTGAATTCTAGTGATGTTCTAGAAGGGATAGAGAGCTGAGTGAGTGATGTGAATTCTAGTGATGTTCTAGAAGGGATAGAGAGAGCTGAGTGAGTGATGTGAATTCTAGTGATGTTCTAGAAGGGATAGAGAGCTGAGTGAGTGATGTGAATTCTAGTGATGTTCTAGAAGGGATAGAGGGCTGAGTGAGTGATGTGAATTCTAGTGATGTTCTAGAAGTGATAGGGAGCTGAGTGAGTGATTTGAATTCTAGTGATGTTCTAGAAGGGATAGAGAGCTGAGTGAGTGATGTGAATTCTAGTGATGTTCTAGAAGGGATAGAGGGCTGAGTGAGTGATGTGAATTCTAGTGATGTTCTAGAAGTGATAGGGAGCTGAGTGAGTGATTTGAATTCTAGTGATGTTCTAGAAGGGATAGAGGGCTGAGTGAGTGATGTGAATTCTAGTGATGCTCTAGAAGGGATAGAGAGCTGAGTGAGTGATGTGAATTCTAGTGATGCTCTAGAAGGGACAGAGAGCTGAGTGAGTGATGTGAATTCTAGTGATGCTCTAGAAGTGATAGGGAGCTGAGTGAGTGATGTGAATTCTAGTGATGCTCTAGAAGGGATGAGAGAGCTGAGTGAGTGATGTGAATTCTAGTGATGTTCTAGAAGGGATAGAGGGCTGAGTGAGTGATGTGAATTCTAGTGATGCTCTAGAAGGGATAGAGAGCTGAGTGAGTGACGTGAATTCTAGTGATGCTCTAGAAGGGATGGAGAGAGCTGAGTGAGTGATGTGAATTCTAGTGATGCTCTAGAAGGGATAGAGGGCTGAGTGAGTGATGTGAATTCTAGTGATGCTCTCGAAGGGATAGAGAGCTGAGTGAGTGATGTGAATTCTAGTGATGCTCTCGAAGGGATAGAGAGCTGAGTGAGTGATGTGAATTCTAGTGATGTTCTAGAAGTGATAGAGAGCTGAGTGAGTGATGTAAATTCTAGTGATGTTCTAGAAGGGATAGAGAGCTGAGTGAGTGACGGAATTTTAGTGATGCTCTAGAAGGGATAAGGAGCTGAGTGATGTGAATTCTAGTGATGCTCTAGAAGGAATAGAGAGCTGAGTGAGTGATGTGAATTCTAGTGATGCTCTAGAAGGGATAGAGGGCTGAGTGAGTGATGTGAATTCTAGTGATGCTCTAGAAGGGATAGGGAGCTGAGTGAGTGATGTGAATTCTAGTGATGTTCTAGAAGTGATAGGGAGCTGAGTGAGTGATGTGAATTATAGTGATGCTTTAGAAGTGATAGGGAGCTGAGTGAGTGATGTGAATTCTAGTGATGCTCTAGAAGGGATAGAGAGCTGAGTGAGTGATGTGAATTCTAGTGATGTTCTAGAAGGAATAGAGAGCTGAGTGAGTGATGTGAATTCTAGTGATGCTCTAGAAGGGATAGAGGGCTGAGTGAGTGATGTGAATTCTAGTGATGCTCTAGAAGGGATAGAGAGCTGAGTGAGTGATGTGAATTCCAGTGATGCTCTAGAAGGGATGGAGAGAGCTGAGTGAGTGATGTGAATTCTAGTGATGTTCTAGAAGGGATAGAGAGCTGAGTGAGTGACGTAAATTCTAGTGATGCTCTAGAAGGGATAGAGAGCTGAGTGAGTGATGTGAATTCTAGTGATGTTCTAGAAGTGATAGGGAGCTGAGTGAGTGATGTGAATTCTAGTGATGTTCTAGAAGTGATAGGGAGCTGAGTGAGTGATGTGAATTCTAGTGATGCTCTAGAAGTGATAGGTGGCTGAGTGAGTAATGTGAATTATAGTGATGCTCTAGAAGGGATAGAGAGCTGAGTGAGTGACGTGAATTCCAGTGATGCTCTAGAAGGGATAGAGAGCTGAGTGATGTGAATTCTAGTGATGTTCTAGAAGGGATAGAGGGCTGAGCGAGTGATGTGAATTCTAGTGATGCTCTAGAAGGAAGGGATAGAGGGCTGAGTGAGTGATGTGAATTCTAGTGATGCTCTTGAAGGGATAGAGAGCTGAGTGAGTGTTGTGAATTCTAGTGATGCTCTAGAAGGGATAGAGAGCTGAGTGATGTGAATTCTAGTGATGCTCTAGAAGGGATAGAGGGCTGAGTGAGTGATGTGAATTCTAGTGATGTTCTAGAAGTGATAGAGAGCTGAGTGAGTGATGTGAATTCTAGTGATGCTCTAGAAGGGATAGAGGGCTGAGTGAGTGATGTGAATTCTAGTGATACTTCAGCCCCTTGGTGTTAGACTTTTAACCCTTATTATAGTAAGACTTGTTTAAAACTTATTTAAGATTTTAGATTCCTATATGTTGAATGTATGCACCATCCTGCCAAAGTAAATTCCGTGTCGGTGTGAACTTACATGGCGAATAAAACCCTTTCTGATTCTGATTCTGAGTGATGTGAATTCTAGTGATGCTCTAGAAGGGATAGAGCAGGGGTCGGGATCCTTTTTGGCTGAGAGAGCCATGAAAACCACATATTTTAAAATAAATTTCCGTGAGAGCCACATAATACATTTTTAACACTGAATACAACCAAATGCGTGTATTTTTAACCAAGACCACCAATTTTAGAATATAATAAGTCTCTGAATGTATCCCTTTTAATGACGTTGTTATACCAACAACCAATCATAAATAAAATACTTCTTACCATTAATGCTGCATGGTTTTGCTGATGGCTTTGTGGTCTGCTTGATACTCGCTTGCACTCTTTGACAGTAGCTCTTGGCGCATGCCTTCTTTCTGCTGTCCCCCGCTGGATATTTCGATGCCAATGTAGCATGGCGTGTGTCGAAGTGCCGCTCTTTATATTTGACCGTTCCATCGATGACATTTTATCACTGCATATTAGACGCACCGCAGAACCCGCTCTCTCTCTCTCCACAAAGGCGAATTCTTCCGTGCATTCGTGCTGAAATGTGCGGTACTCCTAATTTTTTTTTTAAACTTTTCGCCATCTTCCTCATCAAAATGGGTTTGCTCTGCATAAATGAGCTAGCTGACTATTTGATTCAAAGGACGGAAGTTTACTTCTTGACCTCACAACTTTCCGTAGGCTACCGCATCATCCTATAAAAAGTAGAGTTTTGGTGTCGGACAGCCGGGATTGGCTCCAGACACCTGCAACCCTGAGCAGGAGCGGTAGAAAAATTTGATGGATGGATTAAAATGCACGAGAGTGTTTTATATTTTAAACGTTATTTTAAACACTGTGACGTCCGTAATGTTTTACTTTAGTGTCAGTGGAATGATTCATTACTTATCATGTTAAGAAATGTCGGCTAAGATTTATTTGCGAGCCAGATGCAGTCATCAAAAGAGCCACAGCTGGCTCGTGAGCCATAAGTTGCCGACCCCTGGGCGTTAGAGAGCTGAGTAGTAGCCTCATAATCATCGGACGGCAGCCAGATCATGTTTTTGGCGGTATAATTTCGCTCAGCAACACCCACAACAACACCCACAACAACAACAACACCCACAACAACAACACCCACAACAACAACACCCACAACAACAACACCCACAACAACAACACCCACAACACCCACAACAACAACACCCACAACAACAACACCCACAACAACAACAACACCCACAACAACACCCACAACAACAACACCCACAACAACAACACCCAGAACAACAACAACACCCACAACAACACCCACAACAACAACAACACCCACAACAACAACAACACCCACAACACCAACAACAACACCCACAACAACAACAACAACATCACGCACAATCGAGTAGCTGCTGACGTCGCCGCCGGTAATCAGAACAATCAAACAACAACAACACCCACAACAACAACAACACCCAGCACTAACAGCAACAGCCTCATTCTTTAGGGTGTGTGGGTGGGTGGGTGGATGTGTGGGTGGTGGATGGGTGGGTGGGTGTGTGGGTGGGTGGGTGTGTGGGTGGGTGGATGTGTGCGTGGGTGGAAGTGTGGGTGGTGGATGTGTGGGTGGATGTGTGGATGGGTGGAAGTGTGGGTGGTGGAAGTGTGGGTGGGTGGAAGTGTGGGTGGTGGAAGTGTGGGTGGGTGGAAGTGTGGGTGGAAGTGTGGGTGCTGGATGTGTGGGTGGGTAGATGTGTGGGTGGGTGGATGTGTGGGTGGGTGGATGTGTGAGTGGAAGTGTGGGTGGGTGGATGTGTGGGTGGAAGTGTGGGTGGGTGGATGTGTGGGTGGGTGGATGTGTGGGTGGGTGGAAGTGTGGGTGGGTGGATGTGTGGGTGGTGGAAGTGTGGGTGGGTGGAAGTGTGGGTGGAAGTGTGGGTGCTGGATGTGTGGGTGGTGGATGTGAGGGTGGGTGGATGTGTGGGTGGGTGGAAGTGTGGGTGGGTGGATGTGTGGGTGGTGGAAGTGTGGGTGGGTGGAAGCGTGGGTGGGTGGAAGTGTGGGTGGAAGTGTGGGTGGGTGGATGTGTGGGTGGGTGGAAGTGTGGGTGGGTGGATGTGTGGGTGGGTGGAAGCGTGGGTGGGTGGAAGTGTGGGTGGAAGTGTGGGTGGGTGGAAGTGTGGGTGGAAGTGTGGGTGCTGGAATTGTGGGTGTGTGGAAGTGTGTGTGGGTGGATGTGTGGGTGTGTGGGTGGGTGTATGTGTGGGTGGAAGTGTGGGTAGGTGGAAGTGTGGGGGGAAGAGAGGTGAGGAGATCAACTCACTAATCCCCGCGCACAGTGAGGCCGCGCCCCCTCGCGAGTGTCCGCCGCTGTGACGTCACAATGGAGGCCGTGACGTCAAGGGGAAAAAAAAGAGGTTGGCCGCGGCGGGGGGTCACGTGACTCCCCAGGGGGCACGTGCACGCGGCGACCTCCCTGATTGGTCCTGCATGGGAACGTGGCGGCGTACGCCAATTATAGGTGAGGGGAGGGGCGGGGGGGGAGGAGGGGGGAGGGGGGAGGGGCTGTGTATCCCCCCTCCCCCCACCCTCGGTTAGTCTCACCCCCCCCTCCCTCCCCCCGTCACTCTTCACGTGCCACTCGCTAATTACCCCCTAATCATTAAGCCTAAGCCTCCCGCTCTCCCTTGTAGGCATTCTCAATGTGGACTCGGCACAGTGGGGGGGGGGGGTGGGGGGTGAGGAAGTGAGGTGGTAGTGGGGGGGGGGAGGGTGGGGGGATTTGTGGGTGGGGTGGCCGGGGTTTTGACAAAGCCGAGAGTCTCCCACGTGACAAAGCGTCGGTGTCTCTCCGTGTGGAAGCGTCGGAAAAACGAATTTATATAAAAAAAATGAAAAAATATTTTTAAAAAACATTTTTAAACTTTTGCATCGTGAGAATCCGCTCGTTACTCTTTGCCTCTTTGGGTAAAGTCGCGAAGGTCGACAAGATGATAGATCACGGGAGCTATGGATCACCAATGCGATACATTATCACGTATTCTGATGATAGCGTGGTGCTGCTGCTGATGCTGCTACTAATATTGTTACTCCTGCCACGATGGACTGACTCGTGCAGCGAGCGAACTATGCCGCGTTCAGTGATGAAGTTAAAACCTTCCGATTGCGAGCACCTTCATTTGCGAGTGTTTTGCAAGACGTGCCGTCAAATGTTTAAGTGAATGTTAACTTAAATGTTGATTTAAAGCTTCCGTGACTGCAGCGATTCATGTTCTTAGCTCTTTCCGTAAAGTCACGTTGAAGGGAAACAATAAAACAATATAAAATATATATAAAATAATAAAATATACATTAAAACAATAAAATTTCTCACGACCATAACACAAACGGTCATCATTATCAGGTGATCACCGTTTGTGTTATGGTCGAAACGTCGTGAGAATTTTTTATTGTTTTATATATATTTTATTCATATTCTTAGTTTTTTCGGTAAAGTCACGTTGAAGAGAAACAACAAAATGATAAAATATATATATAAAACAATAATATATAAAAACAATAATATATTTTATTATTTTGTTGTTTCTCTTCAACGTGACTTTACCGAAAAAACTAAGAATATGAATTACTGCAGTCACGAAAGCTTTAAATCAAAATATATATTTTATCATTTTATTGTTTCCCTTCAACGTGACTGTACCGTTTGTGTTATGGTCGAAACGTCGTGAGAATTGTTATTGTTTTATATATATATTTTATATTATTTTATTGTTTCCCTTCAACGTGACTTTGCCGAAAGAGCCAAGACTATGAATCTTGACTTGACGAACGGGCGAGGTTGCCTTGAAGTACGAGCAGTGAACGTGAACACGCTTCGTACTGCCCAGCGTTACGTGATCACAACTGGCGCACGAGTGCTTTGATATACGAGCGATTTGGATGACGAAGATGCGTGTTTCCGGAAGGAATTGTGCTTTGCCATCCAAGGTTTTACTGTGACATATGTTATGTATCTCGCTATTTTTTTTTATTTCTACGTTTGAAGCTTTCGTGACTGCAAGGATTCATACTCTTTGGTGGGGTTTTTTTGTCGGTAAAGTAAACGCGTAAAACAACTAAATTAAATCACGACGTTTCGGAGGCAACACAAGCTTCCGTCTTCAGGTGGAACAGTCACAGCAGAATAGCTGGATCAGGTGGAACAGTCACAGCAACATAGCTGTATCAGGTGGAACAAGTCACAACAAAGTAGCTGTAGCAGGTGGAACAGTCACAACAAAGTAGCTGTATCAGGTGGAACAGTCACAGCAAAATTAGCTGTATCAGGTGGAACAAGTCACAACAAAGTAGCTGTATCAGGTGGAACAGTCACAGCAAAATAGCTGTATCAGGTGGAACAGTCACAGCAAAATAGCTGTATCAGGTGGAACAGTCACAACAAAGTAGCTGTATCAGGTGGAACAGTCACAGCAAAGTAGCTGTATCAGGTGGAACAGTCACAACAAAGTAGCTGTATCAGGTGGAACAGTCACAGCAAAGTAGCTGTATCAGGTGGAACAGTCACAACAAAGTAGCTGTATCAGGTGGAACAGTCACAGCAAAGTAGCTGTATCAGGTGGAACAGTTACAGCAAAGTAGCTGTATCAGGTGGAACAGTCACAGCAAAGTTGCTGTATCAGGTGGAACAGTCACAGCAAAGTAGCTGTATCAGGTGGAACAGTTACAGCAAAGTAGCTGTATCAGGTGGAACAGTCACAGCAAAGTAGCTGTATCAGGTGGAACAGTCACAGCAAAGTAGCTGTATCAGGTGGAACAGTCACAACAAAGTAGCTGTATCAGGTGGAACAGTCACAGCAAAGTAGCTGTATCAGGTGGAACAGTCACAACAAAGTAGCTGTATCAGGAGGAACAGTCACAGCAAAGTAGCTGTATCAGGTGGAACAGTCACAACAAAGTAGCTGTATCAGGTGGAACAGTCACAGCAAAGTAGCTGTATCAGGTGGAACAGTCACAGCAAAGTAGCTGTGTCAGGTAGAACGGTCACAGCAAAATAGCTGATACAGCTATAGCGGATACAGCAAAATAGCTGTATCAGCAATAGCTGTATCAGCTATTTGGCTGTGACTGTTCCTGGTCCGTACGTCCAAGTCGCCTGTTTGGACCGATAGGCATAAGTTCAACCGCCACGCAGGAAGTGGCATCCACATGTTAGAATCAGTGGCTCCTACATCTGTAGAACATGAAAAACCAGTGGCATCTACATCTGTAGAACGTGAAGAACCAGTGGCATCTACATCTGTAGAACGTGAAGAACCAGTGGCATCTATATTTGCAGAACATGAAGAACCAGTAGCATCTACATCTGTAAAACGTGAAGAACCAGTGGCATCTACATCTTAGAATCAGTGGCATCTACATCTATAGAACGTGAAGAACCAGTGGCATCTACATCTGCAGAACGTGAACAACCAGTGGCATCTACATCTGCAGAACGTGAAGAACCAGTGGCATCTACATCTGTAGAACGTGAAGAACCAGTGGCATCTACATCTACAGAACGTGAACAACCAGTGGCATCTACATCTGTAGAACGTGAAGACTCAGTGGCATCTACATCTGCAGAACGTGAACAACCAGTGGCTCCTACATCTGCAGAACATGAAGAACCAGTGGCATCTACATCTTAGAATCAGTGGCTCCTACATCCACAGAACGTGAAGAACCAGTGGCATCTACATCTACAGAACGTGAAGAACCAGTGGCATCTACATCTACAGAATGTGAAGAACCAGTGGCATCTACATCTACAGAATGTGAAGAACCAGTGGCATCTACATCTGTAGAACATGAAGAACCAGTGGCATCTACATCTCCAGAACGTGAAGAACCAGTGGCATCTACATCTGCAGAACATGAAGAACCAGTGGCTCCTACATCAACAGAACGTGAAGAACCAGTGGCATCTACATCTGTAGAATGTGAAGAACCAGTGGTATCTACATCTACAGAACGTGAAGAACCAGTGGCATCTACATCTGTAGAACATGAAGAACCAGTGGCATCTACATCTCCAGAACGTGAACAACCAGTGGCATCTACATCTGTACAACGTGAAGAACCAGTGGCATCTACATCTGCAGAACATGAAGAACCAGTGGCTCCTACATCAACAAAACGTGAAGAACCAGTGGCATCTACATCTGTAGAACGTGAAGAACCAGTGGCATCAACATCTGCAGAACGTGAAGAACCAGTGGCATCTACATCTGCAGAACGTGAAGAATCAGTGGCATCTACATCTGCAGAACATGAAGAACCAGTGGCATCTACATCTGCAGAACGTGAAGAACCAGTGGCATTTACATCTGTAGAACCTGAAGAACCAGTGGCATCTACATCTGTAGAACGTGAAGAACCAGTGGCATCTACATCTGCAGAACATGAAGAACCAGTGGCATCTACATCTGTATAACGTGAAGAACCAGTGGCATCTACATCTGCAAAACGTGAAGAACCAGTGGCATCTACATCTGCAAAACGTGAAGAACCAGTGGCATCTACATCTGCAGAACGTGAAGAACCAGTGGCATCTACATCTGTAGAACGTGAAGAACCAGTGGCATCTACATCTGCAGAACATGAAGAACCAACAGTGTCTACATCTGTAGAACATGAAGAACCAGTGGCATCTACATCTGCAGAACGTGAAGAACCAGTGGCATCTACATCTGGAGAACGTGAAGAATCAGTGGCATCTACATCTGGAGAACATGAAGAACCAGTGGCATCTACATCTGCAGAACGTTAAGAATCAGTGGCATCTACATCTACAGAACGTGAAGAACCAGTGGCATCTACATCTGCAAAACGTGAAGAACCAGTGGCATCTACATCTGCAGAACGTGAAGAACCAGTGGTATCTACATCTGTAGAACGTGAAGAACCAGTGGCATCTACATCTGTAGAACGTGAAGAACCAGTGGCATCTACATCTGCAGAACATGAAGAACCAACAGTGTCTACATCTGTAGAACATGAAGAACCAGTGGCATCTACATCTGTAGAACGTGAAGAACCAGTGGCATCTACATCTGTAGAACGTGAAGAACCAGTGGCATCTACATCTGTAGAACGTGAAGAACCAGTGGCATCTACATCTGCAGAACGTGAAGAACCAGTGGCATCTACATCTGCAGAACGTGAAGAACCAGTGGCATCTACATCTGGAGAACATGAAGAACCAGTGCCATCTACATCTGCAGAACGTTAAGAATCAGTGGCATCTACATCTACAGAACGTAAAGAACCAGTGGCATCTACATCTCCAAAACGTGAAGAACCAGTGGCATCTACATCAGCAGAACGTGAAGAACCAGTGGCATCTACATCTGTAGAACGTGAAGAACCAGTGGCATCTACATCTGTAGAACGTGAAGAACCAGTGGCATCTACATCTGCAGAACATGAAAAACCAACAGTGTCTACATCTGTAGAACATGAAGAACCAGTGGCATCTACATCTGTAGAACATGAAGAACCAGTGGCATCTACATCTGTAGAACGTGAAGAACCAGTGGCATCTACATCTGTAGAACGTGAAGAACCAGTGGCATCTACATCTGTAGAACGTGAAGAACCAGTGGCATCTACATCTGCAGAACGTGAAGAACCAGTGGCATCTACATCTGCAGAACGTGAAGAACCAGTGGCATCTACATCTACAGAACGTGAAGAACAAGTGGCATCTACATCTGAAAAACGTGAAGAACCAGTGGCATCTACATCTGCAGAACGTGAAGAACCAGTGACATCTACATCTGTAGAACGTGAAGAACCAGTGGCATCTACATCTGTAGAACGTGAAGAACCAATGGCATCTACATCTGCAGAACATGAAGAACCAACAGTGTCTACATCTGTAGAACATGAAGAACCAGTGGCATCTACATCTGTAGAACGTGAAGAACCAGTGGCATTTACATCTGCAGAACGTGAAGAACCAGTGGCATCTACATCTGCAGAACGTGAAGAACCAGTAGCATCTACATCTGTATAACGTGAAGAACCAGTGGCATCTACATCTGTAGAATGTGAAGAACCAATGGCATCTACATCTGCAGAACATGAAGAACCAACAGTGTCTACATCTGTAGAACATGAAGAACCAGTGGCATCTACATCTGTAGAACGTGAAGAACCAGTGGCATTTACATCTGCAGAACGTGAAGAACAAGTGGCATCTACATCTGCAGAACGTGAAGAACCAGTAGCATCTACATCTGTATAACGTGAAGAACCAGTGGCATCTACATCTGTAGAATGTGAAGAACCAGTGGCATCTACATCTACAGAACGCGAAGAACCAGTGGCATCTACATCTGTAGAACATGAAGAACCAGTGGCATCTACATCTGCAGAACGTGAAGAACCAGTGGCATCTACATCTGCAGAACGTGAAGAACCAGTGGCATCTACATCTGCAGAACGTGAAGAACCAGTGGCATCTACATCTGTAGAACGTGAAGAACCAGTAGTTTATAGTGTAGTGTATAATGTAGTGTATAATGTAGTGTATAGTGTAGTGTATAATGTAGTGTATAGTGTAGTGTGCAATGTAGTGTATAATGTAGTGTATAATGTAGTGTATAGTGTAGTGTATAATGTAGTGTATATTGTAGTGTATAGTGTAGTGTGTAATGTAGTGTATAGTGTAGTGTATAGTGTAGTGTATAATGTAGTGTATACTGTAATGTATAGTGTAGTCTATAGTAGTGTAGTGTATATTGTAGTGTATAATGTAGTACATAATGTAGTGTATAGTGTAGTGTACAGCGTAGTTCTGTACACGCCGTACAATGCGTTTGGAATCGACGGTGGGGGCTACGGTTGGAACTCACGTTACACAACAACAACAACAACAAAAAACGACTTACGGACAGGCCTCTGGAACCAAACTCGTTCGTAAGTCGAGGGAGGGGGGGTTCCTTCCACGAACATCGCAGCTCAGTTGGGGCTTCACACCCAGCGCCTGGTGGGCAAGGGAACACATTTGGCGATGTAGTGCAGGGCGATTGGGCGGCACCGCGTATGAGTGCGCTCACTCGGGACTCCTGCTTCGACTACCACGGGGAAAGATTCGAGGGTCAACGCGTTGACAGTGCCGGCCGAACAAGCGTGAGACCCTTTCGATTTAAAGCTGGTCGTGACTGCGAGGATTCATCTTCTTTGGTTCTTTCGGTAAGGTCACCACGTAGAATGAGAATAAAATAATAAATTGATAAAGCTGGTCGTGACTGCGAGGATTCATCTTCTTTGGTTCTTTCGGTAAAGTCACCACGTAGAATGAGAATAAAATAATAAATTGATAAAGCTTTCGTGACTGCGAGGATTCATCTTCTTTGGTTCTTTCGGTAAAGTCACCACGTAGAATGAGAATAAAATAATAAATTGATAAAGCTTTCGTGACTGCGAGGATTCATCTTCTTTGGTTCTTTCGGTAAAGTCACCACGTAGAATGAGAATAAAATAATAAATTGATAAAATAAAATAACAACAATAATATTCTCACGACGTTTCGGCCACAACACAAGCGGCCTTCATCAGGTGAAGGGGACGAGACTGTCTGGTAGGACAGCGCTGGAGTGAAAAAGCCACGCTCAGATCGCGACCTTTAAGCTGTGTGAGAAGAAACAAAGCGCCTTGACAAAGGAATTAGCATAGAATTTAGCATTGAAATGGCTGAGTGATTAGCTTGTGACTGGTCACAGAAATGGCTACGTTAAAGTTAAAGCATATACATCCGCAGAGGCACCCCTTGACAAAGGAATTAGCATAGAATTTAGCATTGAAATGGCTGAGTGATTAGCTTGTGACTGGTCACAGAAATGGCTATGTTAAAGTTAAAGCATACACATCCGCAGAGGCACCCCTTGACAAAGGAATTAGCATAGAATTTAGCATTGAAATAGCTAAGTTAAAGCATACACATGACCAGTCACAAGCCATTTCAATGCTTAATTCTATGCTAATTCCTTTGTCAAGGCGCTTTGTTTCCTCTCACACAGCTTAAAGGTCGCGATCTGAGCGTGGCTTTTTCACTCCAGCGCTGTCCTACCAGACAGTCTCGTCCCCTTCACCTGATGAAGGCCGCTTGTGTTGTGGCCGAAACGTCGCGAGAATATTATTGTTGTTATTTTACTTTATCAATTTCATTATTTTATTCTCATTCTACGTGGACGGTGACTTTACCGAAAGAACCAAAGAGGAAGCGTGAGACCCTCTTGATAAGTGTCGAGACTTCGCCTTCGTCTCTTTCGTTCTCTTCGCTTTGCTCTGAAGCGTCCCCCGGGGGGGCATTCAGACGGACCTCGCCTTGCGCCGACTGAGCGTGGAACCAGCAGCGATGGGCCAGGACACGCGGCCTGGGATTGTGGCTCGTTGATTGATCGCAGTTCGCATCCTGAAAACCAGGTTCCCCGGCTCCCACGCGGGGCCCCCCACCTCTCCCCCCCACCTCTCCCCCCACCACCTCTCCCCCCACCACCTCTCCCCCCCACCACCTCTCCCCCCCCCCACCTCCTCGAAGCCCATTGTGTAACCACAGAAAGGCCATTCTTTGACGAGGAAATGAACTCATGGACAATTGTTTCTTAATTGTGGCAACGTGAACTTCACAACACGGACACAATTCTACACACACACTCACATACACACATAAACAATCACCCACACATACACAAACACAATCACACACACACACAATCACACACACAATCACACACACACATACACAATCACACACACTCATACACAATCACACACACTCACACACACATACACACAAACACACATACACAATCACACACACTCACACACACAATTCTACACACACACAATCACACACACACTCACACACAATTCTACACACACAATCACACACACACACACAATCACACACACAATCTAACACAATCACACACACACAATCACACACACAATCACACACAATTCTACACAATAACAACAACCGCCATTCGCCACTAAGTGGCGGTGACGTCACCACGACGCTTGTGCCAGGCTATGTGCACCTTGAGGCCACGTGGAGTGTCGAACGCCCGCTGGCAGGAGGTCACGGGGCAGACCCAGGTGCCACGGGTCGACTGACTGAGATGACTGGCTGATGCACCACCTGTGCCACCTACTGTGCCAACCTGCTGTGCTTTAGCCACCCGGCGCTCCGCTCGTTGTTGTGAGCGTCGCTCCTCCGCCCTCCGTTGTTGTTGGAGGGCGACTGCCTCCAACTGCCCAGTAGCGTCCTTCACGAGCCTCCTCCACAGAGGCCGATCTTGACACCGCTGGTACCGGTCATCGGCAAGTCCACTCAGCTCCACGTCCTCCTGTACCACGTCACTCCATCTCTTCTCTAGCCCGTGCCGCGCCCGTTTAGCCCCCTCGATCCGGCCGAACAAAAGCTGTTTCGGCATGCGGTGGCTGGGCATGCGGGCTACATAACCCAGCCATACACACACACACACAATCATACACACACGCACACATACACACATATATACACACACACACAATCATACACACAGGCACACATACACATATACACACACACACAATCAGACACACACGCACACATACACACATATACACACACACACAATGGCACACATGCATCTACATTAATTTGTACACACATACACACGTGTACACAATTTTGCACACGCACAAAAAAAGGAGAGACAAAGGTCCCCCGTGTAGCCTCTAACAGGCTGTAGGGGCAAGTGCTGTGAGTAGCAGCAGCAGCTGTGAAGGCTACCGGCACTGTGGCACACGAGGGGGTGGGTGGCCAGCACCACGCCCGGCCGCCTTTGTCTCCCCAGTGGCGATGTTCACTACACACCGCACCAGGTGACTCATTTGGGGCTGAGTCGACCTAGGGGAGAGGCGGACGCAGCGCGTGACGGGTCAACCCATTTGTGTGTTAGGAATGGGGAGGGGGGGGGGTGAAGGATGAGGGTGGGGGGGATGAATGGTTTCTCCCGCAGCCTTGATGACTTTTCTGTCACGTGATCTGCGTGCACCTGAAACCAATTAACTCTGGTTAATTGGTAGGGGGTGGACGGTCCCCCACCCCGCATCCCCCTCCACCCTCCCCTTCAAACCCGGCTCGATTGCCAGCTCATTCGTTAACAATTAGCGCTGATTACCCACAGCGTAGGGTACTGGGGTGATGTGGGGGAGTCAGGGTGTGGATTAATCGCCTTCACGTCGGAGCTGATCTAGAGGTTGCACAGTGCCCGGGTGGATTCATTTCTTTTACTCAGTGGAGCCTCTGTGTCTGTGGGTCTCTGTGCGAGTCTGTGAGTCTCTGTGTGAGTCTGTGCGAGTCTCTGTGCGAGTCTGTGGGTCTCTGTGTGAGTCTGTGGGTCTCTGTGAGAGTCTGTGAGTCTCTGTGTCTCTCTGTGAGAGTCTGTGAGTCTCTGTGTCTGTGGGTCTCTGTGAGTCTGTGGGTCTCTGTGTGAGTCTGTGGGTCTCTGCGTGAGTCTGTGGGTCTCTGAGTCTGTGGGTCTCTGTGTGAGGAGTCTGTGGGTCTCTGTGTGATGAGTCTATGGGTCTCTGTGTGATGAGTCTATGGGTCTCTGTGTGAGTAGTCTATGGGTCTCTGTGTGATGAGTCTGTGGGTCTCTGTGTGATGAGTCTATGGGTCTCTGTGTGATGAGTCTATGGGTCTCTGTGTGATGAGTCTGTGGGTCTCTGTGTGGTGAGTCTGTGGGTCTCTGTGTGATGAGTCTGTGGGTCTCTGTGTGATGAGTCTATGGGTCTCTGTGTGATGAGTCTGTGGGTCTCTGTGTGAGTAGTCTATGGGTTTCTGTGTGATGAGTCTATGAGTCTCTGTGTGATGAGTCTATGGGTCTCTGTGTGATGAGTCTATGGGTCTCTGTGTGATGAGTCTGTGGGTCTCTGTGGGATGAGTCTGTGGGTCTCTGTGTGAGTAGTCTATGGGTCTCTTTGTGATGAGTCTATGGGTCTCTGTGTGATGAGTCTATGGGTCTCTTTGTGATGAGTCTATGAGTCTCTGTGTGATGAGTCTATGGGTCTCTGTGTGAGTAGTCTGTGGGTCCCTCCCTCACACTATTTTCACCATCACTCCCACGAGTCTAAACAAGTGGAGGCAATCACAGAATTCCACAGATTTCTAATCAGCGGCACTGCCGCCCCTGATAATTATCAGCAGTTTCCGCCAATTACCGCTGCTATAGTTTGCGCTCGGCTCATTAACTCATCAACATCACAAACTTGGTAATGGGCACTCGATCATTGATCACATTTAGACTCCCCCACCCACCACCCCCTATCCACCCACACTTTAGTTTGTTTAGCTGAGCTAATGTTGTTTTAACTTTGTATATTTTTTTAATGCTTTTTTGTTCTTTGCGTAAGCCGACGGCGTGCGTTGAGTGTTCACAACACCACGTGGCAAAATTGTTTTTCACAGACGACGTTTCGAGTAATGGAGCCCCGTCTCTCTTCGTGGCAAGCCGTGAGAGAGTGAGACACAGAGACCCATAGACTCATCACATGGAGACCCATAGACTCATCACACGTAGACCCATAGACTCATCACACAGAGACCCATAGACTCATCACACAGAGACCCACAGACTCACCACACAGAGACCCACAGACTCACCACACAGAGACCCATAGACTCATCACACAAGAGACTCACAGACTCATCACACAGAGACCCACAGACTCACCACACAGAGACCCACAGACTCACCACACAGAGACCCATAGACTCATCACACAGAGACCCACAGACTCATCACACAGAGACTCACAGACTCATCACACAGAGACCCAGACTCACCACACAGAGACCCATAGACTCATCACACAGAGACCCACAGACTCATCACACAGAGACTCACAGACTCATCACACAGAGACCCACAGACTCACACACAGAGACCCATAGACTCACCACACAGAGACCCACAGACTCACCACACAGAGACCCACAGACTCACCACACAGAGACCCACAGACTCAACACACAGAGACCCACAGACTCACCACACAGAGACCCATAGACTTATCACACAAAGACCCACAGACTCACCACACAGAGACCCACAGACTCACCACCACAGAGACCCACAACTCATCACACAGAGACCCACAGACTCACCACACAGAGACCCACAGACTCATTACACAGAGACTCACAGACTCACCACAAAGAGACCCACAGACTCACCACACAGAGACCCACAGACTCACCCCACAGAGACCCACAGACTCACCACACAGAGACTCACAGACTCACCACACAGAGACCCATAGACTCATCACACAGAGACCCACAGACTCATCACACAGAGACTCACAGACTCATCACACAGAGACCCACAGACTCACCACACAGAGACCCACAGACTCACCACACAGAGACCCATAGACTCATCACACAGAGACCCACAGACTCATCACACAGAGACTCACAGACTCATCACACAGAGACCCAGACTCACCACACAGAGACCCACAGACTCACCACACAGAGACCCACAGACTCACCACACAGAGACCCACAGACTCAACACACAGATACCCACAGACTCACCACACAGAGACCCATAGACTTATCACACAAAGACCCACAGACTCACCACACAGAGACCCACAGACTCACCACACAGAGACCCACAGACTCACCACCACAGAGACCCACAACTCATCACACAGAGACCCACAGACTCACCACACAGAGACCCACAGACTCACCACACAGAGACCCATAGACTCATCACACAGAGACCCACAGACTCACCACACAGAGACCCACAGACTCATTACATAGAGACCCACAGACTCATTCCACAAGAGACCCACAGACTCACCACACAGAGACCTACAGACTCACACAGATTCTACGGCTCTCTGTGAGATTCTGTGGGTCACTGATGCATTGCTGCTAACCCAGAAGCTGAGTTCGATCCCTAACCATGTCACACACCTCCGATTAGCACGGTTGGCTACGTACGGTGTGAAAGAAGTTCAACACGGTAAGAAAATATAATGGTCACGTGACGGTGCAATTAGGCGTCGGGGCTCTGGGGATGGGGGGTGGGGGGGGATTCCATTGGTTTTGATTGGCTGCTCAGAATACTGCCCGCTAATGATTTTATAATGAGGGTTGCCGGTTCGGCATTTGGAATTGTGTCGGTGTGTGTGTCTGTCTGTGTGTGTGTCTGTGTGTGTGTCTGTGTGTGTGTCGGTGTGTGTGTGTGTCGGTGTGTGTGTGTCGGTGTGTGTGTGTCGGTGTGTGTGTGTGTCGGTGTGTGTGTGTCGGTGTGTGTGTGTCGGTGTGTGTGTGTGTCTGTGTGTGTGTCGGTGTGTGTGTGTCGGTGTGTGTGTGTGTCGGTGTGTGTGTGTCGGTGTGTGTGTGTGTCGGTGTGTGTGTCTGTCTGTGTGTGTGTCTGTCTGTGTGTGTGTCTGTCTGTGTGTGTGTCTGTGTGTGTGTGTGTCGGTGTGTGTGTGTCGGTGTGTGTGTGTGTCGGTGTGTTTGTCGGTGTGTGTGTGTCGGTGTGTGTGTGTGTCGGTGTGTGTGTGTCGGTGTGTGTGTGTCGGTGTGTGTGTGTGTCGGTGTGTGTCAATGTGTGTGTGTCGGTGTGTGTGTGTCGGTGTGTGTGTCAATGTGTGTATGCGTGTCGGTGTGTGTGTCGGTGTGTGTGTGTGTGTCGGTGTGTGTGTTTGTGTCGGTGTGTGTGTGTGTTTGTGTCGGTGTGTGTGTATGTTGGTGTGTGTGTGTCGGTGTGTGTGTGTGTGTCTGTGTGTGTGAGGAGCGATAGTGTAGCGGTTAGCGCTACGCTGCGCTATGAACCTGGCGACCCGGGTTCGATTCCCGCTCACGGCCAACACCAGTGACGATTATGTGAACCGGTCCCGGGCTTCCCCTAGGTCGACTCACCCTCAAATGAGTACCTGGTACGGTGTGTAAACATCGCCACTAGGGAGACAAAGGCGGTCGGGCGTGGTGCTGGCCACCCACCCCCTCGTGTACCGTTCCGGCCATCATAGACGCTCGCTAACAGCACTTTCCCCTACAGTCTGTTAAGGCTATATGGGGGATCTTTGTTATCTTTGTGTGTGGGTGTGTGTGTGTGTGCGTGTGTGTGCGTGTGTGTGCGTGTCGGTGTGTGTGTGTGTGTATCCACGTGTGTGGATTTTTGTGTGTCTGTGTGTGGGGAGCACTTGCCCCTACAGCCTGTTAGAGGCTACACGGGGGATCTTTATCTGCGTGTGCCAGACTGTAGGGGCAAGTGCTGTGAGTAGCGAGCAGCACCTATAGACACACAGACAAAGGTCCCCCGTGTAGCCTCTAACAGGCTGTAGGGGCAAGTGCTGTCGTTCACTCACGCTGCACACGGTGAGGCGTGCTCATTTTAAGGCTGAGCCCACCTAGGAGAGGGTCCAGGACCGGTTTATAAAAAAAAACAATCAGAGACGTGTGTCCATGACCGCTATTTTTTATTTATTTTTGTCGGAGTCGTGAGCAGTGAAGTCTCGCCTGTGGTTCATTTCAACCACCTGACGTCACCAGCCCCTCCCCCCCCATTCCCCCCCTCCGCCCCGCCCCCCGGTGGGCCCGCGGCTATTTAATTAACTAATTGATTGCCCCTAATTGGACAAATAAATAAAGCGGGCGGCCACATGAATGGGTGCGCACCACGTGATCAGAAGGAGACCGCGGAGGGTGGAAGGGAGAGGGTGGGGGGGAGGTGGGGGGGGAAGGGGGATAATTGGGAGGGGTCGAGCCCCCCCCCCCACACGAGCCCCTCCCCCCCACCCCCAGCCCCTCCCCCCCCAGTCACTTCCCCCCACCCCCAAAATCAGTCCCGAGATCACAGTCTGTTCCCACGCCCCGAGCAACTCAACAACACCAACAACTAGCACGGTGGCTGGCACGGTAGCTGGCACGGTGGCTGGCACGGTAGCTGGCACGGTGCCAGGCACGGTGCCAGCACGGTAGCTTGCACGGTACTAGCACGGTACGAGCACGTTGCTAGCACTCACACCAGCAAGTAGCACGGTACTAGCACGGTACTAGCACGGTGCTAGCACTCACACCAGCAAGTAGCACGGCACTAGCACGGTACTAGCACGGTGCTAGCACTCACACCAGCAAGTAGCACGCTACTAGCACGGTACGAACACGGTACTAGCACTCACACCAGCAACTAGCACGGTACTAGCACGGTACAAGCACGGTGCTAGCACTCACACCAGCAACTAGCACGGTACAAGCACGGTACTAGCACGGTGCTAGCACGGTACTAGCACTCACACCAGCAACTAGCACGGTACTAGCACGGTACGAGCACGGTACGAGCACTTATACCAGCAACTAGCACAGTAGCTTGCACGGTGCCAGCACGGTACTAGCACGGTGCTAGCACGGTACTAGCACGGTGCTAGCACGGTGCCAGCACGGTACTAGCACGGTACTAGCACGGTACTAGCACTCACACCAGCAACTAGCACGGTACCTTACACGGTGCCAGCACGGTACTAGCACGGTGCTAGCACGGTACTAGCACGGTGCTAGTAATAAACACCAGCACGGTACTAGCACGGTACTAGCACGGTACTAGCACTCACACCAGCAACTAGCACGGTAGCTTGCACGGTGCCAGCACGGTACTAGCACGGTGCTAGCACGGTGCCAGCACGGTACTAGCACGGTGCTAGCACGGTACTAGCACGGTGCTAGCACTCACACCAGCAACTAGCACGGTACTAGCACGGTACTAGCACTCACACCAGCAACGAGCACGGTACTAGCACGGTGGTAGCAGTCACACCAGCAACTAGCACGGTAGCTGTCACGGTACTAGCACGGTACTAGCACTCACACCAGCAACTAGCACGGTACTAGCACGGTACTAGCACTCACACCAGCAACTAGCACGGTACTAGCACTGTGCCAGAATGGTACTAGCACGGTACTAGCACTCACACCAGCAACTAGCACGGTAGCTGACATGGTACTAGCACGGTACTATCACGGTACAAGCACTCACACCAGCAACTAGCACGGTACTAGCACGGTACTAGCACTAACACCAGCAACTAGCACGGTACTAGCACGGTACGAGCACTCACACCAGCAACTAGCACGGTACAAGCACGGTACTAGCAGTCACACCAGCAACTAGCACGGTACTAGCACGGTACTAGCACTAACACCAGCAACTAGCACGGTACTAGCACGGTACGAGCACTCACACCAGCAACTAGCACGGTACAAGCACGGTACTAGCAGTCACACCAGCAACTAGCACGGTACTAGCACGGTACTAGCAGTCACACCAGCAACTAGCACGGTACTAGCACGGTACTAGCACTAACACCAGCAACTAGCACGGTACTAGCACGGTACGAGCACTCACACCAGGAACTAGCACGGTACAAGCACGGTACTAGCAGTCACACCAGCAACTAGCACGGTACTAGCACGGTACTAGCAGTCACACCAGGAACTAGCACGGTACAAGCACGGTACTAGCAGTCACACCAGCAACTAGCACGGTACTAGCACGGTACGAGCACTCACACCAGGAACTAGCACGGTACAAGCACGGTACTAGCAGTCACACCAGCAACTAGCACGGTACTAGCACGGTACTAGCATGGTACGAGCACGGTACGAGCACTCACACTAGCAACTAGTACGGTACTAGCACGGTACTAGCAGTCACACCAGCAGCTAGCACGGTACAAGCACGGTACTAGCAGTCACACCAGCAACTAGCACGGTACTAGCACGGTACTAGCACTAACACCAGCAACTAGCACGGTACTAGCACGGTACGAGCACTCACACCGGCAACTAGCACGGTACTAGCACGGTACTAGCAGTCACACCAGGAACTAGCAAGGTAGCTGGCCCGGTGCCAGCACGGTGCCAGCACGGTACTAGCACGGTACTAGCACGGTGCTAGCACTCACACCAGCAACTAGCACGGTAGCTAACAGGGTACTAGCACGGTACTAGCACTCACACGAGCAACTAGCACGGTAGCTAACACGGTACTAGCACAGTACTAGCACGGTACTAGCAGTCACACCAGCAACTAGCACGGTACTAGCACGGTACGAGCACTCACACCAGGAACTAGCACGGTACAAGCACGGTACTAGCAGTCACACCAGCAACTAGCACGGTACTAGCACGGTACTAGCATGGTACGAGCACGGTACGAGCACTCACACTAGCAACTAGTACGGTACTAGCACGGTACTAGCAGTCACACCAGCAGCTAGCACGGTACAAGCACGGTACTAGCAGTCACACCAGCAACTAGCACGGTACTAGCACGGTACTAGCACTAACACCAGCAACTAGCACGGTACTAGCACGGTACGAGCACTCACACCAGCAACTAGCACGGTACTAGCACGGTACTAGCAGTCACACCAGGAACTAGCAAGGTAGCTGGCCCGGTGCCAGCACGGTGCCAGCACGGTACTAGCACGGTACTAGCACGGTGCTAGCACTCACACCAGCAACTAGCACGGTAGCTAACAGGGTACTAGCACGGTACTAGCACTCACACGAGCAACTAGCACGGTAGCTAACACGGTACTAGCACAGTACTAGCACGGTACTAGCAGTCACACCAGCAACTACCACGGTACTAGCACGGTGCTAGCACGGACTAGCACGGTACTAGCACTCACACCAGCAACTAGCACGGTACTAGCACGGTACTAGCACGGTGCTAGCACGGTAGTAGCACTCACACCAGCAACTAGCACGGTACTAGCACGGTACTAGCACGGTGCTAGCACGGTACGAGCACTCACACCAGCAACTAGCACGATACAAGCACGGTACTAGCACGGTACTAGCACTCACACCAGCAACTAGCACGGTACTAGCACGGTACTAGCACTCACACCAGCAACTAGCACGGTACAAGCACGGTGCCAGCAGTCACACCAGCAACTAGCAAGGTAGCTGTCACGGTACTAGCACGGTGCTAGCACGGTACTAGCACTCACACCAGCAACTAGTACGGTAGCTAGCACGGTACTAGCACGGTGCTAGCACGATACTAGCACTCACACCAGCAACTAGCACGGTAGCTAGCACAGTACTAGCACGGTGCTAGCACGGTACGAGCACTCACACCAGCAATTAGCACGGTTCCTTGCACAGTGCTAGTACGGTACTAGCACGGTGCCAGCACGGTACTAGCACGGTACTAAAACTAGCACGGTACTAGCACGGTGCCAGCACGGTACTAGCACGGTACTAACACTAGCACGGTATTAGCACGGTACTGGCACTACTCCATACACGACAAAGATCCCCCGTGTAGCCTCTAACAGGCTGTAGGGGCAAGTGCTGTTAGCGAGTATAAGCGCCTGTGAAGGCTACCGGCACTGTGGCACACGAGGGGGTGGGTAGCCAGCAACCACGCCCGGCCGCCTTTGTCTCCCCAGTGGCGGTTTAATACTCCACCACTACCACCACCTTCACCACCACCACCACTTTCACAACCACCACCACCTTCACCACCTTCACCACCTTCACCACCTTCACCACCACCACCACCACCTTCACCACCACCACTACCACCTTCACCACCACCACATTCACCACCACCACCACCTTCACCACCTTCACCACCACCACCTTCACCACCTTCACCACCACCACTACCACCTTCACCACCACCACCTTCACAACCACCACCTTCACAACCACCACCACCACCTTCACCACCACCACCTTCACAACCACCACCTTCACAACCACCACCACCACCTTCACCACCACCACCTTCACAACCACCACCACCTTCACCACCAACACCACCACCACCACCACCACCTTCACCACCACCACCACCACCTTCACAACCACCACCACCTTCACCACCACCACCTTCACAACCACCACCACCTTCACCACCACCACCTTCACAACCACAACCACCACCTTCACAACCACCACCTTCACAACCACCACCACCACCACTACCTTCACCACCACCACCTTCACCACCACCACCACCTTCACCACCTTCACCACCACAGACAGGGACAGAGCTACAGAGAGACACAGAGGGAGTCAGATGTCGAGAGAGAGAGAGAGACACGCAGAGACAGGGAGACAGAGACAGGGAGACACGGACAGAGAGAGGTAGACAGACACGCAGAGACAGTGAGACAGAGACAGAGATAGAGACACGGACATAGAGACAGAGACAGACACGCAGAGACAGGGAGACAGAGATAGAGAGAGAGAGAGAGACACGGATAGAGAGACAGATACAGACATGGAGAGACAGTGAGACAGAGACACGGAGAGACAGAGAGACAGACACGCAGAGACAGGGAGACAGAAACAGGGAGACAGAGACAGAGAGAGACGGACAGAGAGACAGAGACAGACACGGAGAGACAGTGTGACAGAGACAAAGAGAGACAAAGAGACACGGACAGAGAGACAGAGACAGACACGGAGAGACAGTGTGACAGAGACAAAGAGAGACAAAGAGACACGGACAGAGAGACAGAGACAGACACGGAGAGACAGTGTGACAGAGACAAAGAGAGACAAAGAGACACGGACAGAGAGACAGAGACAGACACGGAGAGACAGTGTGACAGAGACAAAGAGAGACACGGATAGACAGTGAGACAGAGAGAGAGAGACAGAGAAACTGAGACAGAGAGAGAGACACGGATAGAAAGAGAGACAGAGAGACACGGAGAGACAGGGAGACAGAGACAGAGAGACAGACACAGAGAAAGACCCAGAGAGACAGAGATACCGAGAGAGACAGAGAGACACGGAGAGACAGGGAGACAGAGACAGAGAGACACCCAGGGAGACAGAGACTGACAGAGAGACACGGAGAGACAGGGAGACAGAGACATAGAGAGACCAGGGAGACAGAGAGACAGAGAGACACGGAGAGACAGGGAGACAGAGACAGAGAGACACCCAGGGAGACAGAGAGAGACAGAGAGAGACATAGAGAGACCAGGGAGACAGAGAGACAGAGAGACACGGAGAGACAGGGAGACAGAGACAGAGAGACACCCAGGGAGACAGAGACTGACAGAGAGACACGGAGAGACAGGGAGACAGAGACATAGAGAGACCAGGGAGACAGAAAGACAGAGAGACACGGAGAGACAGGGAGACAGAGACAGAGAGACACCCAGGGAGACAGAGAGAGACAGAGAGAGACACAGGGAGACATCAAGTTGGAGACAGAGAGACGACTATTTAAACTATTAACTGGACGCGTTTTATTTCACACTCCAGCTGTGAGCTGTGATGCCCCAATGAGCGGCTGTGTCAAGCGGCTCAGCATCAGAAGCGACATTCCTGGCCGTCACCAATGATAGCAGCTCAACCACGTGGTGGCTTTATCATCATCATCACCTCCATCATCATCATCATGATCACCTCCATCATCATCATCGCCTCCATCATCATGATCACCTCCATCATCATCATCACCTCCATCAGCATCATCATCGCCTCCATCATCATCATCACCTCCATCATCATCATCACCATCACCTCCATCATCATCATCACCTCCATCACCATCATCATCACCATCACCTCCATTATCACCTCCATCATCATCATCATCACCATCACCTCCATCATCATCATCACCTCCATCATCATCACCACCTCCATCATCATCATCATCACCTCCATCATCATCATCATCACGTCCATCATCATCACAATCATCATCACCTCCATCATCATCACGTCCATCATCATCATCATCACGTCCATCATCATCACGTCCATCATCATCACCTCCATCATCATCACCTCCATCATCATCACCTCCATCATCATCACCTCCATCATTATCATCACCTCCATCATTATCATCATCACCTCCATCATCATCACCTCCATCATCATCACGTCCATCATCACCATCATCACCTCCATCATCATCACGTCCATCATCATCATCATCACGTCCATCATCATCACGTCCATCATCATCACCTCCATCATCATCACGTCCATCATCATCATCACCTCCATCATCATCATCACCTCCATCACCATCACCTCCATCATCACCATCATCATCATCACCATCATCATCACCTTCATCATCATCACCATCATCATCACCTCCATCATCATCATCACCTCCATCACCATCACCTCCATCATCATCATCTTCATCATCATCACTTCCATCATCATCACCTCCATCATCATCATCCATCACCTCCATCATCACCTCCATCATCATCATCCATCACCTTCATCATCATCATCATCACCTCCATCATCATCACCTCCATCATCATCATCACCTCCATTATCTACATCATCATCACCTCCATCATCACATCATCCATCACCTCCATCATCATCACTTCCATCATCATCACCTCCATCATCATCCATCACCTCCATCATCATCATCATCATCCATCACCTCCATCATCATCATCACCTCCATCATCTACATCATCATCACCTCCATCATCACATCATCCATCACCTCCATCATCATCACCTCCATCATCATCACCTCCATCATGGAGGGTGATCATCATCATGGTGATGATGCTGATGATGATGTAGATGATGGTGATGCTGATGATGATATAGGTGATGGTGATGATGCTGATGATGATGGAGGTGATGGTGATGGAGGTGATGATGATGGAGGTGATGATGATGCTGATGCTGATGATGGAGATGATGCTGATGATGATGATGCTGATGATGATGGAGGTGATGGTGATGCTGATGATGGTGATGCTGATGATGGGAGGAGTTGGGGGGTAGGGGGCTCTGAATCGCCTGAACCCTCTGTGACGTCACAGCCCCCCACATCCGCCCTTTGTCCCCCCCCTCCCCCCAGCGTGGGAAGTGTCGCCCACTTCCGGGTCCAGTGGAGCAGAATGGGATTGAGGGGCGGGGCCGTGGGAGACGGGGGGGGGTGAGGAGGGGGGTGGTGAGTGGTGAGTAGAGTGGTGAGTAGAGTGGTGAGTGGTGAGTAGAGTGGTGAGTGGTGAGTAGAGTGGTGAGTGGTGAGTAGAGTGGTGAGTAGAGTGGTGAGTGATGAGTGGTGAGTAGTGGTGAGTAGAGTGGTGAGTGGTGAGTAGAGTGGTGAGTAGAGTGGTGAGTGGTGAGTAGAGTGATGAGTGGTGAGTAGTGGTGAGTAGAGTGGTGAGTAGTGGTGAGTGGAGTGGTGAGTGGTGAGTAGAGTGGTGAGTAGAGTGGTGAGTGGTGAGTAGAGTGGTGAGTAGAGTGGTGAGTGGTGAGTAGAGTGGTGAGTAGTGGTGAGTGGTGAGTAGAGTGGTGAGTGGTTAGTAGAGTGGTGAGTAGAGTGGTGAGTGGTGAGTAGAGTGGTGAGTAGTGGTGAGTGGTGAGTAGAGTGGTGAGTGGTGAGTAGAGTGGTGAGTAGAGTGGTGAGTGGTGAGTAGTGGTGAGTAGAGTGGTGAGTAGAGTGGTGAGTGGTGAGTAGTGGTGAGTAGAGTGGTGAGTGGTGAGTAGAGTGGTGAGTAGTGGTGAGTGGTGAGTTGTGAGTAGAGTGGTGAGTAGTGGTGAGTGGGGTGGTGAGTAGTGGTGAGTAGTGGTGAGTGGTGGTGAGTGGTGAGTGGTGAGTAGAGTGGTGAGTGGTGAGTAGAATGGTGAGTAGAGTGGTGAGTGGTGAGTAGCGTGGTGAGTAGAGTGGTGAGTAGAGTGGTGAGTGGTGAGTAGAGTGGTGAGTAGAGTGGTGAGTGGTGAGTAGAGTGGTGAGTGGTGAGTAGAGTGGTGAGGTGGTGAGTAGAGTGGTGAGTAGTGGTGAGTAGAGTGGTGAGTGGTGAGTATAGTGGTGAGTGGTGAGTAGAGTGGTGAGTGGTGAGTAGTGGTGAGAAGAGTGGTGAGTGGTGAGTGGTGAGTAGAGTGGTGAGTAGAGTGGTGAGTGGTGAGTAGAGTGGTGAGGGTTGAGTGGTGAGTAGAGTGGTGAGTAGAGTGGTGAGTAGAGTGGTGAGTGGTGAGTAGAGTGGTGAGTGGTGTGGTGGGTAGAGTGATGAGTGGTGAGTAGAATGGTGAGTGGTGAGTAAAGTGGTGAGTAGAGTGGTGAGTAGAGTGGTGAGTGGTGAGTAGAGTGGTGAGTGATGAGTGGTGAGTAGTGGTGAGTAGAGTGGTGAGTAGTGGTGAGTAGAGTGGTGAGTGGTGAGAAGAGTGGTGAGTGGTGGTGAGTAGAGTGGTGAGTAGAGTGGTGAGTGATGAGTGGTGAGTAGTGGTGAGTAGAGTGGTGAGTAGTGGTGAGTAGAGTGGTGAGTGGTGAGAAGAGTGGTGAGTGGTGGTGAGTAGGAGTGGTGAGTAGAGTGGTGAGTAGAGTGGTGAGTGGTGAGTAGAGTGGTGAGTGGTGAGTAGAGGGGTGAGTGGTGAGGAGTGGTGAGTAGAGTGGTGAGTGGTGAGTAGGTGGTGAGTGTGGACAGGAAGAGCCACTCCAGCGCCCTCCCAGAGCTCCATTAGCACTGCTATTGTCCACCGCCTCCCCGCCGATGATGGAGACGGCGGCGAAACGTCGGACAAAGGGCGCTGCTGACTCCGCCGAGTCAGCAGCGCCGGTTGACAAAGACAAGGTCCCCCGTGTAGCCTCTAGCAGGCTGTAGGGGCAAGTGCTGTGAGTAGCGAGGAGCACCTATAGACACAGACAAAGGGTCCCCCGTGTAGCCTCTAACAGGCTGTAGGGGCAAGTGCTGTTAGCGAGCAGCACCTATAGACACACAGACAAAGGTCCCCCGTGTAGCCTCTAACAGGCTGTAGGGGCAAGTGCTGTTAGCGAGCAGCACCTGTGAAGGCTACGGCACTGTGGCACACGAGGGGGTGGGTGGCCAGCACCACGCCCGGCCGCCTTTTGTCTCCCTAGTGGCGATGTTCACTACACACCGCTACACCAAGTACTCATTTGAGGCCGAGTCGACCTAGGGGAGGCCCAGGACCGGTTCAGATAATCGTCACCGGTGGTTTTGGTGGCCGTGAGCGGGAATCGAACTCAGGTCGCCGGGTTCGTAGCGCAGCGTAGCGCTAACCGCTGCACCACCGCTCCCCACCACCACCATCACCACCACCACAATCACCATCATCACCATCACCACCATCACCATCATCACCACCATCACCACCATCACCATCATCACCATCACCACCACCACCACAATCACAATCATCACCACCACCATCATCACAATCATCACCACCACCATCATCACCATCACCACCACCACCACAATCACAATCATCACCACCACCATCATCACAATCATCACCACCACCATCATCACCATCATCACCACCACCATCACCACACCACCCAC